>NC_136980.1:10213849-10216349 GCF_032717465.1 Coenobita brevimanus | reverse complement strand
AGTGTCTGAATGTCTGATTATGTACGCAGACTCTCTCTCTCTCTCTCTCTCTCCCTCCACCTAAACTCATTAATTCTACCCCTTCCTTGCCCCTCCCTCCCTCCAATGCCCTCCTGCTCACCCTTTTCATATTCACGTATATATTCCATCTTAGTTAATACCAAAGACGGGGCCAAGTTGTATTGACAGTGTTGTAGCTTCAAAGTAAACAATATTTCTAGTTGTGAGTTATCATTATTTCCTTTGAGAAGTTCGCTGGACACTGATATCAAGACCTACAATACCATCTCCTCTCCCTCCTGTCCCCACTAACGCGCCTTCCACACTAACGCACCCTCCCTCCTGTCCCCACTAACGCACCCTCCCTCCTGTCCCTACTAACGCACCCTCCCTCCTGTCCCCACTAACACACCCTCCCTCCTGTCCCCACTAACACACCCTCCCTCCTGTCCCTACTAACGCACCCTCCCTCCTGTCCCTACTAACGCACCCTCCCTCCTGTCCCTATTAACACACCCTCCCTCCTGTCCCCACTAACACACCTTCCCTCGTGTCCCCACTAACGCACCCTCCCTCCTGTCCCCACTAATGCACTCTCCCTCCTGTCCCCACTAATGCACTCTCCCTCCTGTCCCCACTAATGCACTCTCCCTCCTGTCCCCACTAATGCACTCTCCCTCCTGTCCCCACTAATGCACTCTCCCTCCTGTCCCCACTAACGCACCCTCCCTCCTGTCCCCACTAACGCACCCTCCCTCCTGTCCCCACTAACGCACCCTCCCTCCTGTCCCCACTAACGCACCCTCCCTCCTGTCCCCACTAATGCACCCTCCCTCCTGTCCCCACTAATGCACTCTCCCTCCTGTCCCCACTAACGCACCCTCCCTCCTGTCCCCACTAATGCACTCTCCCTCCTGTTGTCCCCACTCACGCACCCTCCCTCCTGTCCCCACTAACGCACCCTCCCTCCTGTCCCCACTAATGCACCCTCCCTCCTGTCCCCACTAATGCACTCTCCCTCCTGTTGTCCCCACTAACGCACCCTCCCTCCTGTCCCCACTAACGCACCCTGCTCTCCTCCCTAAGGTGGCGGAGCTGGTGGAATGCGGTGTGTTGGGTGGTGGTGGGATGGAAGTGAAGACAGTGGACCAGGCCAAGCTGTGGCTCTGCCCTTGCACTCCCCTGCCAACAGTGAGGTGGGTCACACTCATTTGGCACGAGTGCTTAGGTGACACTAGCTTCATGTCACAAAACTGTCTTTTGTAAGTTGAGCTTCTCAGCCCATTGTATTTGATCCTTGCATCTTTTATTGATCACTGCACTTCCCATATTCCCTCAAAAGCTTAGCTTGTGCCTATCGTAACCCATCTCAGACGTGCCCATACACCCTCCCAAGGGCAGCCCTACGAACGGCTTTGTCTTTTAGTCACACAGATTAACCAGGAGAGTGTTACTCGTTTTAATCGTACCTGAACCAGCCCCGTGCTATACCACCAATGCAGTCTACACTGACATACTGTAATATTAGATCTCTCATGTGAACATCGTCTTTATAGCTTCCAGATACAAAGGGTATATAAAAATGTATTGTGTACATATAAAAATACAGATAAAAAGACAGGTATATGAACAGAGACAAATGCAAATAAGTATTTAGCATTTAAACCCCTGACATTTCACTGTAAGCTATGGATCTCTTTCTCACTCTGTGTGGTTTTAGACCTTAGTGGGGAGACATTAACAGCTCCTCGGCCTCTCTTTGCTGCCCATTATCTCATCTAATTAATTATATACAACTATATAAAAAAATATTTTTTTGTTCTTTAGTCGTGACTTTGGAGGGTTGAACAATTACATCGAACTCTATTCCAAAACAATGTTCCACAGAGGTCCTCAGCCGAAAGACCATTTTGTGATCTGAGATCATTCCTGCTTTGGAAAATAGTTCTTTATAGTGATGAATGGAGTTCGTCACTAACTAGATCTGGCAACTTGCTCCACCTATTGGCTTGAGTTTGCCTGCACCTAAAGTCTACAGGACACTTAGAGTATTGCCACTACTACCTCCAGGATTTTAAGTCTGCCACCACACACCTTAATCATGTGTTAAAGTATTTTAGAGCTCGTCCATCACTGACTTCACACCTTCATTTTGTGTCATGGATACTGCTGTTATAGCCACAGCAGCCCTGGCAAAGGGCCAAGGATCTTTTACAGGATTTGCAGGAATCACATTCTAAATTCTGTCGGGACCACCGAGGATAATGCCTCACTGGATATAACTATGCTGTTTCTTCTTTTGTGTACAGCCGGAGACATAAATTCGCTTTGGCCAGCAGGTATGAAATGAATCTTGAGTGTCTGGCAATACTGTATGAAGAAGAGTTGACAGATATGCATTTTAACGGCCAGTGTTTATGTTTAACATTCGGAGACATGCACGGAGCACAATATTCTCTATGTAATGAATGTATTAATCGTGTTAAATGCAGAATGCGTT
>NC_136980.1:10173849-10211349 GCF_032717465.1 Coenobita brevimanus | reverse complement strand
TAGACCTGCACTGTTAAAAGGGGTTCTGTGTCGTATCCTGCGGGAAGATTAGGATTACGAAGAGAGAGGTAAATAGTTGAATATAAAATCATCTGTACCCTCGTCTATTTGCACCTAGAACCAAAAGTGGGGCCTGGATTGTCGGTTCAACTGTTGCATGCAGGAGTCTGGGGGAAGATGGGGACATAGCAGTAGAAGCAGTGGTGTTGTTCCAGGCCCATTTGAAATGTAAACCCAGTGGACTGCAGACATAAGTTCCCCTTCTCCTACAGTCCACCATCCTCCTCTTGGGGGGGATAGGGAAATAATTGAGGGATATTTTTATTACCAGGTAGTGGAGTGGCCAAGTTATATCAGTGCCACCACACGAAGGCATCCGACTGAACACCTTGCGACACAGCACAAACCTACCGCTAACAACTTGGAGCAAAACCAGGAACCCAGCTCCGTATACACACTTTTTTTTAGTCTGAATTGTGTATGAGATTCACTCTTTACATTTTATCTTCATTCGTATAACAACCCAAACACTTCACATCCAAACTAGAATAAATATAAGTATGATTAATGATAATAATGGTGGTGGTGATGAGGGTGATAATGATGATGATGATGATTAATGATGAGGATGATGAGGATGGGGATTGTGATGGTAATAATAATAATAATAATAATGATAATAATAATAATAATAATAATAATGACAATAACACTAAAAATAATTGGTAAAAATAATAATCATAATAATAACAATACTACGACCACTACAACTACTACCACCACTGCTACTACTACTACTACTACTACTACTACTACTACCACCACTACTACCATTACCACTACCACAATTACCACTACTACAACTACTACCACTACAACTACTACCATCACTGCTACTAGTACTACTACTACTACTACTACTACTACCATTACCACTACTACCATTACAACTACTACTACTGCTACTACTACTACTACCACTACTACTACTACTACCACTACTACTACTACTACCACCACTACTACTACTACTACCCCATATAATATTCAACCCATTCTACCTGATGATGTGCAGTGTTTTAGTCTTGCCATCTCTCTACTCATTTAATCAACTTTAGGGAGACAACTCAGACTGCAGGGGTTCGATCCAGCCTTCACTAACCCCTACACTACAAGAGGCCCTTCCTAAGCTGGGTAATTTCGTCTGTAGGCAGCAGGAACCAAGCTTAAAGAATGAAAGCTTAAGGAGACTGTTTGGGATGGGGATAGTTAACTTCCATGGACACTGTACTGCTTGTCATCTTGGCCTAACATTGCCATCTCTCCTTCTTGAATGCTGGGTTGTAAATATAATGCTAAGATATGATGCTAGTCACGAGGAGGTGCTACTGAATGTACGTAGAGCCATTGTATGTTTGGGCTTTCCGTATCGTTACTGACTACCCTCTGTAATGTGGAACGCAGGCCTGTCACATCGAACAACCGCAAGTGTTAGGTAAATGGCAGCTGATAAATAAGGACTTACAATGCATATGCGTTCCCAGTGTTGATAACAGCCGTCAGCAAAATAATAATACAGCCGTCAGCAAAATAATAATACAGCCGTCAGCAAAATAATAATACAGCCGTCAGCAAAATAATAATACTGAAATGCGTGGGTCTGAACGCATCGATTCTCCGGAGCATTCCGGAGAATACCGCAGTCTCCCCGACATCAAGGCGGACCAGGAGCAGTGGAGTCTGCCCTCAGAAATGCCGACACCCCCACTCGGACTCCCCCCACTCGGACTCCCCGGGGTAGCCGCCGCCAGCCACCATCACTCCGGGCAACAGCGGCATACGTCAGCCCGGGCCGTGCGCCCTTGTGAAGCGCAACCACCGCGCCGCCGCCACCGTAGGAAAAAGACACTACCTTCGCGTGGCGGAATTACCGAGTTAGCTAGGGGTGGAGTCAGAAACTGTACTCCAGACAGCACCCCTAAGGTAGAGACGATCTATGGTCGCTCTAGCAGTGGTAAGGTAGAGACGATCGGCGGTCGCTCCCCCCACAGCAAGGTAGAGACGATCAGTGGTCGCTCCCATAAAGAAAAGACAGAGACGATCTATGGTCGCTCACAACAAAATCAGGTAGAGACGATCGGTGGTCGCTCCCTGAAAGCTAAGGTAGAGACGATCGGCGGTCGCTCCCTCACCACACTGGTAGAGACGATCAATGGTCGCTCCCATAAAGAAAAGACAGAGACGATCTATGGTCGCTCACAACAAAATCAGGTAGAGACGATCGGCGGTCGCTCCCTGACAGCTAAGGTAGAGACGATCAGCGGTCGCTCCCTCAGCACAAGGGTAGAGACGATCAACGGTCACTCCCCTATAAAAAAGACAGAGACGATCTATGGTCGCTCACAACAAAATCAGGTAGAGACGATCAGTGGTCGCTCCCTGCAAGCTAAGGTAGAGACGATCAACGGTCGCTCCCTCAGCACCCCGGTGGAGACGATCGACGGTCGCTCCCAGGGTATAGTGAGGAGGAAAGACCTCCCTGTCTCCCCCGGCCTCTGTTCCCTGCGCGAGGCCCTTGAGAAGATCCACCTGTCGGGCCCCCGTGACAGCCGCTGCCGCAGTCCTTCCCTGCCGGCGCCCCTGTCCATAGGAGACCGCAGTCCGTCGCCTCTTCCGGCCCGCCCCAGGACACCCGGGCGAGACCTCACCACGCCCCCGCGACGCCGGGACCTGACCCAGAGGTTCCTAGCCCTCTTCGGCCCCAGTCCGGAGCCCAGTCCGGAAGCCCCCGGACGTGAGAGGACGCCCTAGTGAGTCGCCCCGTGCCCTCCCGGCTCGCTCTACCCTGGCGACACCCTCAGCCGACCGGATCATCGCCGAGGTAACTGTGTCTCTCTCTACCAGAGATACGAGGATCTGCAATTGTGAAGTAGGTTAAGTGTGACTCCTTTTTCTTAGAATAAGACTAGTGCAGTGATTTCATGTAATTTCCATTGGGGTAATCCAGGACATAATACTACATTAACGGGTGAGAATAGGGGTAGAGACCCCAAGTGAAGATACGTGCGAGTATCATCCCGAGTTTACTAAGGACTTCTCTCTAGAGCCCAAGGAAAGGATAATACATCATTAGAGTGCTATTGGTTAAACTCTGAGTAATACAGTGGAATAGAATTTACGAGTGTTCCGACTTTGTTACGCGTTGGGAAGTGCGAACCTACATAACCTACCAGAGAGATGTGTAGTATATAAGTTGTGCTGACGGAAATCTAGTGTTGCCAAACTACGAGGACCGCGAGTGATAACTGTACTCCCTTGTTCCGCACGCTATCCCTGAAAACCCTCCCCACTCCTCACCCACGCTCTTGAAGTCCAAATAAGAACCAGAGTTAATTATCAAAGAATTCTTGCCAATAGAAAACACCTAAAACTCCCTTGTTAATATCAGGCCTCATTAAGTATTACCATAACTTCTCCCTCGCCGTTCTAAGTCACTCTCTGTGTCTCCCTACCCCCCCCTTCCTGGTAGATCACAAACCCCCCCCCTTCTCTCCCCTCCCGCGCTCCGCTCGCACGGGTATTTACTGTACTAAGATTTGTTGTATTGTCATTAATACCTAGGAAGCTAGTATCCTGCGAGATACAAAATATTTTAAATAAGGTTTTGTATTGCTCTATATTGTGATGTAATGTCTGCTGAAATGTCTTGTGTCTAACTGAAATAATATACGTGTATGGTGTTGCCGAAAGTTTTTATGTCCTGCCTCTCTTCATTGCACTAGCTCCGGTCTCGAAAGAGGACCCCGCTCAGTGTTGAGTTAATTTGGAACGAGAGGTCGAGCCAAATTCTACTCAGCATTACACTGGTGGCCAGCGGTGGTTCTAGATCCGAGCGTAGAAGAGAGGTAAATAGGAAATATTTGGAAAAATGGCAACTAAACCGCACGTCCAGTTATCCAAGTTTGACCCTGACCAATATGACATACAAACATATCTTGCAATAGTTAAACCCTTATTGGATATTGGCTTCGATAATGACCAACAAAAAATTGCAGTCACACTTCCACTACTGGGTAAAGCCGCAGCTAACATTGCGCCAAAAATTGTCCCAGAACTCACCTGGCAGAACTTTACTAAGTTCGTAGTCCAAACCATCACCCCATCATTAGGGAAAGTGGTGGCTCTATCCAAGTTGGATAGCTTTACTTATAACTGGGATTTAGATAATACCCTGTTGCAGGCAAGAAGCCTGATTACTGCTGCCTACCCGGAATCAGACGAAGAAACCCGGGACCAGGACACCTTCAATACTCTGCTCCGAGTACTCCCAAGTGTTGTGAAGCAACACTTTACTATCCACGATCCGACAGGAGACATGGATAGGGATATACAGCTGATACGACGCCTCCTGACCTCCTGCCCTCCTCCACAACAAATCAATGTTGTCAAGAAATTCCCCACTCGGCCCCCGGCTCCCCCAGCCACACCACGTCCGCCCCTGCCCCACACCAGCCCGACCCCGACGCCTAGCCCACCCAGGGCGTACCCCTCTCGTCGGCGCCCCGCCCCACGAGAAAACCCAAACTTAATTCTCATCAACCCGTGGGAATTCACAGCCTGCAACTCCCGTTGCCCCCTTCATGACGTACGGGACCAGCTGAAAGCTGCTCGCCGCAAAAGCACAACCCCGGGTCTGCGTAAGGTCTCCGCCCTAGAAGGCGAGGCCCCAGGGGACGAGCTGGCGCCAGCGGACGATCCCCCACCAGGAGACTTAGAGCAGGAACAGGAACACGAGAGCCCTAGCCAGCTGGATTTTTAGGCCCGCCCCCGCACCAACCCACGGTGGCGGGGGCCATCACCCCTAAGTATCGCCCCCCAGTGTACCACAAAATGAAAATCAACGGCGTGAAGGCCAGACTACTAGTCGATACGGGAGCAGCCAGATCCTGTCTTTACAGCCATTATTTCTCCCGCTACAAATCGCGGTTTGGCCCGCTCCGCCCCACTACCACCCACCTTATAGATGCGGGGGATGGCCCCCTGCCCATCCGTGGGGAAACTCGGGCCCTACGGGTCGACACCCACCAACCAGTATCTACCCAACACCCCTTCATCATTTTTGATTCCTCCTGCCAGAGCTATGACAGCTATTTAGGGCTGGACTTACTTCAAAAACTCGGAGCCACTATCGACTGTCGCAACCGACAACTCCAGTTCCACCCCTTACCCCGCTCCACCCCAGCCGTTTGTACCTGCACGCCGCAACCCCGGCCGGAGGACACACACAAAAAAAAAAAAACCCTCGCACTCCTTCTTTTCCCCTTCTTCGCCTCCCCCTTCCCCCGCGCAACCCCACCCCACTCTTGCCCCCTCCTTCCCTGCCACCGTTTCCGCCGCCGTTACCATCCCCTCACACAACGAGGCCTGGGTGCCCCTGAACAGGCCCTCAGGCCCATCCGTTTTGTTCTCCCCCCTCCTCCCTGCCGGACCCCTCTCCGCCTGCCTCGTTTCCCCTACCTTTCTCCCCCCCCACCGCGCTGCCATTCGCATCGCCAATCTCGCACCATCCCCTCTCACCCTTCCCAAAGGGCTTATCATCGGAGAGATGGAAGAAGCCGAGCCCTGCGTCCCTTCCCCCCCCAATGCCCCGCCCCCCTTCCCCCCATCCCTGACCATCTCTCCAACCAACAGTCAGACGCCTTACGCCGCCTCCTCCTGGAGTTCCAGGATTTGTTTGTGGCAGGGCCCGCAGATATAGGACACACTACATACCTGTCTCACGAGATCCATACGACAGGCCCCCCGATAAGACAGCCTTCCCGACGGAAGAACCCCCGACAGAGAGAAGAGGAAGACCGCCAAGTGCGCGAAATGGAAGAGGCGGGCGTTATTTCCCCCTCCACCAGCCCGTGGTCCTCCCCCGTCGTTCTAGTAAAAAAAAAGACGGCACGATGCGGTTTTGCATCGATTACCGCCGCGTGAACGACGTCACAATTAAGGATGCCACTCCCCTTCCCCGCATCGACGATTCCCTAGACTCCCTATACGGGGCGTCTTGGTTTTCTACCCTTGACCTCCAGTCTGGATATTGGCAGGTCCCAGTCCACCCGGATCATCGAGGCAAAACGGCCTTCTCTACCAGTAATGGCCGCCATTATGAGTTTAATGTCCTGCCATTCGGCCTCTGCAATGCCCCAGCCACGTTTTCCAGGCTGATGGAATCTGTTTTAAGCGGCCTCACTTGGGAGATCTGTTTGGCCTATCTTGATGATGTCATCGTTTTTAGCCAAACTTGGGCCGATCATTTGCAGCGCCTCCGCCGAGTTTTCACCCGAATTCGCCAGGCAGGCCTCAAGTTACATCCAGCCAAATTTGTCTTGGCCGCAAAAACCGTCGCGTTTCTAGGCCATACCATTTCCCAAGCAGGAATCTCCCCAGACCCCGATAAGCTGCGCGCCATAGCGGACATACCACCTCCGCAAGATGTTCACGGCATTCGTGCCTTTTGGGGGCTCGCATCCTACTACCGCCGCTTCGTGAAGGGGTTTGCACAAATTGCTAAACCTCTTCACGATCTGACGAGGAAAGGAGAACCTTTCCTCTGGACAGAGGACCGACGAACCGCTTTCCAACAGCTGAAAGACAAACTTATCTCGGCCCCCATCGTGGCCTTTCCCGACTATGCCCGCCCTTTTCGCCTCTACACGGACGTCTCCCTGGACGCCATTGGCGCTGTTCTAGCCCAGGTACAGGCCGGTCGGGAACACATTATTGCTTGTGCCAGCCGCACACTGAACCCGGCAGAGAAAAATTATGCCGCCACCAAGCGAGAATGCCTCAGCATAATCTGGTCCCTCCAATATTTTAGAGCTTATCTTTCTGGGACCCAAGTCACTATAATAACCGACCACCAATCACTCCAGTGGCTGCGACAATCGGATTCCCAGAACGCCCAAACTGTCCGTTGGCATGACACCCTAGAGGAATTTCAATATGAAATCTCGTACAGACCTGGGAAGCTCCACACTAACGCAGATGCCCTCTCCCGCCTTCCCATCCGCGCCGTCCAACCAGATCAGGACCTGCTAGAACTCTGGCACCACAAAGAACGCCCCCCCTGGATCCCAGCCTACCTGTTCCCCAAATTGTGCTGACAGGGCGACCACCTCTTGACCCCGTCCGGACACATCCTCTTGGCCCCTGATGCGGCACGTGACACCCTGCGCCAGTTACACGCCCACAACGGCATCCATTTGGGCACCAAAAAATTGCTACAGGTATTTAATGACATCTACTGGGCCCCGAACCCCTCCACCCTCGCCAAGGAAGTTATTCAAGCTTGCCGTGCCTGTGCGCTCGGGAAAGACATTACCCGGACCGCCGGGCCTTCTGGCCATATCACTGCCCACAAACCCTGGCAGCTCCTAGCAGTCGACGTGGTAGGACCTCTCCCTCCTAAATCAGGATATAAGTACGTGATCACGTTTGTTGACACGTACTCCAAGTTCATAATAGCCTGCCCCGCTAAAGAACATCACGCCGTCGCGGTCGCCGATGCCTTACTCCGACACGTTTTCCCCTACTTTGGCATTCCCCAGGCCATCCATTCTGACAATGCCCCCGAATTCTCCGGGAAAGTCTGGGAAGAGCTGGCCCGGATTTTTGGATACAAAATCTCCCACTCCTCACCATATTGGCCTCAAGGGAACGCGGTGTGTGAGCGCAGCCATTGTACCTTGGCAAATCAGCTGCGGACCAGAATCGAGGCTACCAAAGACAACGATTGGCCAGCGCATGTCAAAATCGTCCAGTGGGGCATGAATTCCTGCCCCAGAGAGGACGGGGTTTCCCCCCACGAGAGGGTCTTTGGCGAAACCCCCCTCCTACTACCCTTACGCCATCACTTGCAACCGCCCACCTCTGCCCCGGCGACAGACCCGCTACACTCGCTAAAAAGGCGGGTATACCACCTACAGCGAAACTTAGATCTTGGACCCGACACGGCTGCCAACCCCTACAAGCAGGGTGACACAGTAGTCATTGCCCAACTCCCCACCCCCCACAAACTTGCCCCCCGTTTCACGGGCCCCCACACCATCACCAAAATCCCCAACCCTTACCAGGTGGTCATGGACTACCACGGCACTCCCCGCACCCTCCGAAACCGACACGTACGCCCTTTCCGAACACCCATTCCCCCCGCCACGACCCCGCCCCCCCAACCCCCCACGGCTCCCGCTCCACCCTCTACCACCACATTTGGGTGTTACATTTCCTCCTCCCCTTCCCCCTCTCCCCCCCTACCACCTCCACCTCTCCCGCCCCAGGTACCTCACCTGACGTCTCCCCCGCCACCCCCCCTCCCCCTCGCCCCACCCACCCGTGGCCTGCCCCTCAGCCCGCGCCCCCCCATCTCCGGCTCCTGCCGCCACCCCCGTCCCCCAGCCCATCACCACCCCCTCCACCCCCACCACCACCCCTTCACCACAACCCTCTTCCACTCCCCTCCCCCTGCCCACCACCCGGACGCCCACTCCACCAATACCACGTCCTACCACACCCACGGCACAAGAGACAACACGCCCACACCTAACGCCCCCCTCCCCCTCCACCCCGGCCCGCACCACCACCACCACCACCCCTTCACAAACACCCCCTTCTCTCCCCTCCCCCCTACCCTCCCCACCACCCGTACGCCCACTCCACCAATACCACGTGCTACCACACCCGCGGCACGAAAGACAACCCGCCCGCCCCCAACGCCCCCATCCCCCCCCACCCCTACCCTCACCACCACCACTACCCGCTCGTGCCGCCTCTCACGCCCACCCGCCCGATATTCCCACACCCCTACACCCCCCACTTCCCCACGACTTCACACTGTCCAGCTACATCGGGCCCAAATCCCTCCTATCTGTACTCCCCAGAGACTTAACGCCGCATTACTACCACACAAAACCCGGCCTTCGCCCACTCTGTCCGGCATTCCACCTCCAACCACGCCGACAACCACACCAAACATGAAGATTAAGCGAGCTGTATGGGCCCCTTCCTTTGCCAGGAACCGCCGGCTTCACGGACCCCACCACCTGTTAAGTATCCTCAAGCACACCACCACCCCCTCTGCCCTTTTCCTCACCTATGACCAAACGCAAGAGGAGGATTATTATACTACCGCCTGGCAGCACACACTCCGCCACCTCCAGCCCATCTCCACCACCTCCAACACTCTAGCGTTCCACCTCCAGCCACAGGGACATGACTTTTTTCAAGAACACGGTGGTGAAATGCGTGGGTTTGAACGCATCGATTCTCCTGAGTATTCCGGAGAATACCGCAGTCTCCCCGACATCAAGGCGGACCAGGAGCAGTGGAGTCTGCCCTCAGAAATGCCGACACCCCCACTCGGACTCCCCGGGGTAGCCGCCGCCAGCCACCATCACTCCGGGCAACAGCGGCATACGTCAGCCCGGGCCGTGCGCCCTTGTGAAACGCAACCACCGCGCCGCCGCCACCGTAGGAAAAAGACACTACCTTCGCGTGGCGGAATTACCGAGTTAGCTAGGGGTGGAGTCAGAAACTGTACTCCAGACAGCACCCCTAAGGTAGAGACGATCTATGGTCGCTCTAGCAGTGGTAAGGTAGAGACGATCGGCGGTCGCTCCCCCCACAGCAAGGTAGAGACGATCAGTGGTCGCTCCCATAAAGAAAAGACAGAGACGATCTATGGTCGCTCACAACAAAATCAGGTAGAGACGATCGGTGGTCGCTCCCTGAAAGCTAAGGTAGAGACGATCGGCGGTCGCTCCCTCAGCACACTGGTAGAGACGATCAATGGTCGCTCCCATAAAGAAAAGACAGAGACGATCTATGGTCGCTCACAACAAAATCAGGTAGAGACGATCGGCGGTCGCTCCCTGACAGCTAAGGTAGAGACGATCAGCGGTCGCTCCCTCAGCACACGGGTAGAGACGATCAACGGTCGCTCCCCTATAAAAAAGACAGAGACGATCTATGGTCGCTCACAACAAAATCAGGTAGAGACGATCAGTGGTCGCTCCCTGCAAGCTAAGGTAGAGACGATCAACGGTCGCTCCCTCAGCACCCCGGTGGAGACGATCGACGGTCGCTCCCAGGGTATAGTGAGGAGGAAAGACCTCCCTGTCTCCCCCGGCCTCTGTTCCCTGCGCGAGGCCCTTGAGAAGATCCACCTGTCGGGCCCCCGTGACAGCCGCTGCCGCAGTCCTTCCCTGCCGGCGCCCCTGTCCATAGGAGACCGCAGTCCGTCGCCTCTTCCGGCCCGCCCCAGGACACCCGGGCGAGACCTCACCACGCCCCCGCGACGCCGGGACCTGACCCAGAGGTTCCTAGCCCTCTTCGGCCCCAGTCTGGAGCCCAGTCCGGAAGCCCCCGGACGTGAGAGGACGCCCTAGTGAGTCGCCCCGTGCCCTCCCGGCTCGCTCTACCCTGGCGACACCCTCAGCCGACCGGATCATCGCCGAGGTAACTGTGTCTCTCTCTACCAGAGATACGAGGATCCGCAATTGTGAAGTAGGTTAAGTGTGACTCCTTTTTCTTAGAATAAGACTAGTGCAGTGATTTCATGTAATTTCCATTGGGGTAATCCAGGACATACTACTACATTAACGGGTGAGAATAGGGGTAGAGACCCCAAGTGAAGATACGTGCGAGTATCATCCCGAGTTTACTAAGGACTTCTCTCTAGAGCCCAAGGAAAGGATAATACATCATTAGAGTGCTATTGGTTAAACTCTGAGTAATACAGTGGAATAGAATTTACGAGTGTTCCGACTTTGTTACGCGTTGGGAAGTGCGAACCTACATAACCTACCAGAGAGATGTGTAGTATATAAGTTGTGCTGACGGAAATCTAGTGTTGCCAAACTACGAGGACCGCGAGTGATAACTGTACTCCCTTGTTCCGCACGCTATCCCTGAAAACCCTCCCCACTCCTCACCCACGCTCTTGAAGTCCAAATAAGAACCAGAGTTAATTATCAAAGAATTCTTGCCAATAGAAAACACCTAAAACTCCCTTGTTAATATCGGGCCTCATTAAGTATTACCATAACTTCTCCCTCGCCGTTCTAAGTCACTCTCTGTGTCTCCCTCCCCCCCCCCTTCCTGGTAGATCACAACCCCCCCCCCTTCTCTCCCCTCCCGCGCTCCGCACGCACGGGTATTTACTGTACTAAGATTTGTTGTATTGTCATTAATACCTAGGAAGCTAGTATCCTGCGAGATACACAATATTTTAAATAAGGTTTTGTATTGCTCTATATTGTGATGTAATGTCTGCTGAAATGTCTTGTGTCTAACTGAAATAATATACGTGTATGGTGTTGCCGAAAGTTTTTTTGTCCTGCCTCTCTTCATTGCACTAGCTCCGGTCTCGAAAGAGGACCCCGCTCAGTGTTGAGTTGATTTGGAACGAGAGGTCCAGCCAAATTCTACTCAGCATTACAAATACAGCCGTCAGCAAAATAATAATACAGCCGTCAGCAAAATAATAATACAGCCGTCAGCAAAATAATAATACAGCCGTCAGCAAAATAATAATACAGCCGTCAGCAAAATAAAATTGCCCTCATGCCTCTCGTGTAATTTAAAAGCGTAAATTTAACCCTTTAGGGAAGAATATCTGTTTAAACCCATGTACCCCCCAAAAGATTATCATTATTGTTATTATTATTATTATTATTATTATTATTCATTTAATCCTGTGTTGCCCCATTAGGAGCGTAGGAGCCCGGGGCTAGGAAAGTTGGTCCTGACATTTAAGATTAGAGTGACCAGCCTCACTCAACCCTGAGTGACATTGCGTGAGCAATAAACTCCAACCATCCCTTGGATATAAACCTACACAAGCTCAATCCAACTGGAGCGCCTTAATTACCCACCAAACCACCAGGCGCCATAATTTGGTTATACGGTTACCACCCAGCGTAGTAAATGACCGTTTGGATTGTCACCAAGTGTAGAGTCACCCGTAGATAGAAGGAAGAGGAGAGAATGAAGGAAAGGAAGACAGAAGAGGAAGGAAGGAAAGAAGGAAGGGAGAGAGGAAAGGGTAGTCACTCAAAAGCAGCACTACATCGAGTGAGTGGATGGTGAGCGCCCCCACCTACCACGATTATTATTATTATTATTATTATTATTATTATTATTATTATCATTATTATTATTGTTGTTGTTGCTTTTGTCAGTCAGTTTTAATATAATAGTTTTAAAAAGAATGTTATTATTATTTATTATTTTTGTTATTGTTAATTAGCACGATGATGATGATGATGATGGTAATAATGATGATGATGGTAATAATGATGATGATGATGATGATGGTAATAATGATGATGATGATGATGGTAATAATGATGATGATGATGATGATGATGATGATGATGGTAATAATGATGATGATGATGATGATGATGGTAATAATGATGATGATGATGATGATGATGATGATGGTAATAATGATGATGATGGTAATAATGATGATGATGATGATGATGATGATGATGATGATGATGGTAATAATGATGATGATGGTAATAATGATGATGATGATGATGGTAATAATGATGATGATGGTAATAATGATGATGATGATGATGATGATGGTAATAATGATGATGATGATGATGATGATGATGGTAATAATGATGATGATGGTAATGATGATGATGATGATGATGGTAATAATGATGATGATGGTAATAATGATGATGATGGTAATGATGATGATGATGATGATGATGATGATGATGATGATGGTAATAATGATGATGATGATGATGATGATGATGATGGTAATAATGATGATGATGGTAATGATGATGATGATGATGATGGTAATAATGATGATGATGGTAATGATGATGATGATGATGATGGTAATAATGATGATGATGGTAATAATGATGATGATGGTAATAATGATGATGATGGTAATGATGATGATGATGGTAATAATGATGATGATGGTAATAATGATGATGATGGTAATAATGATGATGATGGTAATGATGATGATGATGATGATGGCAATAATGATGATGACAGTGATGATGGTAATAATAATGATGATGATGATGGAAATGATGATGATGATGATGATGATGATGATGATGATTTGTATCATCTTGCAAAGAAATTATTGAGTATTTTCAAACAGACGTGGCCTGTATTCACTCCTTCACTACCAAAGGTCCTTCCCAATGAATACAAAAAAAAAAAAAACTCGTACTGAAAGGGTAAGCCTTGTGCAGTCGACAGGCATTGACCCTTTCAGTTCGATGACATTTTATATTTTACTTTTAGCTTTACTCTTATTTATTTATTTATTTATTTATTTATTTATTTCGAGGGGACGCCTGTCGTAGTGAAGGGGTTAATGACGACTACACCTACCCTCCCCTGTTTGCAAAGTCTCCCTGAAGAAGAAGAAAAATTACATTGCAGAAAGGAGTTTATTTTCTCCTTCTCCGTCTTCTCTTCCTGGTCCTCCTCCTCCTCCTCCTTTTTCTCCTCATTCTCTTACTCCTTCTCCTCTTCGTCTTTTTTTTTTTTACCTTCTCCGTCATCTCCTTCTTCTTCGTGTCTTCTCTTCCTCCTCCTCCTCCTCCTTTTTCTCCACATTCTCTTACTCCTTCTCCTCTTCGTCTTTTTTTTTTTTTTTTACCTTCTCCGTTATCTCCTTCTTCTTCGTGTTCTCTTTCTCCTTCTTTTCCTCCTGCTCTCTCTCTCTCTCTCTCCTCCTGCTCCTCCTTTTTTTCTCCGTATTTCCTTTCTCCTTCTCCTTCTTTGTCTTCTGTTCTCTCCGTCCCTTTTCTCCTCCTCCTCCTCCTCCTCGTTTTTCTCCGCATTCTCTTTCCCTTTCTCCTTCTTCGTGTTCTCATTTTCCTCCTCCTCCTCCTCCTCCTCCTCGTTTTTCTCCGCATTCTCTTTCCCCTTCTCCTTCTTCGTGTTCTCATTTTCCTCCTCCTCCTCCTTCGTCGTCGTCGTCTCTTTATCCTTCTTCTCTTCCTGCTCCCTCTGTCCTCCTCCTCCTCCTCCTCCTCCTAGAGTGGATTTCACCAGGCTCAGAGCGCCACAGTACTTACAACTACGGACTGGAATCAAATGACTGAAACAGATGACATAAACCAAATAAGGGAAATTTTCACCAAAAAGTTTAATGAAGTGGTAAAGTCATGTGTGCCAGTACGTAACAGGCGTCCAGCTGGTAAAAGCAAACCAAAGTGGTGATCCAGTGAAATTAAAATACCTTAATACCCAAAAAACAGGCTTACAATAAATATAAAACTACACAAAATAATGATGATAAATTACAGAACGATAATCTACGCCGCATATCGAAAAGACTTAAACGAAGCAAGAGAGCACTGGAGATCCACATTGGTAATAGCAAATCAAACCCTAAGTAATTTTACAGTTATATTGGAAAGAAAAGGATTATGACTACATCAATAGGCCCTCTAGAAACGAACAATGGCAGACACAGAAAATGAGGCTGAAATGGCGAACATTCTTAATGATTACTTTGCCTCTGTTTTTACAGTAGAAAACACCACCAAAAACCTACTGTCGCCAATAAACCAAGCAGACAGCACCGTCCACAGTAACTACTATCCACAACAGCGATATTCTTTCAGCCATAAATAGTACAAACATAAACGACCCTGAAAAAATATCACCGAAAATTCTCAAAGAAGCAAAAAATGAGGTACTGCTGCCACTCTTTCTTATTCAATAAATCGTTAAATACTGGGAAAGTCCGATGCAAATGGAAACTAGCTAATGTAACACCAATATTCAGAAAAGGAAGTAAGTCGCACCCAGGAAACTACAGACCAATCAGCTAAACATCAGTAGTGTGCAAATTAATGGAAACAATCATAAGAGACAAATTAGTTAATTATCTAGAAGAAAATAATATAATTAAAGACTTCCATCATGGATTCAGACATCGACGTTCATGGTTGTAACTTACTGGACTTCTTCCATGATGTTTACAAATCATATGACGACTCAAGAGCAGTAGATATAATTTACCTCGACTTTCAGAAGCATTTGACACTGTCCCTCACAAGCGTCTTGTGGAGTAGACTGTAGCACCAGTCGAGCAGGGCAGTACTCCCGAGGTGGATGGAAAGCTGATGACAGGGAGTGCTGGAGCTCCCGTTTCATCCGCCCTCAGGACTAGTTCCTGACCATCCCCCTTTGCTGAACTTTTTCAGTGTCTCAGTTACACAGAGAGTAGGCCAGCATGCTCTCCAGTACAAATTTCTCTAACTATCTTCACCAAACTACATGCACAGTACACACTACACTTCCTATTCAAAATTCACCATAATGGCGTCGATTCACCAAGCCTCGGAGTCCCCAGGGGGGGGGGGACCATAAATGCCCCCGCCATCTGCCCCTCTCCCGGTGACGACTCGAGGTGCCTGGAAACACTGTCTGACTCTCTTCTTCTTCATTTCTGCAACATTCGCGGCCTTTCATCTAACTTTCGCTCTGTTGAGCACCACCTCTCCTCCTCTAAACCTCACCTTCTTTTTCTAACGGAGACTCAGTTGTCTGAGGCAACTGACAGCAAACCCTTTTCTGTATCCTCCTACTTTCTCTATACTCATTTCAAAGCCAAAGGTGGCTGTTGTGTATACATACGCAACGACTTATCTTGCTCTCGTGTTCCTGAACTTGATTCTTCTGAATTCTCCACACTCTGGCTTCGGCTTTCCTGTCATTCTCTGACTAAATATATCTGTGCTGTTTACTTATCCCCTAATTCTACTGGCTATCAAAAATTCTTCGACTATCTTACTTCTACGATGGAACACATTCTGTCCATTTCTCCTTTCCCTGAAATCTCCATTCTTGGAGATTTCAATGTTCACCACCACCTTTGGCTCTCCTCTCCTTTCACGGATCCACTTGGTGAACAAGCCTACATCTTTTCTATCCTTAATGACCTAGAGCAGCTTGTACAGCACCCTACCCGTATCCCTGACCGCCTTGGAGAGAGCTCCAACATATTTGACCTCTTCCTCACAACTAATCCTTCTGCTTACTCTGTTAATCTTTTCTCTCCGTTGGGCTCCTCTGATCACAACCTTATTACCTTAACCTGTCCTATCACTCTGGTACGGCCTGTGGACCCTCCAGGGAAGCGTCGTCTGTGGCATTTTGGAGCCGCAGACTGGGAGGCCCTCAGGCAGTACTTCTTTGATTTTCCCTGGAATGATTATTGCTTCCATGGCCGTGAGCCATCTGAGTGTGCCTTGCGCATTACAGAGGTTATTCTCTCGGGCATGGAAGCATACATTCCTTTCTCATATCCTTTGACTAACGCAAGAAAGCCTTGGTTTAATCATGCTTGTTCTAATGCTGTCCGCAACAAGGAAAAGGCCTACGAAAGGTACCGGAGCCAACCCACCCCTGAATCACATCGTCTTTACGTTTCTGCCCGGAATCGTGCTAAGTCTGTTCTTCGCTCTACTAAAAATAATTTCATCCATACTAAATGCTCTTAACTCTCCAACTCGAATTCTTCCCGCTCCTTCTGGCACCTTGCCAAAAATCTTTCTAACAACTTTACCTCATCATCCTTCCCTCCTCTTTTCTACTCTGATGGTTCTGTAGCTATTTCTTCTACTGATATAGCAGATCTCTTCGCACAGACTTTCTCCTCCAATTCCACCTTAGACGATTCCGGTGCTGTTCCTCCATCACTTCCCCCCTCTGACTTCCTCATGGCTGACATTAAAATTTCTTCAGTTGATGTATTTTCTGCCATCACTGGCCTCAGTACTAACAAGGCATATGGGCCTGATGGGGTCCCTCCTGTTGTTCTCAAGAACTGTGCTTCTGTGCTTACACCCTGCCTAGGCAAACTCTTTCGCCTTTGTCTGTCAACCTGTACCTTTCCTTCTTGCTGGAAGTTTGCTCTCATTCAGCCAGTCCCAAAGAAGGGTGACCACTCCCAACCCTCCAACTATCGTCCAATTGCTTTAACGTCCTGTATTTCAAAAGTTTTCGAGTCAATTCTTAATAGAAAAATTTTAAGGCATCTTTCCTATCACAACCTTCTTTCCGATCGTCAGTATGGGTTCCGTCAGGGACGCTCCACTGGCGATCTTCTCACCTACCTTTCAGACTCCTGGTCATCCTCCTTTCGGGACTTTGGCGAAAGCTTTGCCATTGCACTTGACATCTCAAAGGCTTTCGATCGAGTCTGGCATAAATCTTTAATTTCCAAACTGCCCTCCTACGGTTTCTATCCTTCTATCTGTGCCTTCATCGCTAGTTTCCTTTCTGGTCGTTCTATAGCCACTGTTGTAGACGGCCATCGTTCTTCTCCTAGATCTATCAACAGTGGTGTTCCTCAGGGCTCTGTCCTATCACCAACTCTCTTCCTTTTATTCATCAATGATCTTCTAAGCTGTACATCTAACCATATCCACTCATACGCTGATGACTCCATCCTTCACCTTTCCATTCGGTGCCCGCAACGCCCATCTCAACAGTTGCTTCAACAAACAAGGGATGAGGCTATGGCACACCTAATGTCTGACTTGGCTCGTATCTCTGACTGGGGTAATAATAATATGGTTGTCTTTAATGCATCTAAGACTCAGTTCTTACACCTATCAACCCGACAAAATCTTCCACAGGTATACCCACTAATGTTTAATAATATTCAGCTTAATCCTGCATCATCCTTGAACATGCTTGGGGTTTCATTTACTCAGGACTTATCTTGGAAAAATCATATTACATCTCTTGTAAAATCTGCTTCCAAGAGATTGGGTGTGCTAAGCCGACTCCGCTCTTTCTTTACCCCTGCACAATTGTTGACTCTATACAGGGGTTTTATCCGCCCCTGTGTGGAGTACAACTCTCATGTGTGGGGAGGCTCCCCACATACAGCTCTTCTCAATAGGGTGGAGTCAAAGGCTTTTCGTCTCATTAACTCTCCTCCTCTTACTGACTCCCTTCAACCTCTGTCTCTTCGCCGCTCTGTTGCATCTTTATCTCTTTTCTATCGCTACTTTAATGGTCACTGCTCCTCTGAACTGTCTGCTTGCATTCCTCCACCTCTACGACGGGCCAGTAGCACCCGTCTGGCAGCAAACTCTCATCCCTTTTCTGTCCAGCTCTCTAATGCAAGAGTTAACCGTTACTCCCAGTCTTTCATTTATGCAACAGGTCAGCTCTGGAACTGTCTCCCTCTGTCTGTATTTCCTACTTCCTATGATCTCCAGTCTTTCAAACGCAGTGTGTCCAGGTATCTCAAAATGATCGGATCTTGAATTTGGCTCTCTATTGTATTTTGTTTTTCTCTTGGAGGGAACTGTTACTGCGGGCTCATGGCCTTTGGTTCCTTCTTCCTCGCATTAAAAAAAAAAAAAAAAAAAAGCAAAGTAGAAGCCCATGGAATAAAAGGGAATTCGCAGAAATGGTTACAAGACTGGCTTTCAGACCGAAAACAGTGAGCTGTGATAAACAGAAAGGAATCCAAATAACGTAATGTGATTAGTGGCGTTCCCGAGGGCTTAGTACTTGGATCGATTCTTTTATTATCTACATAAACGACATACAGTAGGTGAGGGCCTAAATTGTAAAATATCCAAATTTGCAGACGCTACTAAAATAACCAGTAAAGTAACTTCAGAGTTACAGTGGCTGCGGTTACAAAATGGCCTTAATACACTGGCAAGCTCGGCAGAAAAATGGCAGATGATATTCAACATAGAAAAATGCAGAGTACTTCATATTGGATATAACATCGTCCCTGTGAATTACAAAATGAATGATATCCATTTATCAAATACAGACAATGAGAAGGATCTTGGTATGATAATTATCAAATGACCTAAAACCAAGTAAGCAGTGCACCGAGGTAGTCAGAACTGCAAACAAGCTGGTGGGTTTTAGTGGAAGAACTTTCGAGTTTAAATCGGAAAAAAATCATACTTGCCTGGTACAGCTCACAAGTACGTCCCCATCTCGAGTATTGTGTGCAATTCGGGTCTCCAGACTACAGAAAGGACATTGAAAAATTAGAGAAAGTACAGCGAAGAATCTCAAAAATGATACCACGACTGAGAAACGAAGTATATGAGGAACGCCTTGAAGAGCCTAAATTATTTAGCCTAACGAAATGCAGGTCAAGAGGTGACTTTATTGAAGTTTTCAAAGTCATGAAGGGATACGACAACTTAGACATGAATATTTTAAAACAGACCAGTCCAGTCAAACCAGGAGTAATGGCTGCAAAATTATGGGAAAGTGTTTCCAATCCCATGAAGCAAAATACTTCTTCAGCAGAATCGTAAATATCTGGAACAGATTACCCTCAGACACCGTGAACAGTATCTCAGTTAAGACATTTAAAATAAATAGACAAGTACTTGCACGAGAATCCTCAGCTGACTCTTTTTCTGTCCAAATATCTTACTTTTACCAGCTGCGTGTAAGTTCATTCCCCTCCTGTCTGCTAAACACCCCGTAAACTTAACGTACCTGTACCTAGCGCCACGTCACGTCATTACATAATTATATTTCAACTTATTCAGTGCACATAAAGCAATACAAGCACAGACTAGGATCTGCAGAGATAGCCCTGAGTTAGCGGTCACTACTCTTACTTTTGACCTGTGAAGGCTGTGAATCACTGAGGCTCCCTGTTAGTTACGTGACCACCATCGGGATTTTTTTTTAATGTACCAGGGGTCACTGCTTCAGGAGGTAACTTGTGATCTTGTCCTGCATGGGAGAGGTCCTTGTCTCAGTGAAGTGAGTGGAGCTGGGGCCTAATTGACTGCTGCCTACCTTAAAAGCGCCAGGCAAGGCTGCTGTACCACCCTTGAACATCCACACTGTGCACTGTGCAATTTATAGCTATGTCTACAGACTTCCCTTTAACTCAACGTACCCATAGATAATATCATGCCGTAGTTATTATTTGATTTGATTACTTTCTCATTCATGTTATTCAGACTGGTAATTTATAGATAAAGTAATATAGAATGTAACTTTTCAGTCTTTCCAATGAAATTTCCATGTCAGTTTTTCCATGCTGCATGGTGGTCCTTCTCACCTTCTCACTTTTTCCTGGAGGGTTTCGGGGTGGGTGGAGCCTTCTTGCTTTACTATTCTTATCCTTCAGCATGTAGAGTTAGATCATGT
Organism: Coenobita brevimanus; assembly: GCF_032717465.1. Lineage (NCBI taxonomy): Eukaryota > Metazoa > Arthropoda > Malacostraca > Decapoda > Coenobitidae > Coenobita > Coenobita brevimanus. The sequence goes on along the minus strand of NC_136980.1, from coordinate 10,191,129 downwards.
AGTCATAGTCTACTCTGTAAGAAGCAACCTCGAAAGGACCATAACGTCTGTTGCTGTTTGCTTTCCTTTGTATTCCCTCTTTCAGGTGGGAGGAAGGTTTGGTGGGGACGTGAGAGCCGCCGTGATCGTCCCCAAAGGCACAGACCTGAATGAACTGATGCACCATCTGAAGAACACGAGTAGAGCAGCTTCTGAACAAAACGAGAAGAAAAGCTTCTGAACAACAGGAGTAGAGCGGCTATTGAAGAACAGAAGTCGAACGGTTTTTGAGCACGAGTATGGGGCTTCTGAAGAACACGAGTCAAATGAAAAAAACACGAGTAAAGCAGCTTCTCATCAGGTGTAAAAGAGCCTCATTAGAACTCGTATATAAAAGCTCCTATACGTGAAAAAGGGGCTTTTAAAAAACGTGACAAAGAACTTCTGAAAAACACAAATAAAAAGACTTCTTGGAAACATAAAAAATGCTTCCGAAGAAAATGGATGATGGCCTTTGAAGAACAGAAGCATAACGGCTTCTGAAGAACACACCCCTAACGGTTTTGAAGAACTTACTTGTAAAGGGTTTCTAAAAATCCACGAAAAACAGCTTCTGAGGAACAGTTTAAGTGATAGACCTTTTTCATTCCCGTAGACGAAGTAGGATCTTAGCACGTTTGAGGAGGGAAGATAGTTTCAGTCCGTCGGTCTGTGTGTGCTCGGCTGCAATGATGGATCGATATTGACGACTGAGATGTCACATGGATCCACTCCACTTGTCGGTGTGGCCTCGTTGCAGTGGTCAACATGGCGTTGCAACACTAAAGTCACACGCCATCAAAACTGCTTTTATTTGTAGGAGTATAGACGAAATATTAGTATCACTGGAAAGGGCGTTCAAAATACTATAGTTTATGCCTTCAACACAATTCTGATACAACCCACTGGAAGGTAGGAAGGTAGATAGGTAGTTAGGTAGGAAAGTAGATAGGTTGTTAGGTAGGAAGTAAGGTAGGTAGGGAAGAAGGTAGGCAGGTGAGTAGAGAGGGAGGAAAGCAAGGAAAGAAGTTGGTAGGGACGAAGGTACATAGGAGTACAAAGGAAAGCAAACAGCAACAAACCTAATGGTCCTTTCGAGGCTGCTTGTTACAGAGAAGACTATCACTCTGATATCTAATTCTACAAGTTGAAGGTAGGGATAGTAAAGCAAGAAGACTCTCCCCCACCCACCAAACCCTCCAGTCGAAGCTGGCAGGAAAAAGGTGAGAAGGACCACCATGCAGCATGGAAAAACTGACATGGAATTTTCATAGGAAAGACTGAAAAGTGGTAAACTATATTCTGTCCCACTATTTCTATACAGGGTAGAGATGTATGTAGGTAGGGAGGCGGATGGAGTCGAGTAGGTAGGTAAGTAGATAGATTTGTAGGTAGGTAGGTAGGCAGGCGGGTTTGTAGAAAGGTAGATAGGCCCGTATGTAGGTTGGTAGGAAGGAAGAGCGGTAGGCAAAGAGATAGCCAGAAAAGCATGTAGGGATGTAGTCAGGGAGGTAGGTATGTAGGTAGGCAGCAGAGGTATATAAGGTGGTGGGTAGGGAAGTCAACAGGGATGTAGGTAGAGATGTAGGCGGTGGCTGAATCGGTAGAGAGGCGGCTTGCAGTCCTGATGGACCCAGGTTCGAATCCCGGCTGGGGCAGGGAACAGTTTAAGGATTTGAATTTCATGAAAGCACACTTTCCTGATCTACCAGATGACCCGCCGACATGTCATAAAAGTACCCCCGCTAATACCAATACACCAGTCCTGTATGAGACAGCCCTAGCATGTATTCAATATGGACGGTGGGTGTTAGTGCCGAAGTGGTGACATGTAGAGAGGAGTATGGTATGTAGGAGGACTACTGGGCCTTGAGAGCGGGCTGTGGAGCCTATGCCCTGAGTCAGACACATAAAAAAAAAAAAAAAAAAAAAAAAAAAAGGAGTCGGGTTGGTAGGTAGGAAGGTAGGTATGAGGAAAAGGGTATAGTCAAGGAAATAGCCAGAGAGGTAAAGAGGTAGGTAGGCAGGGAGGTAGGCAGTGCAGTAGGGAGGTTTGGTAGGTAGGAAGGTAGGTAGCTAGGTACGTAAGTAAGAGGGGAACGGTAAGAAGAATTGCAAGTTAATTCTTTATATGGTAAAAGAAAATTTGCAGCTTAAATACCTCCCGGTTTTAGGATAACATTGTCTACAAGAGTGGCTGCAAACACGAGATTATCTCTTAACAAAGAATCCGCTGTTCACTGCAAGGATTATACAAGATTATTCAAGATTATACAAGATTTCGCCTTCGGGGCCATAGTGTGGTACGCGCAGTTAGTATTTCATTGCTGACGAACAGGAACCGAATATTAAGCCATTACATCCATTGAGATAATATATATTCTATTCTTGCTGCCACCAAATGTTATAGTCTGTATGTTTTCATCTGATAGTCTGTATGTTTTCATCTGATAGTCTGTATGTTTTCATCTGATAGTCTGTATGTTTTCATCTGATAGTCGGTATGTTTTCATCTGATAGTCTGTGTGTTTTCATCTGATGGTTGGTATGTTTTCATCTAATGGTCGGTGTGTTTTCATCTGATGGTCAGTATGTTCTCATTTGATGGTCCATATGTTTTCATCTGTCTGTACCGGGCCACGACAACAACCCAAATACTAAGTCGTGGCAGCATGACCCTTATTTAAGAGGTGGAAATGAGTCTCCTTGGTTAGTAGTCCAATTTGCTAACCAGTATGATTGCACTCAGCCAAAAACTGAGCTGAAATGATCTTTGTCAAATGGAAACAATCCGAATATCCCTGCTTTACTCTAACTTGGCCTAAAATTACTATCTATCTATCTATCTATATACCTAGGCTGCTTCCCCCAAGGAAAGGGAGGTAGCCGAGACAGGACGACACACTCTCCATTTACTCATCCATTTAAACACATTCATTCACATCTTAGCCCCAAAGGGGAGAACGGACAGATCCTCACCGCACCACACCGCACAAGGGTCAACTGCGCAATGCAATCAGTGACATCCGCAGCAGGGCCCGACAGCAGAACTGGTTTACCCCTGCCACATCATAACATACCCATCCCCTTACCCGCACCTGACCTGACTAGCTGATCAGACCAAATGCGGGAGAATATCCCCTCAGGGCTGCGTCATCACTTATTTATTCACAATTTCTCTCCATTTATTTCTGTCACGCACAGCCACTCTTCCTTGCTCAACAGACATCCCTCTCGCATCCAGCGCTCTCTTCACACTATCCATCCATCCTATTCGTGGTCTTCCTCTCAGCCTTACACCTCTCACATCAGATCTAGTTATCTTTTTCACCAATCGCTCATTATCCATTCTCTCCATATGCCCAAACCATCGCAACACCCTCTGCTCAACTCTACCAGCCATCTCCTGAACAACTCCAGTTCCTCCTTCGCACTTCATCATTTCGCACCCCGATCCATACGCGTCACTCCACACATACTCCTCAGACACCTCATCTCTGTTACATTCAAACTTTTCCTCTCTGCTACACCCATATTCCATGTTTCAGCCCCATATAATGCAGTCGGTACCACAACACCCTCATACAGCCTTCTCTTTACATCCATTCTAAGCGAACGACATTTAAACACTTTTTTCATTCCTCCCAGCACCTTTCCTACTTCATTTATTCTAAACTTCACTTCTGCATCTATTCTTCCATCCACAGCAACATGTGACCCTAGATATTTAAAACAATCTACCTCCTCAAGCAACTCACCATTCAAAACTATATTCATCCCCCTACCATCTATCAACCTCGTACACTTCATCACTTTACTCTTATTCTCATTTACTTTCAAATTCCTCCTTTCACACACCCTTCCAAACTCCTCTACCAACTGTCTCAATCTCTCCTCTGAATCGGTCACCAGTGCAGTATCATCTGCAAACAGCAGCTGCTTCAGATTCCAATCTCCACCATCAACATTTACCAGACTCAGACCACCTAAAACTCTTGCATTCACCTCCCTTACAACACCATCCATGTAAATATTAAACAACCAAGGTGACATCACACATCCCTGTCGCAGCCCCACTCTCACGGGAAACCAATCACTCACAGCATTTCCCACTCTTACACATGCTCTACTATTTACATAAAAACTTTTCACCCCTTTTAGTAACCTACCATCAAGTCCATACAATCTTAAAACAGTCCACAAAGCCTCCCTATCAATTCTATCATACGCTTTCTCTAAATCCATAAATGCCCAAAACACATCCTTGCCTTTCGCTAAATACTTTTCACACGCTTGTCTCACAGCAAACACCTGATCAACGCATCCCCTCCCTCTCCTAAAGCCACACTGCTCATCACTAATCACTCCCTCTGTACCCTCTCTAACTCTCATAATTAACACTCTACCATACACCTTACCTACAACACTCAACAGACTTATACCCCTAAAGCTAGTACATTCATACTTATCACCCTTGCCTTTATACAACGGGACCACACAAGCACTTGCCCAGTCAATTGGCACCATACCTTTCTCAAAGCACACATTCAACAATCTTACTAACCAGTCAACAATAGTCACTCCACCACCCTTCAGACATTCCACAGCACACCCATCCATACCTGCAGCTTTCCCTGTTTTCATCTCCTTTACTGCCTTCTCCACTTCCTCCTTCGTGATCAAGGAATCATTCAACTCTCCCAACACATTTATTCCTTGCACCCTTCCATCTGCCACAATCTCAGCCACCCGTTCCTCCTTTACATTTAATAATCTTTCAAAATACTCTGCCCATCTCTTCCTTACTGCACCCATCTCAATTAACATCCCTCCATCCTCTGCTTTTACTCGTTCTTCCTTCCCAGACTCTCCCTTTCGCATCCTTTTCACCTCCTTCCAAAACATTTTCTTATTCTGTTGAAAATTCTCTGTCAGCCGCCTACCCCACCTCTCATCTGCTGCCACTTTAGCATCACGCACAGCCCTTCTCGCTCTATTCCTCTTTTCCTTATACCTTTCATATGACATCTCATCCTTCCTCTGCAGCCACACTTCATATGCACGTCTCTTCTCGGCCACAGCCATACTTACTTCCTCGCACCACCATTCACTTCCTTTTCTTACACCACCACCCACACGTCTCACACCACACATCTCTTCTGCATGCCCCACCACAGCACTCTTAAACAACTGCCATTCCTCCTCCACGCTGCCATTTTCCCGATCTTTCACTGCGTTCCACTCATCTTTCAATTTCTCCTGATACTCTATCTTTTTCTCTCTTTTATCCAACTCACTCACTTTCAAAACCTCCCTGCCACACCTAACCCTCCTAGCTCTCACCCATCTCTTACCTACTCTTAACTTTCCCTCCACCAGGTAGTGGTCAGACATACCTCCACCCTCCCCTCTTAGAACTCTCACATCCAACAATCTTCCTATTACATTCCTAGACACAACCACATAGTCCATCAAAGCTCTATCAACAACCCTTCCACCCTCCTGTCTCACCCATGTATACTTATAAATATCTTTCTTCTCAAACAGCGTATTCCCAATCACCATCTCTCGCTCAACACACATCGCTATCATTCGTTCCCCATTTTCATTTCTTCCAGGCACACCATGCATACCAACTACGCCTTCAACTGCTACATTTCCCACTCTAGCATTCAGATCTCCCATCATTACCACATTCACATTCGCTCCAAAACTCTGCAGACACTCATCAACATCATTCCAGAAAGACTCCCTCTCTTGTTCATCCCTTTCACTACCAGGCCCATATGCACTCACAAACACCCACAACTCACGTTCAAATTTCGCTTTCACCCACATCAGTCTCGATGACACCTCCTTCCATTCAATCACACACTGCTGTACTTCCGGACTCACTAACAAGGCCACACCTTCTCTTGCCCTTCCTCTATCAACACCTGACAATCTTCCATTCACACTTCCAAACATAGATTCCCCCTTCCCTTTCATCTTCGTTTCACTCAAAGCTAACACATCCAACTTTCTTCTCACAAACATTCTCCCAATCTCCTCCCTTTTAGCCTCAATCGTACTACATCCACGCACATTCATAGACCCAATCTTCAGGGTACGGGGATAACTCCATCCCCCATCCCTTTCTCTGGCCTGTCTCTTTTTAGGAACTAAAAAACAGAGGAGGGGGTCCCTAGTCCCCTCACCCCGCCCCTTTTAGTCGCCTTTTACGACACGCAGGGAATACGGTGGCAGTATTCTTCCTAACACAACCTGGCCGCAGAGTAGCAGTACCACCCCATAATGCGGCCAGGTTGTGTCCCCCCCGCCACAGGGGGGTCTAAAATTACATCTCACCATATTCAATTCTTGCTGTAACGATGGATTAGCGCTGGAATATAATATTAGTCACAGAGAGAAATTCGACAGAAGGGATGTAAAGCAGTGGCCTTGTCTTATTTTGACAATAGTCGACGTGAAATAAGCTACAAATGGACGAAAATCTGGGCCTAGTAGGGTAGAAATAGTATAGTTAGATCGAGAGACGTAGTGAATGCATTACAAGCAGAGTCCTTTACTTTATTCAGTACGATGATGCCCTATTTACCTCTCACGGTCAACATATCACCTTACTGACTTCTCATCTTCGGCGGGTTTCTCCTTTCCATCAGCTTGTTTTTTGTTCTCTTTGGGATGAATTTTGATGCTGCAGATTCTTTGAAGCGTGTATGTGTCACTGTATAAGATGTACAAGGAAGGGGAAGAGGTGTTTCCGTGAGGGGTGGGCTCCTGTGTTTGTCCGTGGTGAAAAAAGTGTCATCTGAATGTGCTGTAATCTCTCTTGGTTTGGCTAGATGAGGGTAGTTTAGCATTTCTCTCTCTCTCTCTCTCTCTCTCTCTCTCTCTCTCTTCCTTAATACGTTTCCAATAATCCGCAACACAAATAAATCAACACAAGACATACATACGCTGGCGAAAAACAGAAAATCGCCAATCTGAGGACCTCGCAAATTTTGGCCAATCTCTCATACTGAATGGGCTCGAGAAATCTGTACCTGAACAATCCAGCCCAAAAGCCTTTATTAAACTGAATAAAATCGTGTGAAGGCTGGAAAAATAAAGAAGAAAAGTATTGTCCCCCTGGTAAAGGGATTAATCCATTTTACTTCGAGGAGTCTGCAGAAATAATAATAATAATAATAATAATAATAATAATAATAATAATAATAATATAACAGCAAAAAATAATAATAATAAAAATAATTGTAATAAAAATAGCAATAATAATAAATCGTTATCAGTGGCATTAGTAGTAGAGAAACAAGAAATACGTAACCATATGAGCAAGTGTAATACTTAAGCTAAAATTGTGTATATAATATTGCCCCAGATAACTAAGAATATAATCAGTCTAATAAAGGATGCATGGTGTTATTAATGAATATAAAGGTTTTGGTACTTCACTACACCATCCTAATAACCACTTAGGTACAGTATAATGATGCCTGTCAGGATGAGTTACGGGTGTGGGAGATCGGGTTGGTGCTGGAGAGAATGGCCTTCCTGTTGTGGTATCGACAGGCCTGTACCCATATTCAGAATCCCTGTACCATAACGCTACACGCGAAACTACAGCCAGCCACAGCGCTATGTCGACTATGACCACATGAGCGTGTCAGTCTTCGTTTCCCTGGTCCTTTGCTGAAGGTTTATACGGGTAAAATATATCATCGTCCACTTAGTGAGGCGATAATGTAATCATCTACGTCTGTTTGTGTCTGTGTCCGTGTGTCTGCGTGCGTGTCTGTTTTCAAAATATCTCAAAACCAAGTGGGCAAATTGAACTGAAATTTTGTGGGCAGTATCCCGAGAGATATGGTTGGTTTATTAATAATTTTGGCGAAGCTGCAGTGATATGCCTCCGATTGCCAGAGGATTTTGCAAGAAAAAAAAAAAATCTACCATTTTCATTAAGTTTGCCATTATTCACCTTTTTTTTTTTTTTTTATCATACCTTCAAAGAAGAGGACGGTTATGTAAATGGTAACTATTAGAAATCCTTCAGATGCCTGATATACTTAAATGACCTTCACCAACATTATACTCCTGACTTCATGTTTCTGAGTGCTAGCGTGAAATTTAGCTGAGAAGGAGTAAACAGGGAAATCCTAAGACTTTTATTTTTTTTCGATTTTGGCGAAGCAGTGTTGACATGCCTCCGACTGCCATTGAATTACTGATCTAGTTTTTTGCCGATGCCGGGCGATATGCATTCATGGGCGAATGCTTTGGCTTTTTATCGCTCCGCCTTTACCAAGGCGGAGCGATAATGATTTTGCCCTCCTTTGTGTGTGTGTGTGTGTGTGTGTGTGTGTGTGTGTGTGTGTGTGTGCACGCGCGCGCGTGCAGTGCGGTGCTGTGTGTGTGTGTGTGTGTGTGTGTGTGTGTGTGTGTGTGTGTGTGTGTGGTGCTTCAGCGGTAAGAAAAATTTCATTGACAACATTCACAGTTCTCTCACTTAGACTACCCTTATCTAATTAATCTTACCTCCTATTTTCAAGAACAACTAAAGCTTCTGAATAGACTACAGTAAATAATACTCTTCAAACAAGAACGCAGTACGTAATTTTCCACGCACTTAAACTCCTATGCAAAAGGTAAGTTATTCTTTTATTTTTATAGGTATGTACTGCAGACACCAGATGTTTGAAATTTAGAAAAGAAATATAACTACCCCATTTTACCTTTCACTACCAAGGAATTACAACCAAATATTTTCTGATCATATTAAAAAAGTGAAGGTCATCATTAATATACAACAGACGTTATGAATAAATCAGTATTACAACCAGGCCTTTACACAACGATGAAAACTGTTAGCGTCTCACCACAATTACCTCACTTCACCCACCCCGCATTTCATAATATCCTTGTGCAACTCCACTCACACGTCACCCACCCTGCAGTTCATCAGATCCTTGTGCAACTCCACTCACAAGTCACCCACCCTGCAGTTCATCAGATCCTTGTGCAACTCCACCCACAAGTCATCCTCACGCTCCTTCTTTCAAGCCATTGTGAGTGAGGGTATATCTGAATACCCTATACACGCACTGCCACAAGGGAATTACAACCACTCACAGCTTCAACATACACATATAAACGCCTTAAGTAATATAGCATACAAAAGATATGATGAGTAATACAATTTAAGTACTGTAAACAAAGAAGCAAACTGTGAGCCTCTTGCAACCCCAGGACACCCACAGAGCCCTTACATCAGATGTGTTTGAGACTCCACTCACAACTCACCCCAGCCTCTTTCACTTCAACTGTCCATAGGTAATCTCTCTATAACCTTGCCCTGCCCATCCTATCGTTACCCCTCCCTATTCTCGGAAAAATAAATGCTCTTACCTTCTCAAAAGGACTACAGTATCCAACACTGACATGACGCACGTGCTTGCATGCCTCTGTGTGTTTGTGTGTGTTTGTGTGTGTGTGTGTGTGTGTGTGTGTGTGTGTGTGTGTGTTTCTTTATATTCATCTATGTACACAGGTATTAGAGGTTTCTGACACACACACACACACACACACACACACACACACACACACACACACACACAGTTAAGTATTTTGTGTGGGTATGTTCTGATACCTTGTACACGCATATTATACCAGGGAATGTACTGTATATCCATTCACCGCAAGGAAATAAAGGTAATTAGAATATGAATAATTGGATATTGGCTTCATTATAGACAACGGCACAAATTGCGATCTCTCTCTCTCTCTCTCTCTCTCTCTCTCTCTCTGATTATATATATATATATATATATATATATATATATATATATATATATATATATATATATATATATATATATATATATCGCTTACCTAAAAACTAAATCTCATTCATATATTATAACAATTGTTCTGTCCAAATCATCTTTCAGTACAAACCACAATGGTTATTGTTACCTACTCGAGGAATCAACACAGCCCGGACGGAAAAACTGTCTGGTCCCAGAAACTGCCGTCATCGTCTTCTCAGCCTCCCCGAAATGAGGACGGTGGTGCTGGGTTAGGGTAGTGTGACATCTAAGTCTGGCCATGATGTGTTCGTGTAGCGGTTCCCAAACTGGGGCTGTACACTCGAAAACAATAACTGTTAATCCATACCAATGAAAGTCGGGTTCATTTAACGACTCTCTCATCTAAGGCAATGTTTCTCAACCTTTTTTACTTCAATCCCCACTTGTGGGGATCTTAACATCCTCGTGGCCCTCCTTAAGTTTTCTTTCAAGTCCCCACTAATGATGATGAAAGAACTGTTTTTGCTGCTCCCCATTTATCTTAATGCTTACAATTATCAATCAGAATGCATATTTTGTTACATATCAATGGAATGGATGACACTGTTTGCTTTCAGTTAGTCAACTGAATCGAGGTTGAGTCACAGATAACGCACTTCTCATTATCTGGCTCCACATCCAACCAGTTTCGGCTTTTCCTGTTTATGTGTAGAAGGGTGGTGACACTAGATTCACAAAAGTATGCTGTGGAAAATGGCAAGAGGACTCTATTTGCTATTTCACTAACTTTTGAATATGACTGATTCATGCAGCACCAAAACATAGTCAGAGGTTTTTCTTCATAAAGGTCTCTGGCAGGAGAACAATTTTTGAGGTCCAACAACTCGTCCTGAACATCATCAGGAATGGCAGCAATATCAAGAGTTTCAGCTGTGATTGGATAGAACAGACTAACAGCTAAAAAGCCACAGTGGACAAAGACGGAGGAATTCGTCAATGGCCACAGAATGCTGCCGAGCATGCATCAATGACCACAGAATGCTCTCAAATAAATAGAAATGTCCACAGATAGCTATTGGAAGACCGTCAGTATTCATAAAAAAGTTTCGAATAACCATAAATGCCAGAAAATGCTGCTGGATATACATAACTGGCAATGGAAAACCACACACAGTAAATGGAAACAGAATGCCGCACACACACACACACACACACACACACACATATATATATATATATATATATATATATATATATATATATATATATATACATACCAGTATAGAGAGAGAGAGAGAGAGAGAGAGAGATTGATAGATAGATATAAATAGACAGATATAGATATAGATAGATAAATATATAGACAGATATAGATAGATAGATATACAGATACATAGATAGACAGACATATAGATAGATATAGATAGATAGATAGATAGATAGATATAGTAGATAGATATAGATAGATGGAAACATATATATATATATATATATATATATATATATATATATATATATATATATATATAGACAGAGAGATAGATATAGACAGATATAAATAGATACATAAATAGACGGATATAGATAGATAGATATTTATATAGATAGATAGATAGATACAGATATATATATATTTATTTATATAGATAGATAGATATAGATATAGATATTTATACAGATAGATAGATAGATATAGATAGATAGATATGTATGTACTATATATATATATATATATATATATATATATATATATATATATATATATATATATATATATATATATATATATATATATATATATATATATATATATATATATATATATATATATATATATATATATATATATATATATATATATATATATATATATATATATATATATATATATATATATCATCACCATCATTATCATCAGCCGTTTGAGTATCCACTGCAGGACCGGCCTATCCCGACCGAAGTAGGGACGATACAGCCAATGTATCTCTACCCAAGAGGTTTAGGCTGTCTAGTAAATATTGTATGTAGGATGAGAAGTGCTTGTAAGTGTGACTGTAGTGTTGTAGTGGCTTTGGATGTGTGTGCAGTCTGTGAACCAAGTGTAATCGGCACGCACAAGCCGACTGGGTGCAAAACAAACTTTACAGTGCGCGACACTGGTTCAACCACAGCACCTTTGGTGTCCACCAAAGCAGTACATGGCCGGGACAACGCATCCAAAGTTTATTGTCCTGGTGGGGCGTGAACCCTCGAGAGTACGAAAACGCACACTTTACCACTGTACCATATATATATATATATATATATATATATATACTGTACACTGAAGCCTGAAGATACAAGTAGCTGAACCTTGCTTGTATGCTTACAGTGATGGAGAAAATACCTCGCCCAACAGAACACCACCGACTGCAGATATGTAATGCCTTTCTACATTACACACCTGCACTCATCACCTGCTGACTGTCAGACGAGGCGCATGGGTTAATATTGGGGACATTAATGTATGAAACAGTACCAGCGGAGTCGGGAACTATTCCTTATACATCAGCTGTCGACCCTAATTATATATATATATATATATATATATACTTGAGGATGGAAAACATATACATATGTACAAATGTGAAATACCCCGCCCTGCAGAACACCATCGAATGAAAGTGCCCAATACGTCTCAATACTGGACACTTGCCTCTTCAACGGGTGACTCAGGCGAGGCACATGGTTTAATATAGGGCATATCAGTATAAAAAGAAACTGAACTGTTAGAAACAGGAACTATTTCAAATATGTCAACTGTCATCCCCAGATAAACAACACACTAGTTACATATTCACAGTCAAGAAAAACCATAATCAACACGGGAAAAAAGTCACATAACTCTGATCAATCCGGTCTCCCTCAAGAAAGCCAATTTCTCTGTCATAATAATATCCCCGTCACCCAAGATAGTGGAAAGGGTAAAGAGGATGGCTTCTGTGTCGCAGAAATATATGTGATGCGTGTTCATGAATAGATCGCCGATATCGCAGGATGATAAGACCGATAGATAATATCGCACCACAGATACAACAGTGTGGTGGAAATCATCTCAGTATATGGCAACATATGGGTGATAAACGTGCAGTTCATCTTCAGTCTTGCAATATTTTTTCTTTAAGGTGACTGGGACGATTGCCAGAATCCCAGTCGCCAAGGATGGCTTGCAAGTTGGTATACTGTTTGGTCCACTGACCTTGCCACACAAGATGTATTGACGTTTTTCCGAGGGACAGACTCGACCGTAGATCACGAGCAACGTCCCAAGTCTCCTCGAGCTCCACAGAAGACTTCTCATGTTAGTCAGCCTGCTCGTTGCCGTAAAGACGGTAATATCCGGACACCCAGACCAGCGTGAGGGACTTGTTGCACGAATGCAATTTATTAATGATGTTGCCCTGGATCTTATGAGAATCAGTAGTGCAAGAAGCAGTTGCCTGAAGGGCTAACTTAAAATATGAATAAATGACAAATGGATCATGACGAGATATTAGAGCATAGTCTATGGCTCTGTCGATAGCAAAAAATTTAGAGGTCAAACAAGATGTAATAGTCGGCAACTGACACCTGAGAGCACAATCACTCGACCTGGAGCCATTGGTGTACAAATGGTTGGACCCCAAATAACTTCTAAAGATGTTACCAAAGAAGTGGTGGACCTCCGGCACCTTGGTTTTCGTCGGTGGGAGCCATGTAACATCATCAAAGTGGGTGATTCCCAAGGCGGTATATTTTAAAGCATCAGCTTGTCACGTTCACTGAGGTCCACACCAAGCTCCTGAGTCAGGAAATGGAGGTGAATGGCAAGTGCCCGACGATCACCCAGCATAAGTTGGTGCTGGTGATACAGCGGGGCACAGGCCACATTCCTGGTATCAGATTTTCTGACGGTTTTAATTCTGTAAGATAAATGCAGGTGGTCCTGGTGAATATGGAGGGGAAATACATTAGCCTCCACTTTCATACGAACTACACGCCTACACCTCAGGGCTCCAAGGAACATTCACAAACATTTATTCTGTAACACATTCAACCTCCGCAATGTGGCATCAGATGCCTACCCACACACCTGCGAGCCATAGTTCAGCTTAGATCTATTAAAAGACTTATACACCATTAATATAGATTTTCTTTTGCCTCCCAAGTACTAACCACTAGGAACTTTATTTAATGGTTTATCATAACGAGCAATTAAAGTATTAACATATTTAAAGTTTAACCTCCCATGAATACAGCTCCAAAATCTGACAACTTTGAGAAGGTACCGTCTTATTATCCAAAGTTAAATGCAATTCAGGGACGTCATGGGTGGTAAGAACTACAGCGGCACACTTACGGATGGAAAACTTCAGTCCCCACTGCAAGGTCCATTGGTGCAAGGAATCAAGGGCTGCTGGAGTCCACCCAGCCGAAAACTATCATTACGGGAAGAGTGCTATATTGCACAATCGTCAGCGTAGAGTGGGTATTTAAGATTCCTCAGGATGGGAGCTGATGACAAAATATCATTGACCATAATACTAACAAGGTGGGTCTAACCACACTTCCCTGAGGCACCACATTTTGTTGGATAAATGTATCCGATGTTACATTACAGGACAATTTTACAGAGAAAGTTCCATACCTTAAAATACTGGAAATAAAAATTGTCAGATTTCCTCTTAAAGCATATGCATAGAGCTTCATTAGTATACCGTGTCGCAGTGTCATGTCACAGGCTGTATGGATGTCCAAGAACACTCCTATCATGAATTTTGTATTTGCAAATGCCTCCAAAATGCAATGCTCCTAATTCATTAAATGATCTAGTGAACTTCTGTATTTACAGAAGCCACACTGTCGATCATTTAAATTTTTTCCGACTCTAAAACAAAAAGAAGCCTATTATTAACCATACTTTGCATGACCTTGCACAGACAAGAAATCAGCACAATAGAATGAAATGAAGTGGGATTCATAAGACGACCAGCATGTTTGGGTATCGGTATGACGTGCGCAAAGTGCCATGAGTTTGGGAACGTTCGGGACGACCAAAGCTCATTGTACAGTACAGTGCAAACACCTAAACAACCTTTTCTCATATAGTGCTAGTAAAACAAAGAAATACAATCTGCCCTAATGTGGGAAAGAAGGTCCGGATGATGATGATGATGATGATATTAATAGACAGATTTTGCCAAATTCCTATATTACCCTCAGTGCTACTAATATTCCTGTCTCCAGAAAGTATTTGAATTCTCGGTGTTTCACTTAACAATACCCTCAGCTGGACCTCTCATGTCAGATCACTTGCTAAAACCTCCTCAAAGAAACTTAGATTATTGTACAGAGTTCGTAGCGTCATCACTGACGAGCAGTTGGCCATATGTAGAGAGGTGTATGGTATGTAGGAGGACTACTGGGCCTTGAGAGCAGGCTGTGAAGCCTATGCCCAGAGTCGGACACATAAAAAAAAAAAGTTTAAAACAGTCATGTGCGCTCTCAGTTGGAATATTGATCACCCTTGTGGAATGGATGTGGAGAGGTTGCACTAAAATAACGAGACAAAATTCAGAACAAACCTGTTAGAATTATTAATAACCCTGCTATTATAAATAAACTACCTTCCCTACAAGTAAGAAGGAATGTTGCCTCCCTTGCATTATTTTACAGATACTTTTATGGCAAATGTTTAGACGAAGTTGCGTCCATTGTGCCACGTCTCCATGCCTTCCCTCGTGCTACAAAGGCATCTGGTAGCACTCATGACTGGAATGTAACACTGCCATATTGCAGAACTTCCGCCTATCGGAAATCTTTTATTTCTCGAATTGCATCTCTCTGGAATTCGCTTCCCCGGAGTTGTTTCCCCCCCTCCAATTTCAACCACAGCTGTTCAAGTCCAACTGTTACAGATTTTTTATGAACAGAGGACACCATTAATCTGGTGTATGAATAATTTTTTTTTATTCATTTGTTTTTCCTTCCTCTGTTCTATTGTTAAAAAAAAAAAAAAAAAAAAAAAACTTAATCAGGTTGTCGTGATTAAGATGCTGGATCATACCGTAGATAATGGTGTTCGGACCAGGACTGGTATCTTTACAAGGTTTGAGGGCAAGAAGTTCATCTATCGTAAACGCTTTGTTGTACGGGTTGTCTATGTCTTCTGTGGCAAAGTATAATTTTTGTAGCTCAGTCATGCTTTTACGATCTTGAAAACGCTGATCGTACTTGACTGAACTACTCATATGGAAGGAGCTCCTGGCGAGGATGTTAGCTACGTCCACAGATTCGTCAAAGATGTTATTATCTACGTACAGAGTGGTCACAGGGATGTAAGGGCTTTTATTTAGTATTTTAATTGTGGACTAGACTTTACTGAGTGGGATAAAACAATTTACCGAGGACGCAAAAGAGCGCCAAGGGTCTCTTTTAACTCTTCTAAATATTCTCCTTACGTCAGTCATTGTCTGTAAGCAATGAAGTTTTCCTCAGTTGGCTGGCTATCAAAAATCCTGTATCTCCTGTTGCGTTTCCTTAATGCTTGTCGGCAATCCGGCGTCCACCAATGAGCTCCATGCCTTGCATGAACTGTAGAAGTCTTGGGAACTGCAGCCTTAGCCACGTGTAATATGGAATTAGTTTAATTTTGGACGTTTACATCTTTGGTCTCCCCACATATATCTAAATCGACGACCCTTGAGAAGGACGCCCTATCTGGTTTCTTAATGTTAAATTTTGGAGGTGACGGGTCTGAAACAATGTCGCGTGTATAAGACAGATGGGTAAATGATCACTTTCCAAGGAGTCGTCATAAGGATCTCACGAGAAATCTTGATGCATACCATGGGAGGCCAGAGGCAAGTCAATGGCCGAAAAGTTACCAGTATGATCATCTACACGAGTCGCTCTACCATCGTTCAGAAGACAGAGGTTGGACTGTAGTATTAGGTCGGCTACCTGCTCCCCATCATCATCAATCCTCAAGCTACCCTGTTGATAGTGATGGTTATTAAAGTCACCCCAAACTAACTTTTTTTCCGAGGAGATGTTCAAAAAGTTAATTCAAAGCATCACTATCAATGGGGCCATGTGGTGGATAGTAAAGAGGGCAAATAGACAGATACGTGTTATTAAAGTTTACTCTGCATGCGACAACTTCCAAAGTAGGATTTTGAACCACTTCCGATTGTGGGTGTGATATGTGTGAGTATATGGCGACTCCGTGACCATCATGTCTTCTATACAGGTGGTAGTGTTTGAACTGTGGAGGATCAGGGTGATCCACCGAGCACATCTCCTGTAAACAAATAATGTCTGGTCTGTGCATAGAAGGCAAAATTGATATATTATGTAATTTATTCCAAGGAGTGATACATTTCCGCTATAACACAGTGAATGCGACAGTTTAAGATTTATGAAGTGGGCCAGT
>NC_136980.1:10106816-10173749 GCF_032717465.1 Coenobita brevimanus | reverse complement strand
TTCATTAACCCTTTGTTACATCCATTTTACTTTATTCTTGCTACCTTCAGTTTTCAGCTTAGGAGAAACTATTCATAAATGGAGGGGTTAGAAACAGCCTTCATTAGCCCCTTCAATATAACGGATTTACTCAAACTCCCTTTATCCGAGAGGACTATTCCAAGTTAGATAAAACTGTCTAGTAACAACCGTTGTTGCAGTTGAGTGACCCTAGTCTGTCTGGCTGAGCAGACCCATCAACTGCAGGCAAACAACTGTCTCTGCAGGGCCATCTTGTGTAATGAACTGATGTTCTTATGCGGCAGACAGCACCTCACTGTGGTGAGGTGCAGGAAAGAGCGTGAAGGTTTGGTTCCCTGACGGACACCTCATTCGCATCTCTCCACGCAGTTAACAGGGGCACAATACATACTGTAGTAGGCTTCATATCACCCCTGCAAGAATAAACTAAACAGGATGTATGTGAATTCAAATGATTAATATATACACTTTATCAAGAAAGCTTCCTTACCAAGTGATTGCTGTTATTTTTTTTGTTTAAATTTCCTTTTTTTTTTTTTATGGCATATGGATACACGATGTACCTGAAAAGTTACTGGATATACATTTTGTTCACTAGAAAATACCCTCATACTGTATTAAAATTCAGTATTGGGTATCATTCTTCCACTTTCAAGAACTATATCACTATAAATGTTGAAGAAGGATGCCGACTCCGACTCCAGCCACAAGGATCTGAATCCTCACTTCTGACTGATTTCACACCCCTGAGAGACAAACCTATTCATTCTAGCCGACGACACACCATTTTACTAAGCAGTGACAAGTTTGAGCCATACTGTGTCTCATGACTATTCTGGCAGCGCTTCAATGATCTACAATCAACCTCCCCATCTCTCTACATGTACCTATGGCTACACTTATCGTGAGGTGTATGGTGGTTTTGTGGACATGGAAAAAGCTTTTGTATAAGTCCTGCAGGAAGCAGTACCATAAATTGGGAACTAAAGAAAAGATTTTTGGCTTGGTGCTCAACATATGAGTCAGGAAGTAATAGTAGCCAGATTCACTATTTCCTGGTCGTGAGGGCTGAAGGGAGGATAGTGAAGAACGTGAATGTTATAGGGAGGATTGAGTGTGTGCAGCAACACAAATTACTGTTATGTGACATTGTATAATACTAAAGTGGTGGTTGGGAATAAAAATACTGATGCAGCCATGAGGAATATATGGAAACTTAAAAACCAAGTAGGAGATGCCTTCTACAGCAAGATATATAGAGTGGTGGTTGAACAGGGAGCTGTAGACTGACGTGTTAATGATTTGTAGAGCTTTCAAGAACAACGTGTCATGAGTGTGGAAGGGAGGGGGCCCACCAAGACACAAGGTAACATGATTGTGGGATGAAGGTGTAGAAGCCACAGTTAAGAAGAAAAGAAGACTTGTGCAGGAATGGAATAGGATTAATAAAAGAGAAGAATACGTTTGTGTGTGTGTGTGTGTGTGTGTGTGTGTGTGTGTATGATTGTGGGATGAAGGTGTAGAAGCCACAGTTAAGGAAAAAAGAAGTCTTGTGCAGGAATGGAATAGGATTAATAAAAGAGAAGAATACCTTCTACATGTCACCTATGCTGTAAAGCATAAGGCTCGAAAGGAATCACAGAGGGCAAAATATGAGCTTCAGAAACTCTTAATGGATAGCTTAATTGTCCTAAAAGGAAGAATGTGGTATCTAAGGTAGAAAATCAGATGAAGAGAGAAAACAGGGATATCACAGATGAGCAGTGTGTAAAGAATGATGAAGTAAAGGTCGGGGTGGACAGTGGGGATATTAAAGATACTTGGAAAGAACATTATAATCAGTTCCTGAATGAAGAGCTGTTGCCTCAGCTGACACTGAAAGGGCTCTCCCTGTATGCTGAGGGGTCCTTGCATGCAGCATGTGTTAGGAATGTAATGCTGTTTAGTTGTGAGACCTGTGTAGTAAGGGAAGGGGATACTTGTAGGCTCAACTGTACACAAATAATAGTGATTTGATGGATGTGTTATGTGCCCTTCAATGAGAGGTCTGGGGGTTAGAACTGTGACTGAGGAGTAGAAAGGAAGGATGGGATTCAAATACTGAATATTGGTGGTGTGATGAGAAGGGGAAGACCACGATGGTTTGACGATGTTGAGAGGATGGAAGATGTCAACAGCATGCAGAGGATGGGAGGTGTGAAAGTCAATGGTGGGGATGAGGGAGGTAGACCCAAAAAGACCTGAAACCAGGTCACCGGGTGTGACCTCGGGGATAAGGGACTGAATGAGAAGGTTGGCAGAGACAGAGCAGTTTGGAGTGCTTCCATTAAGTAACAAAAGCCAATGCTTGAAAGTACATATCAGAACCTTGATAAATGAAACGAAACAAAACATGTTGGCAGGGTCTCCCTGTCTTAAAAGAGGTATTAGAGTCAAAAGAACAATGACAAGTTTGAGATTAAGATCAGGATCAGACCTGAGGTAAATTATGTTCATAATAGTTATAAACGGAAGCTGTGGCTATTGAGTCACAGTTTTACAGAAGGAGTCAAACTTAAATATAACCCAATTAGTGTAATACAAAAGAAAAATAATCAATGTCCTTTCCAGAATACTGTACGAGTTAGAAAATCACACACTGTAATCCAACAAAAATAATCAGTCCTTTAAAGAATGGTACTGAGAAAAACAAAATAAACAAGACAGTCCTTTAAACAACAGCTCTGAGAAAAACAAAATAAACTAAATAGTCCTTACAACAACAGCACTGAGAAAAACAAACTAAACAGTCCTTTAAGGAACAGCACTTAGAAAAACAAAATAATCCAGACAGTTCTTTAAGGAATGCAGAACAAAACAATTTCTGCATAGGTGACAAGAGAAGTGTCAGAGGCACAAACAGCAAGGAGTCAGAGGTTACCATCAGGGTATATCAGGGGTCAGTCCTGCCTTGTGTCTACTTGGGTTTTACTGCGCGCTGCAGATCGAGCGAAAAAAAGCTTGGCCAAATAGACACAGGTCAGCTGACCAACAAAAACATTCAAGATGGCAGAGGATGCTGCTCAAGCACTGACTGAAGAAGTTCATTTGATAAAGTGTGTATGCTCAAGTGTGAATAAAACTCCAATTTAACACACTAATATTTAATGCTGCCTACTTCTTTCTTAGCCTTTATCATTCTTTTTCTGTGCCTGCCCTACTCTCATCCTATTTCTCCCATCTTTCCTGTCGCTACTTAATGCTTTTCTTTCCGTTACAGGTGGCCTTACATTGAGTGACAAGCCAAATGGTTTCCTGTAAGCCAAGAAATCATTTACAATGCTGGGTGGTAACCATACAACCAAACCATACGTGCTCCCTACGTGTCAAGTAGGTTGGTGGAGGGTTAGTGCCCCTCTCTGTAAAACAAATAACTCAGAGTCAAATGGCCACCCCATACGGGATTATGGCGTCTGGCAATAGATAGATAGATAGATAGAATAATATTTGTATGCATGATGATGATGATGGGAGGCCTCATACTTCACCTTAGCTCAGAAATAGGTGCTTCGTCACTAACCCGGTCATAGCGGTTTTGCAAACAAACCTATAAACTAGTCACTATACCCAAGGAATCTTTAATGTTTCTGTTATGCTAGGTGTTTTTAGGTTGACTTCTCGCCTTAAAGGCACTAGCAGATGATCCGGGGTTCTCTTTCCAGACCGGAACTAGAATACACTGTCAGAGGAACAAGGCATAAAAACTCAGGTCAACCAATCTTACACGTATATTAACTCAAATTCACACAGCACTGAATATAATGTAAATACAAATTAGACACAATACACTATACAGGTATAAAGACACTGTCTAAACTGGAGACTCTGTCAGGGCTGCTGAGACCCCAGGGTGTCTGTAGGTGTCTGCCATGTGTGGGAGGGGTCCTGTCAGGTGTGCCTTCCCTTAGAGGGCACAGGACTACTCTCAGGGGATGCGTCGTCTGGGATGGGTTGCTGGGTGGCAAGGTGAGGGGCCCGTTCCTAGTGGGGCCTCGATGGAGAGATCGGTCCTAAGGACTGGGATCGACTACAAAGAGTAGGCACGCTTGTCTGTGCCCACTCTGGGGAGGAGGTTGTCCTCCAATGGGGCTGGGGAGGTCATGCCCTGGGGTTCTGGGGGTGAGTCCGAGGACTGTGGTCTCCCTCAGGTCAGGTCGCCGTCAGGAGTGGTCTCGTCTGGGCGCCTGCTGTACTGCTCAAACCCCCAGGGTCACGATGGGGCCTTGCCAGACCTCCTCCAGGCGTAGCTCCTCCTGGGGACTACCTCTGTGAGGAGAAAGGGAGGGGTGTCCCGCTCAGCCGCAGGATGAGTGTGCTAAACAAGAGACGTCCTCCGGAGTGGAAGTCACAGGGGACAAGAGACAGGCAGTGCCTGTGCTCTCCCTGGCGTGGCTGGTGGCCGTTGCTGAAGTCCTGAGGGCAGCAGTGGTAGGGCGGCTAGTGGCCATCCCTCTCCTGCTGGTGCGGCTAATGGCCGTCACCGGGGCACGACTTCCGGGCAGGACTGAGAGCGAGATGCGGCTAGTGGCCGTTACCTGTCCACTGGTGTGGCTAGTGGCTGTCACCAGAGTCCTATTGGGCGAGATGCGGCTACTGGCTGTCAATTGTCCTCTGATGCGGCCAGTGGCTGTCGCCGGGGCCTCGTTCCCCAAGTGGACTGTAGGCTTGGTGTGGCTAGTGGCCGTCACTCGTTCACAGGTGTGGCTAGTAGCCATCAACGAGGTCCTGAGGGGAGGGGACAGCAGACAAAGTGCGGCTAGTGGCTGTCACCTGCCTGCTGGTGCGGCTATTGGCCGTCACCAAGGTCCAACTCCCAAAGGCAGCTACAGATGGAGAGCAGGCGGTGGCTGTCTCTCCCCTAGTGTGGCTAGTGGCCATCACTGGTTTCTTGCAGAAGAAGGGGATGCAGCTACAGAGCAGCTAGTGGTTGTCTCTTGCCTAGTTCGGATAATTGCCGTCACAAGGGTGCTTTCTGGGACTAAGAAATCAGCCCCACCCCGAACCTGGCGAGGGCTGCTCCAGCTGGAGAGTAGTGCACCAGCACTATGTAATTCTCGTTGAGTCTGCACAAGGTAGTAGGGGACATAGGCCCATACTGCCGGGGAACTAATAGCCTCACACTAATAGCCTCTCCCTGGCCCCCCTCTGGGGTGGGTGTCGTGACGTCCCTGTGGTGTCTCATCATTGTGAGCATTTTAGCTTCATTACTTAACAAAATGAATTTAGTGAAGTTCAACCTCCTCATTGGAGAGAAAAAAGTCCACAGTTGGAGCACATGTAGTACAGAGTTGAAGAAGTCGCCATCTTCTTTGTTTACAAATAGAGGAGTACGCTGACCAATCCACGTCATTCTTTCGCTCTCTTCGACCGGTGGGCACAAAAACTTGCTTGCTGAGCCATTCTGTCTACCAGCAGAGCACTCTGTGCCACCCCATGGTGCTTGGGCAAGTAGAAACAAGGCTGCAGGGTGGGCCAATTGTTGTTCACAATGGTTATAAATAGATGCTGCAGCTGATGACTCATTATCATAAGAAAGGGGTCAGGGTTAAATAACACAAAAGTTGTGTGAAGTAAATATAAAAGAATAATAATATATGTCCTTTAATGTATACAAATAAGAAAAGCTAACATAATAATAAAAAAAAAAACAGAGTCCATTAAAGGACAGCATTGAGAAAAAAAAATAAACAAGACAGTCTTTAAAGAACACTGAAAACAATGAATTCAAGAGTTCAAGACCAAACACACACACAAAAAAACACCAAACTTATTCAAGATTCCTCAACCTCATCACTTAATACTCTATATTCTGACAAGATCACACCTTCCTCGGTAACCGAGACCCTGGCATAATTCAGAACTACACTTAACCCAAAGATTGAATATCCAATGTCTTTTACCACCTGAACTATACACATACTGGTATGATCGCCAAGCCTAACAGGAACTGAACCAACACTTTCCTTATATATTTTAGTATAACCCCACATTACCGACTGAAGGAGGGGGGTTTCCAACCGTCTGAGTTTGATACCACACTTTTTGGCATCATGTGGCGGCATTTCTACTCCGGCAGTACCAGTATCTAACAGCCCCTCCACCTCAACTCCACTGATGCTAAACACTGTAGTTTTTCGCAAAGCCAATTTTGGTAATGACATGGCATGCTCAAAAAGTATATGCATACTATCATCCTCCGGATAGTTGATTAGCTGACACTTATAATTTATCAATGTATCCAAACCCAGTAAAGAGGCATTAGTATTGTCGTCACTTATAACAAGGTAAGGAAAAATAGTCATGTTTTCTTCCTCATTCTCGGTCTCCACCACCACCTCTGTGTTGCCCAGGCCACCAAGTACCCACTCCTAGGAGTCCCATCCAGGTACTGGATTTAATTTGCTTTCACAATACAAACCACATTCTTTTGCAAATGAAATGGGCAACACACTGAATGGACAGCCAGTATCAAGTAGTGTCAAGTACCACCTATCATAAAACCTGACCATAACATGGGGGTAACCATAACAAGGCATGTCTTCCTCACCGAAAGACAACTTTATCCTCGGCATTTTGCCATAATGAAAGCTAAAACAAACACTGTATTAACAAAACTCTTATTTATCGACTGAAACAATGAAGTTCTGGGCAGAAAACAAGTAATACGCTTCAGGCTTACACGTGAGATGAAGCAACCGTCTCACCACCTTGCAGACGACACAACAACTGAGGCCGATGGCATTTTCTTGTGGCCATAAAGGATACGCACTGTGATTTATGTATTGGGTTTGATTTAAATCATATGTGAAGGTCCTGCTGAGTGCCTCTGGCGGAGTGGGACCAGATAAATAACGACAACAACTTCAACTTCAAGCATATATCAGGGGTCAGTCCTGAGCCAACTGCTGTCCATAATGGTTGTAAACAGATGCTGTGGCTGGTGAGTCATGATCATAAGGACAAGGTCAGGGTTAAATAAAACCCAAGTTGTGTAAACTGAATATAAAAGAACAATAAGTCCTTTAACGAATACAAATAAGAAAAGCAGACAAAATAAAACAACAACAAAATAATTAGAATCCATTAAAGAACATCAGTGAGAAAAACGAAATAAACAAGACAGTCTTTGAAGGAATATTGAAAACAAACAATTCAAGAGCAAACATAAAAAACAAAACAACCAAAAATATTCAAGTTTACTCGTCCTCCTCATCACTTAATACTCTATATTCGGACAAGATCACACCTTCTTCAGTAACCGAGATCCTTGCATAATTAGAAATCACAGTTAACCCAAACACTGAATAATTCATGTCATTTATCACATGAACAGTACTCATGCTGGTATGATCGCCAAGCCTAATGGGAACCATACCAACACTTTGCTTATGTAGTTTACAAAGGCCCCACACTACAGGCTGAATGAGGGGGGTTTCCAACCGTTTTAATTTGATTCCACACTTTTTGGCATCACGTGACAGCATGTCTACTCCGACATTACCAGTATCAACGTACCCCTCCACCTCAACGTCATTGATGCTAAACACAGCAGTTTTTAGCTAAGCCATTTTTGGTAATGACATTGTATGCTCAAAAAGTACATGCATACTATCATCCTCCGGATAGTTGATTATCTGACACTTATAATTTATCAGTGTATCCATACCCAGTAATGGGATATCAGTATTGTCGTCACTTATAACAAGGTAAGGAAAAATAGTCATGTTTTCTGCCTCATTCTCGGTCTCCACCACCACCTCTGTGTTGCCCAGGCCACCAAGTACCCACGCAGTGGATTCCCTCCAGGTACTGGCTTTATTTTGCTTTCACAATACAAACCGCATTCTTTTGCAAATGAAATGGGCAACACAGTGAATACTGCGCCAGTATCCAGCAGTGACACATACCACTTGCTGCCAAATTTGGCCATAACATGGGGGTAACCATAACAGGGCATGTGTTCCTCACCGAAAGACAACTTTATCCTCGGCATTTTGCCAAAATGAAAGTTAAAACAAACGCTGTAGTAACAAAACACTTATTTATCGCCTGAAACAATGAAGTTCTGGGCAGAAAACAAGTAATACGCTTAAGACTTACAGGTGAGATGAATCCACCGTCTCACCAGCTTGCAGACGACACAACAACTGAGGCCGATGGCATTTTCTGGTGGCTATAAAGGGCCAAACACAGACCACAGTCATACTAAAACCCGACCACGCATAATACGCCCCCTTTAAATGTACACTATTGATAGCAAGCTTTGTATAGCATTATTTTTCAAAGAATCACTAATATAACAGGCATTCCTTACTGTACATTATTATTTTACTCACCAGAGTGGACGGGCTGCTGATAACTACCTATTTACCACATTAGTGTCACAAAACGGAAATTATGAGCACTGCCGACAGTCTTAAAAATAACTTGCCAACATTTTTACCTCACAGATTATCAAGTCTGTGTAATTATATAAAAACTATATTCGAGTAATGTATTTGTTTACGATCATTTAAAAATTTTCCATTATCAGTGAATTTTACAAACGACTGGCAGTGACTCTTGGCTGTAAACGTAGTAGTGACGCAAAATCTATTATTTTTGCTAATCTCTCCTGATTATTAGGTAAGTCCGCGATTAGCAACACGGTAAACTAAGAGAGGAAATAATATATCTGTCTTGAAGTAACTGGGAATGGGTAACATTTATTTTTTGCTGTTATTAAAACTCGATCTGATTTTCACGTCAAATATTTTAATATCAAACCTTGTAACTGGTGTTTAAAGTCGATTTGCTTCCACCTGAGGGAACTGGGCCACTCACATTGCATGAATTCTGCTGTAATTGCATGACATTGGAGGAGCTTCAGCTGTGAGGTAGGAATGAGTCTTCACTGGTTACCTGTAAAGAACTATAATTACATTTCAGCTTTAGTTGACGGCCAGGTATTGTCACGTCGGAGGATAGATTTGACTAATGACCAAGGAGTTTCATTCCCACCTCATACAACTACAATTTTTAGTCATCAAGTGAGAGTGGCCCAGTTCTGTCAGATGAAAACACACTAACTATATTTGGCCATGTACTGAGCTGAAAGGGGTTAGGGATCTTTGTTTAACTTACTGTAGCAGGTGAATACTCTATTTTAAGGGCACGAAATTGCCATCTCACCATCTTGAATGCTGACAGGTAACATCAGATTAACACTATGGTGCTAGTCAGGAAGAAAGGCTATGAAAACGATGGAGAGCTGTTGCATTGTCTTTTAGCCACTGAACCACACACACACACATAGAAGACATAATAGTGAAAGGGCATATAATAATTACAAACAGGCAAGGAACGATTATACAAGAATAAGGAGGGAAGCCCAAAAACAGTTTGAGGAGGAAATCATAAATAAAAGTTGGGTCTGGTTAGTACTTGGATGGGTGACCGCCTGGGAACACCAGATGCTGTTGGCATCCCTACATGTCAAGTGGGGTTGGTGGAGGATTAGTGCCCCTCCCTGTAAAACAATTAACTCTAAGCCCTTGGCCACCCCGTGTGGGATACATGGCGTCTGGCAATGAATGAAAATGAATGATCAACCGAAGCTATTTCACATCTACAACAGAAGCAGAACCAAGGTAAAAGATAAAATACAATCCATTACGGACAAGGGAATCACCAATACACAAGAGAAGGATATTTGTGAAGCACTAAACAAGAATTTCCAATCAGTTTTTACAGAGGAAAAAAAATTTGAGAGGGATTATGTGGAACATGCATGCCCACACATACTACCAGATATACAAATATCAGAAAAAGTAATAGAGGAGGAGCTAAGTAAATTAGACAAGGGAAAAGCAAATAGTCCTGATGAAATTTCATTTTCGGTGCTAAGTGAATGTGCAAAGGAGTTAGGTAAACCATTTTTTTTTAATTTTCAAGAAATCCTTGAGTCAAGGTAAACTACCTGATATTTGGAAGAATGCAAACATCGTTCCCTTATTCAAGAAAGGAAATAGACAAAATCCACTCAACTACCGACCAGTATCACTAACCAGTGTTGTAAGGAAGGTATTAGAAAAGCTTATAAGAAAAGCTTGGGTAAATCTTCTAGAAAAACACAATATGATAACAGAAAGACAGTTTGGTTTCAGAAAAGGAAAATCATGTGTTACTAATCTGTTGAGCTACTATGACAGAATAACAGACACATTATAGGAAAGAGAAGGATGAGTGGACAGTATCTACGGTATTTAGATTTCAAGAAAGCATTTGACACAATACCACACCAAAGACTTTTATGGAAACTGTACCATCAAGGAGGAATTCGAGGCAAACTGTATTGTTGGATGCAAGATTTTCTCATAAAAAGAGAAATGAGAACAGTACTAAGGGGAAATTACTCATCATGGAAAGAAGTGACTACTGGAGTACCACAGGGCTCAGTGCTGGCACCAATCATGTTTTTAGTGTATATAAATGATATAAACAGTAACACTGGAAATGAAAGCTATCTGAATATGTTTGCAGATGATGCAGAAATACAAAGGAGAATTATTAACACAGACTCCTGTAAAGAGCTACAAGAAGAATTAAATAAATTTCATGAATGGAGTAATACATGGCAAATGGAATTCAATGTGGACAAATGTCATGTAATCAAGCTTGGTAAAAGTGGAAAAAGACCTGATTGGGATTATAAGTTAGGAAATAAAACCCTACACACATCACAAAGAGAGAAGGACCTAGGTTTGATTATCAATAACAGACACTCTCCTGCTGACCACATCAGTGAGAAGGTAAGGAACATGTATACACTGGTTGCAAATATGAGAATAGCATTCACATGCGTAAATGAAGACATGCTAAAAAAGATAATAACATCATTCAACAGGCCAACCCTGGGGTATGCATTAGTAGTCTGGAGTCCTCATCTCAAAAAACACATAGACAAGATTGAAAAAGTTCAAAGGGCCGCTACAAGATGGGTACCAAGCTTAAGGGATCCAAGCTACAAAGAAAGACTTAATAAACTGAATCTTCCAACACTACAGGAGAGAAGGAAAAGAGGTGACATGATTATGCTATATAAATGCATATCAGGGAAGGAGAAAATAGACATAAATGATTACTTAACCTATGGGGAAGCATCAGCAAGAGGACACTGCAAAAAAACTGCATAAGGACAGGCGGTAAAAACGTAAGGAAATGCAGTTTCCCAAATAGAGCAATTGATCAGTGGAATGCACTACCGAATGAAATAGTGAGCCAAAAAATTCACAAATTTAAGGATATGTACGATAAATATGGTTTAAGACACGGAACAGTACGAGCTTGACTCATTCCTGTAAAGATACAATTAGGTAAGAACAATTAGGTAAAGTAAGAACACACACACACGAAGACTCTCTCTCAAGACGTCATAGTGTACTGAATTAAGAGGCTAATAACAGTAATTAATCCGTACAGGTATATATGTATTTTATCTATCTACGTATCTTTTTAACTGGGTCTATTTATTTATATATTTGTTTTTCAGTGGAATGACCCGCAGGCATGAGATACGTTTTCAAGATTTTGCGTAACTTCAGTTTCATCCTCATCCTACTGCTTGTGATGGCAATTGGTGAGTTGGGTTTGGGTATTTAGTAAACAGCTGTTCCTTAGCTATTTATTCAGTACATAACACCTCAGTATCCTTTTAGCATCATCATCTGTGGTTTAATTTATCCTCTGCCATCTGCGGTTTTTTATATTGCCTTAATAACACTTCTGTAGCCATTCTTTCACCAGATCATACCTGGTTATCCATAAGCGCCAGTTCTAAAGGCATCTCAGTACTGGTACTACCACTGCTGCTACTACTACTACTACTACTACTAATATTAATAATAATAATAATAATAATACTGTTCAAGTGGTGGGAGTTCACAAACCTATTGTCATATTCACAAAACTTTCTGTGACTAGTTTGCGTATGCTTATTTTTTACTTTCACTATTACGAGTGCCACACACTTCATAACAAAACCACCAAAAACAGAGCAAGGAATAAACCAAAATGAAAGCTATGCAAACACTATGTATTGTGGAAATTAGACAAAAATCGTTTATAAATACAACCCATAAACATCCAGTATCCGCCCACAATACAATTGATTTGATTTGATTTGAAATATTGTTGCAAATGTATACTTGTTGCCTCTCTTCCTCTCGTCACGCGATTATTATTATTATTTTTTTTTCTTTTATCTGGTTCGAGCGTCAAAATACATCCTGGAGATGCTGGGCTATGAATTTCTGTCCTGGTACATGCTAAACTGCAATATAAGTTCCGGTGGGGCAGATGGACGTGCAGCAACCTCAAAAAATTCCTCGTGTGACGTGATGTATCTGAGCGATTTTGGCGTGGATGGAAGGCTGGTTGATGGTGTTCGTTTGTCAAAATGTGTTCTGGTGATGTTAAGCCCTGAATGTCTGCCTTGAAACATCGGAAGTGTAAGTAGTAGAAGTAGTAGGAGTAGCAATAGTAGTAGTAGTAGTAGCAAATGATGACGATGATGATCATGATGCTAGTGGTAGTAAATGATAGTGATGATTATGATCTCTTACAGGGCTGGGCTACACCTTAACCGGGCAGGGTGGTAGGCTGGATGTAGGATGGCTGCTAACACGACTATCGCCACACTTTTGGGCAGCACTTGGCATTGGTCTGTCTGTCGGCCTCGCTGGGCTGGGGGTTTCTGTGTGAGTAGGGAATCTGTATATCTGTCAGTTTACCTGTCTGTCATTATTTATGTTTATTTATCAGTCTGGCTATCTGTCTACTCTCACCACACTTTTGCGCTGCACACGACAATCCTCTGTCTATCAGTCTGTCAGTCAGTGTTCTGTGTATCTGTCTGCCTGTCAGTCTGGCAGTCTACCTGTCTGTCTGTCTGCCTATCTACATGTCTGTATCTGTTTCTGTCTATAAGTCTATCTATCTTTGTATATGTGTCTGTGTATTCATCTATCAGTCTATATATCAGTTAGTCGGTGTATTTATTACCCATCGATCTTTGTCTACCCACTTACGTGTCTGTCAGTCTGTCATTCTATCTTGTGTCTATCAGGACTGTCACCACACTTTTGGGCCACCCTTGCAACACGTGATACGTTTATCTGTAGGATTTGGTACAACATATATCTTGAAAAACAGGTTGGGGCATCAAGTGATAATTTGTTGTATGACAGAGGTGTATTTCACATGTCTATCTATCTGTCTGTCTATTGCCAGATGCCTTTAATCCTGCAAGAGGTGGTCGTATACAGATCACCTCCACGTTTGTCTGTCTTGTCATTTGGCTGCCCTCCCTCCAGCTCATACATTCCTCCTCTCATGTACCTCCACTCCATGTCTCCATCTCATCCATGGTCTCCCCCTCTTTCTCTTCTCCCCCTTCACTTCACTCACATACACTGTTTTAGTCACAGTATAGTGTTAAGCTGCTGCTACAACTCAGCATTCAGAATGGAGAGATAGTAGTATTAGGCCAAGTTAGAGTGAGAAGAATATAACACCATATTGTAGTGATAATCTATTGCTACAGCTTTGCTTTCAGGATGGAGAGAGAGCAATTTTAGGCCAAGTTAGAATGCAAAAAGTATACAGTACATAGCCTAGCAGTGTAACTAACCTAATCTAACTCCACAGAGGGATGTACTTGACAAGCATTAGCAATTTCAGGTTAAGTTAGAGTGGCAGTCTACCCAACACAGTAACAAACCTAAGTAACTCCACAGAGGGATGTACTTGACTAGCATTAGCAATTTCAGGTTAAGTTAGAGTGACAGTCTACCCAACACAGTAACAAACCTAAGTAACTCCACAGAGGGATGTACTTGACTAGCATTAGCAATTTCAGGTTAAGTTAGAGTGACAGTCTACCCAACACAGTAACAAACCTAAGTAACTCCACAGAGGGATGTTCGTGACCGGTGTCAGTATCCTGGGGGTTAGCGTGAAAAAGCCAAACGCTGGTAGCAGGAGTCTTATTTCCATCCTTCTGTGTGAGGCATTTGCTGTGTATGGACTCATCACTGCCGTTGTACTAGGAGACATGCTCAAGGTATGTTATATTTGAGCTGGGAGAAAATGAGAGACTGACTGGGAGAGTATGGTTGTGAGGTGATATACAGTTCCTTCATTACCATCATAAAAGCAGATCAGCTGAAGGTAGCTGTGTCCTATCTGAGCTGGAGAGAGAGAGAGAGAGAGAGAGAGAGAGAGAGAGAGAGAGAGAGAGAGACTGACTAGGAGAGTGTATGTGAGCTAGTGGGATAATGTTGAGAGGTATGTGAATGATGGTGGTGTGAGGTGAAGGAAGGGCAGCTTGATAGTGGAGCTATCAAGGGGGAGACCATGACTGGCGGATGCAGGCAACCGGTGTACTATATAAAAATAATGGAAAAAGAGAAACGAAGAAAGTGTATGTGGCTGAGGGGGAAGGGGTGACCAAAGATGAGCACAATGGATGGGATGGTGTGAGTTGAAAGGAGGACAACCTGATGATGGAAGGGGAGATGGAGCATTGTATGTAACTGTTGTGTTTTGTGAAGAGAATGGAGAATGAGAATGGCCAGGAGAATGTATATGAGTGAGGTGGTATGCATTCTTATCAGCTGGCTTAACCTCCATCACTCTGATAACGTATTTTATACTGTATTCTGGTATTGATGGTAATGTAGTCAATTTGGTTGTGCCCGGCGTATATATTTCCGTTCTGTGTGGTATTCGTCTCAATACCACAACCAGCCACCTCAGCCAAGCAGACCTAGTGGGATAGGTTAGGTTTGGTTAGGTTATTGGGATCATTTACGTAATTTTGCCTGGGAAACACATTTAGCATATATTCAAGAAGAACATATTGTTAGTTTTGAAACGACAGGGCGAGCGTCATTCCTGGCTGAGAGTTCCCCAAGGTGAGACGAATACACATAGGGAACGGAAACATGCTGCCCGGCACAGATTTGCTTTGCCTGTTGGCCAGATACCGTACCTATCTATATAGAGCCATGTGCCTTAATCCCGTAAGGAGTGGCAGCAAATAAACTGCCTCCTTGTTGCCCTGTCCTCTACCATTTGGCTGCACTAACTCCATGTCGCACCCTTCTCTCTCGTATAGGCTCTCTCTCCTCTCCATCCCTCCATCTCATCCTTGGTCTCCATCAAGTGATAGATAATTATGAAGCACATACGTGTAGAAAGAAGTGCTAGTGCGGTACCTTCAGGATTCTAGGGACTTGAATGGTGAGTGATTGACAAGTTGCCCTTTTCATTGGGCATGCTGTTGATTAGTTCTTTCCCTATCATTTTTTTTCTTCTGTGCTTTCTGGACTCTACCTCAGCCCAGCATTAGGCAGGAAAGGAGGTCTGGATGATGATGATGATGATGAAAAAGAAAGGAAATGGAGTCCATCATATTTCCTTCATTTTGCAGGATTTTTCAGCAGAGAAGGCCCATACAGATCGCAGACTCTTGGAGGCATATACAGTTTATTCCCTAGTTATGTAATGTTTGCCGCTGGTCTGACTACTGGGTTTACTAACATGGTGTGTGCTGTGTTTAGGAGTGCTTGGTAAGTGGTGTAGGTAGATGTATGAATGGATACATAGACACTGCTATATTGACAATGATTGATAGACAGATGGATGAACAGATTCAATGACACTGATATATAGATACACTCTATTTAAGAGTGGTTGGTAAGAGCCCAGTGGTGTTCACTGTGGCCCATTCAGTTGGACAGACTTTAGTTAGTTTTTCTGGCTCTCAGGAGCATACCTCACTCAGTCCTAGTGTGGGAAAAGAGGTGTGGATGATGATGATATTATACAATCTTCTCTATTATCATGTTCTTCTGTTGCCCTGGCTACTGCTACAGATGAATCTGCCCTCAACTGCACCCTCATTGTGGAGGTCTTCAGATCTTCCCTTGGACTCTACGGACTTCTTCTTAGCTTCTACATGGTGAGATATTCGACACCGTTTCCTTTGCACTGGTGAGATAGTGGGTCACAGGATTGTATTCTAGGTGACATAGGAAGCTGCATAACACCTCTTCCCCATTAATATAATCTGCATATTGCATCACAGCATTCTCTTACATCAACCCAGACCTCCTTGGTGGAATAAAGCAGGGTCATGAGAACCAGGAAAAAGAATAAACTCGTAACCAAAGTTTGCCCAATTGTTCATGTCTCACTCCCATTCAGTCACTGTTTAATCCTCCGAAATCTTGGCTAATTACATCATTTAATACAAAGGATATTGAGGTGTAACATGCATCATAAATTGCTATAGAAACAGTGTTACCTAATCTCCATAGCTGCTCTTAGTATGTTATTTATATATATCATATAATAATTGACAAAGTTTGCACAGATAACATAAAAAAGGATATTGAGGTGTAACATGTAGAATAAGATGCTATGGAAGAAGTGTTATCTCCATTGCTTTAGAAACTTCAGTCTCTCCCTTGGTCTCCAACAGCATCCTAATCTTGGAGATCTTAGACTCTTCCCTTGGGCTCTATGACTTACTGTTGGCTTCACACTGGTACGATATAGCCTATGGCACTGTTGGCATTGCACTGGTACACTGGGACTGGGTAGAACTGGGATCACTAGAGAAGAAAGACTGCCATGGAATGTCAGCAAGATAATTTCTAAATCCATCCCAGTTTTC
Organism: Coenobita brevimanus; assembly: GCF_032717465.1. Classification (NCBI taxonomy): domain Eukaryota; kingdom Metazoa; phylum Arthropoda; class Malacostraca; order Decapoda; family Coenobitidae; genus Coenobita; species Coenobita brevimanus. Next base: position 10,156,969 of record NC_136980.1, on the reverse strand, counting down.
CCTATCAAAGTGCCATTGGGTCACCCTGACAGGTTCAGAACAGGGAGGTGTGGGAGGGTTAACTAATGAGGCTTTGATGAGATTGTGGTCAGAGGATCCAAGTGGTGTCAGTACCTCTATCCTATATTGATCTGGATTATTTGTCAAGAATAAATCCAAGAGATGGGCATTATGGTCAGGATTATCAGGTATTCTGGTTGGTTGCTTTACCAGCTGTGTGAGATTAAACGATTCTGCAAACAGCTCGCACTCTAGACCAGCATCGTCAGTCCTGGCAGAATGCAATAACCATTCAACATTATGTATGTTAAAATCACCCAAAATGGTAATTTCGGTGCTAAGGGCAAGGTTAAGGTTACTCAACTGTGTGGATATGGAATCAAATACACTGGGTTCCGAAGAAGCACTGGGGGAGCGATAGACTAAACAGGTATATTTGGTAACATTATGACAATTTAGATTATACAATGAGTAATCAAAACTGGATGAAGTGAAGTTTAAAATAGTGTCAACTGCATATTGGAATTTGATATAACAACAGGTGCCGCCCTTGTTACGGAAGTTTGTGAGGAGATGGTTACCGGGAAAACAAAATGGGGATATATCAATACAGGGTGAGATTTGTATAATTTGTATAATTACTCCCTTGTACAAAGGAAAAGGGGAAAAGGAAGTGTGTGGTAATCATAGGGGCATTTATCATCTCAGTGTAACAGGAAAAGTATATGGTAGAATACTATTGACAAAGTTAGGGAAATAACAGAGGAATTAGTTGGAGAAGAACAGGGAGGTTTTAGGAAGGGAGGAGGTTGTGTAGATCAGATATTCATTCTTAAGTCTTTAGTAGAAAGGTTTTTAGACAGGGGAAAGAAGTTGTATGCGGCCTGCATGGATTTGGAGAGAACATATGACAGGATGGATAGACAAAGATTGTGGAAAGTATTAAGAATATATGGAGGAAATGGGAAGTTGATGAATGCCGAGATGAGTAAAGTATGTATGAGGATGCTAAGGTTGCAGTGCGTGTGGACAGTGAACTGAATGAATTTTTCTATTTGAAGGTTGGATTGAAACAGGGATGTGTCATGTCTCCATGGTCGTTCAATCTGTATATGGATGGGGTTATAAAAGAAGTACGAGGTAGGGCAGTGGATGTCGGAGCAGACCTAATGGGAGAGAGCAGTGTATGGAAACTCCCTGTACTGTTGTTTGCAGATGATACTGTGTCGTTAAGTGAAGATGAAGCGAAGCTGCAAGGCTTGGTCAATGAGTCTGGGAGTGTAGGAAACGGAATCTAAATGTGAATGCAGGGAAGAGAAAAGCTATGGTCTTCGAGAGAATTGAAGTCACTGAATGTACAGTGAGACTGGATGAGGAGGAAATGGAATATGTATGTGCATTTACGTAATTGGCTAGTGTGATGACTAAGGATGGAAGTTTAGATGGTGAAGTGCTTGAAAGGGTACAACAAGGAAGAAAGGTTGCTGGTTCTTTGAAAGCAGTGACAATAACCAGGAAAGTGGGCATGGAAGTGAAAAAGTTACTGCATGACAATATTGTGATACCAATTCTAATGTATGGAAGTGAAACTGTTGGAGGGACACAAGTCAAGAGTGAGAGCAGTGGAAATAAGTTACTTGAGAGGAGCAAGTGGAGTCACATGGAGAGGCAGAGTGACAAATGAGGAAATGAAGGAGCGTTGTGGTGTGGATGTGGACATGATAGGAAGCGCTAGGAGAAACACACTGAGGCGATTTGGCCATTTGGAGAGAATGCAGAGCGAGAGACTGGCGAGGAGAGTGTAAGTGAGTGATGTGGAGGCCAAGGATAAGATGGAGGGATGGAGTGGAGAGGTATATGAGAGATGGGGATGTGAGCTGGGAGCAGGGCAGTGAAATGGCGGGGGACAGGGCAACATGGAGGTGATTTGTTTGTGGTCACCCCTTAAGGGATTACAGCATATGACAGTATAGATAGATTATTATTATTATTATTATTATTATTATTTTATGATAATTTTTATCGTGGTCCTTTTTTTACCCTTGCTGCATGATGCACCTGAGAGGAACCTGTGTCAAGCCACTGGCCAGTGTTGCTACACAAAAATTTGCTAAACCTGAAGCTGGACGCCAAAAAATCTGTAGAAATCTGCATATCCCTCAAAGTGACCATTCTGTGGGTGGAAATGGAGAACTACCCTGTCCAAATTTTCCACAGCCTTCCCCTTGAACCTCCCGAATTTTTCCCTAACTGACCACAAAAATCACGTACCACATGTTGAAGACAGACTTTGCTCATAATAGTACCATACAGTGGTTACAAACTAATACATATACATATATATATATATATATATATATATATATATATATATATATATATATATATATATATATATATTTTTTTTAATAGTGGACTGTGTATAGCCAGTTGTTAGCTCATGGAACTGGGCCTGTCACACAACTTGAATACAAAATTGTGGTTGGGTGAATTTTGATGGGCCTTCCTTATGAGATAGGAATGGATCTTCTTGGTTACAAGTCAAATCAATTGTCCAATCCGACTACACTTGGTCATCAGCTACTCTGGAAAGGGGTGTAGAATCTTTGTTGAGTGATAATAAGTTGAATTCAGTCATTCATATTAACTCATTATAGCAAAGGATCCATGCCAGAATTAGAGCAAATACTGTACAATGTACTTCCAGGTGAAATAATGCACTTCTTTGCATCCTCCGATTTAAAAATGCGGCAGATATTTTACTGAGCAGCTGCCAGTGGAGGTGGTAGATTACACATGTGAAATATTGTGTTAGTGTGGAACTTTAAAAAAAAAATCTCAAAAGGCAGATGTAATATATTTGATAAGTAAATTTCTTCTTATCGACAAAGGATGCGAAGTCTGTAAATACACTGAAAATGTCTTCCAGTATGAAAATCTATAGATTAAGCCTCTGTATCAAACCAAATCTGACAATCTGAAAATAGTAACAAACTCCGTAGATTTAAAGATAAGTCTGTAGAAGTGGCAACACTGCCACTGGGTTACTCAAGTCAGCAGGGACGAATCAGTGTGATGTATTCCTTTTTTTTTTTTTTTTTTTTTTTTAAGAGAATGAATGGAGGAAGGAAAAACAAAGGAAATAAAATAAAACAAGTCCATGTGCCTAAAGGCATCCTACATTCGTAAAATATTTATAACAACTGGATTTAAATAAATGTGGATTAAATGTTTGTGGGAAGCAACTCCCACGAAGTGAATTCCAGAGGGTAGTAATTTGGGGGATAAATGAATTTTGATAAGCAGAGGTTCTGCATTGCGGGGGTGAGAGTGTGAGTCATGAGCGTTCCCAGCTGCTCAAGCATTTCGGGAGAAAATATGAAGGGGAGACACAATTGAAGCATGTTCGTCCGAGCACTTACGGTAAAAATATCAGTAAAATAATGCTAAGGAAGCAACATCTCCACGTGCTGGTAGTGGAGGAAGGTCTTGCGTAATGGCAGGATTACTGATTCTCTAATGGCTTTATTCTGAATTTCGTCCAACTGCCTCAGTCCAACCGCTCTACCACTCCACAGAGGCGAACAGCATTCGATCTATGAATGCACATGACTTTTATATATTGTGGCCAACTGTTCGTTAGTGAAAAATTCACAAACTCTGTACTGAAATCCCAATTTTTTAGAAGCATTTTTAGCAAGGGATTTAACATAAGCTGTCCAGCTTAGGTTGGTGTTTAGTGACACCTAGGATATCAACTGTAGTGGATATAGGAATACTGACATCATTTAAAATTATGTGGAAGTCTGAGGAAATCTTTCTGTCGGAGAAATTACTTTATTTAGTTTTCTGAGCATTAAAAGAGACCAGATTTGTTTGTCCCCATTGGTTAATTTTAGAAAGACCCTGGTTTAGAGAAATTGTTGTGTTTATTTGGTAATTTATAATATCCAATTGTGTAAAGGAGGTACTAAATGTGAAAGAACTACGAAGTGTTGAGTCATCAGCATAAGACTGTATTGGGTTGTGAGTGACAGATAGGTCATTTATATGAATGAGAAAGAGGATTGGAGTGACAGATAGGTCATTTATATGAATGAGAAAGAGGGTTGGGGCCAAAACTGATCCTTGAGGTACACCAGCATTTATGGAATGAAATTGGGAATAAGTTTCGTCTACCATGACCCATATTTTTCTATTATGAAGGTAAGAAGAAGTTAGAGAAACCAGTGATGCAAGGCCATAGTGACATCTTAAGACAATATGGCCTGGTGCCATACTCTGTCAAACGCTTTTCAAATGTCAAGTACTATTGTGTGTGTTTCACCATGTCGATCTATTGTTTTGTTAATCTGATGGGTAAGATGGCAAAGAATGTCTACAGTTGAACGTTCTTATCTAAATCCATACTGCCGATCATTGATTAATTTATTAAGTTCTAGGTGCTTGCCTATGTGTTTGTTTATTACTGTCTCAAAAACTATACCGAGAACAGAAGTTATAGCAACTGGTCTATAGTTTGATGGATCAGAAGTGGCCCCCTTTTTAGGAACAGGATAGGTATTTGCTTCTTTCCAAGAGGCTGGAAAACTTGAGGTAGAGAAGCATAAGTGGAAAAATTTTGCTAATGCAGGAGCCAACACTGGGGAGCAATTTCTAAGTATTACTGAAGGAATTTCATCTGGACCAGTAGATTTGTCTACCCTCTCGCGCACGATAAGTTTCAGTAAGTTTTCTGGCTCACGATTTTATCTGACGAAGCCGCCCGGCCGGGGAGCCCGCGCGCGGCAAATTTGAGCGAATGAAACACATTCTTGCCTTATTTTCGCCACCCAAAAATCCATGTATTCCCATGAAACCTTTCTCAAGGTAGGCATCGATGTTTGTTCTATCTGATAAACAGGACCAAAACACAGGAAAACACCACCAAAAAAAGTTATTAGTCCTGGAAGCATGGTCGAGTGAACTGTGTTCACTTCCCAACATCGCCGTTTGAATGTTTTCCATCATACAGGAAAATGATCTAATAAGTTTTTATAGAGAATTTCATCAGCTTTCTAACGAAACAAATCCGGTTGTGATACGATGTATACTTTTCGAGAAAATGGCCAAAAACTGAAAGCCATTTTCGGAAAAAATTCACGGACCTCTGATAGCTAAATTTTCCCAGGCACCTTATGTTTTTATTACATAGCAATATGCCCAAATTCACCAGCTTTCCCCATCTCAAAGAAGAACCCCATACGCCTCATAGTTCTCGAGTAAATCGAAAAAAAGTACTAGGCACTCCGTCCGTGATTGACTTTCGTGATGCGCGCACGGCGTACGCAATGTTCCCGCCTACGTAACAACGAATTCTTATCAGAAATATTACATAGTTATGTATTGTACATATGTAGAATTTACTGCTCTTCATCATGGTTCAAACGTGAAATCGATACGTCCAATAGTTTTCGAGTAATTGGCCGACAAACAGAGAGTATTACTACGAGCATTTTTCAATGGTAACAGCCGCGAAGAGACACTCATTTCCACCGCCTTTTCTCGCACAAAACGTAACATAATGCTTACATTTTGGTATTGATCATACGTAGAATTTAGTGGTATAGATCATGGTTGTTACAGAAAATCGATAAGTCTAATAGTTTTCGAGTAATTGGCCGACAAACTGAGGTGATTACTCCGAGCGCTTGTCATTGACAACAACCGCGAGCGAAAAAAAACATTTCCCTCGCCTTTTCCCACCCAAAACGCTACCAAAAGCTTACATTCGGGTATTGATCATACGTAGACTTTAGTGGTATTGATGATGGTTGTAACAGAAAATCGATAAGTCTAAAAGTTTTCGAGTAATTGGCCGACAAAGTGAGGTTACTCTTCCGATCGCTACCAACTTTTACACACACTGTAATTTCCTTGCACACTTGCCTGAAGACTATGCTACCATTTTTTTCCCCCCTATCTGTACATACTATTACATCTTCCATGGATGTTTTCCTCTTGTTATAACCTACTACACATAAACATAACTCTTCTATTGTTACTGCTGTGGAGATTTACTTTCTTTCATATGTGTAATCTGTAGGAGAAAATGGTTATTTGTCTGAAAATTGGAGAGGTAATGGTAATAGATTATTATATATATCAACAAAATTTGCAGAACTCACTTCCTCCAGGGGTGTTGATCCACTTTGACCAGGGATTTGAAGATGAGGAGTTATGTAGTGTGAGTGTGTGTGTGTTAGTGTGTGTGTGAGTGTATGTGTGAGTGTGTGTGTGTGTGTGTGAGTGTCTGTGAGTGTGTGTGAGTGTGTATGTTAGTGTGTGTGTGTGTGTGTGTGTGTGTGTGTGTGTGTGTGTGTATGTGTGAGTGTGTGTGTTAGTGTGTGTGTGAGTGTGTGTGTTAGTGTGTGTGTTAGTGTGTGTGTGCTTGTGTGTGTGTGTGTGTGTGTGTGTGTGTGTGTGTGTGTGTGTGTGTGTGTGTGTGTGTGTAAGTGTGTGTGTGTTGGTGTGTGTGTGTGTGTGTGTGTGTGTATGTGTGTGTGTGTTGGTATGTGTGTGTGTGTGTGTGTGTGTGTGTGTGTGTGTGTGTGTGTGTGTACACTCCACTAGGGAATACTTTGCTCGGTATGGAACCGTTCAAAGCAATCCCCTACACAAAGTGGCACATCACAAACAGGACACATGTGACTTGTGTCCCTCCTCATCTTGCCCAGGGAACACAGGGTGCACCGCAGCCTCCTCTTGTTAGGGATCCTCTCCCGCTGGTGCCCCAGTGTGTTGTCCAGCCGCAGTCTGTGGTCCACAAAGCGACGTCGCTTGCTGGGCTGGAGTCCTGGGTGTCCCTGGTCCTGTCGTCCTGGAGGTGCAGCTGCAGGCCCGGGCATGTCAGCGACAGCAGGTTCTCCCGACGGACCAGGAAGTGGTGATGGCTCCCTCTCCACCTGTGCTGGTTGCTGAAGTGATGGTGGTGGTGGCTCCTGTGCTGGGACTCCTCCTGCAGGTGGTGCTCCGGGCTGGTCCGGGTCCCCTCTTGGTGGTGCAGGAGCCAGTGGTGTTGGCAGCTGTGGTGGTGCTGCAGCAGGTGCTGGGAGTCTTGCTGGCCGTTGGGCTGGAAGATCAGGGGCATGGTGGATGACGTACCCTGACGGAGGCCACTCTGCTTCGTCGAAGAAGTGGAGCTTGTCGACGATCTCCTCGATGAACTGTGGCAGAGTGACTAGCCTCCGTGAGCTCTTCTTGTAGAGGGTGAAGGCGTTGAAAATCGCCATCTGGATGAGGTAGAATGTTACCTTCTTGGTCCACTTGACGGTCCGGCGTTGCAGTGGGTAATATTGGACCATTTGGTCAAAGTGGTCTACCCCGCCCATATGGCGATTGTAGTCATCCACCACGACGGGCTTGTCCACGGTCTTCTGGACGTAGTTGGTCGTCCCGTCACGTGCCCTGGTCTTCCCTCGAACCCGCTTTGGGATGGTGTCTGCGCTGTGGAAGGTGATCATGTTGACGATGCACTTGTCCTTCCACAGCAGCACCATCACATGATCTTTATGTATTGCTGTGATGCCCGGCTCCGGTAGATTCTTGTTCCTTGCGATGTCCTGCAGCTGCTTAGGTGCTCCTCTAGCCAGGCGTAGGGTCCCACACACGTAGGTTCCTGCACTGAAGAGGAGTTTGCACAGGGATACAGAGTTGTAATAATTGTCCATGTAAACTTTGTATCCCTGATCCCTCAGCAGCTCTACGAGGCTCCATACTGTCTGCTCCAAGGTCCTTTTCTGCCCCGTGTACACCTCGAAGTTCCAAATGTAACCCGAAGAAGCCTCAGCCAGGATGTAAAACTTGATGGAATACTTGGCGGGCTTCATTTGGTTGTAGACGCGGAAGCTGAGCCTCCCCTTCCAAGCCAATGATCCCTCATCCTGGCTGAGATGTTCCTCGGGTTGGTAGGTGTTCTAGAACCGCTGAAGGAGGTACTGCAGTACCGTGTGAACCCTGATGAGCCAGTCTTGATTGTCCCTGGGGATGGCAAGCGAGTTGAAGGCATGGAAGTGTTTCAGGATGGCCCTGAAACGCCTTCCACTCATCACTTGCGAAAAAAGGGGGTAGTTGTGGAGGCGGGAACGATGCCAGTAATGCCTGATGGTCGGCAGTGACATTACCCCCATGAAGAAGTAAATCCCCAGGAACTTGGCCATCATCTCTTCACTGCAGATCAACCATGAGTCCAAACCAGTCCCCACGAATGCTGTGTAGTTGTTGGTCTCGCAGGTGAAGTACGTCAACAACTCCCTGGTGAAGAAAAGCTGGAAAAACTGCAGAGGAGTTCTTGGCGCATCCACCCTCATCCCCGGGAATCCGGTAAAGGGCCCATTTGCTGGCGTGAATGGGCCACTGCTCCACCCCTCGTCATGTGCGTCAACACCTCTCGCGCGGGTCGCAGTGGGTCGGGGTTCCAACACCCTCGTGCCTCCTCAGCGACCCCTTGGCCGGCCTCCATGGCCACGCTGAGGACCGCGGCATCCTCGTGGAGGTGAAGGTGGTGATAATGACGAGGACGATGACACTGTCTCCTCGTCGGGGGCGGTGATGGTGTCTCCTCTTGCAGCCCGGCCAGGGGACGATGACAAAGTCGCATCCTGCACCAGTTCCAGTGCAGAAATTGCACAGCGTGCAGGTGCCAATGTCACAAAACTCGGCCCTGCCGGGGACGTCGGGCCGGCCAAGGGGTAACTGGAGGCAAGAGGAGGAGAGACAGCGATCGCTCTTGGTCCGAGGGGTCCCAGAGGAGACGATGCCTGTTCTTGAAGTGGGGACAACGGCTGGGTTGAAACTTCGGACACCGGTGGTGTTGGTGTCCGCTCCCGTGTTGGCAGGCGTGGTGGTCCAGACGCCTGAGGGGTGTGCTCCTCTATCTCAACCCAGTCCTCCTCACTTGAAGCACCGTTAATCTCCTCATCCTCCTCGCTTGTCATCTCCTCCTCGAACAGAACCTTCTGCCACTCCTCGGATGATAGTCCCTTCCTCTCCATGCTGTGATGTTGATCCTTGGCAGTTATTTTTCAAAATAAGTACAATGTCTTTTTAGGTTCTGTGCTGTAAAACAAGAGATATTATCCACCCTCACGCAACACCTTCCACTACGAGTATAACTACACAGGTGATGTTATATGTTTCCAAAGGACCAATCGCTGCACCATATACAAACATTTCACATGAAGATACCTGTTCAGTGTTTTTTCATGCTGTCATAACTGTTCATTGTCGTCCGTGGGTGTGCCATACAAATATATATATATATATATATATATATATATATATATATATATATATATATATATATATATATTTTTCCAATGTTCTCGGCCCTCCTCCTAAGGTTACCCCCAACTACGATATACTCCAAGAAAATATTATATATATATATATATATATATATATATATATATATATATATATATATATATATATATATATATATATATATATATATTTTTTCCTTCTTTACTATAATTTTTTGTTTCTTTCTAGGTTTTCGGCCTTCCTTCTCCTAAGGTTCCCACCAACTAAGATATACTCCAAAACACACACACACACACACACATATATATATATATATATATATATATATATATATATATATATATATATATATATATATATATTTATAGATATAGGCCTATATATAGAGAGAGAGACAGAGAGAGATAGAGGCCTATATATATATATAGAGAGAGAGAGAGAGAGAGACTATATATATATATATATATATATATATATATAGAGAGAGAGAGAGAGAGAGAGAGAGAGAGAGAGAGAGACTATATATATATATATATATATATATATATATATATATATATATATATATATATATATATTTTTAATTCCTATGCCCGCCTTCCCCTCACTTTCATCCCACCCATGAATAACACTCCCCCCCCTCTCTCTCTCTCTCTCTCTCTCTCTCTATAGGCTATATATATATATATATATATATATATATATATATATATATATATATATATATATATATATATATATATATATGTACAGTATATACATAGAGAGAGAGAGAGAGAGAGAGAGAGAGAGAGAGAGAGAGAGAGAGAGAGAACATAAGAAGAGAGGATAACTGCAGTAGGCCGGTTGGCCCATGCTAGGCAGCTCCTAGAAGAGTAACTGAACTACTAGAATGAGATAAGGATAGCAAAGTAGAAAGCTCTCCCCCGCCCTCCAAACCCTCCAGGCGAAGCCGGCAGGAAAAAGTCAGAAAGAACACCACGCCGTATAGAAAAACTGGCGTGGACATTTTACAGGAAAGTGTGAAAGGAGAATAGAGACTATCATAGTGTAACCTGAAAAGAAAAAAATTATGAATTAGTATTGGTTATAAGATTTTCTTTATTCCATATCCACCCCTTATTTGTCATATGCTTATCTAGCCTATGCTTGAAACTCTCAATGGAAGAGGCGGCAACTACTTTACTAGGTAGCTTATTCCATTCGTGTACTTCTCTATTACCAAACCAATTTCTACCGATATCCTTACTGAAACGGAATTTTTCTAGTTTGAAACCATTATTTCTAGTTCTATCCTGTACGCTCACTTTAAGTACCTTGCTAATATCTCCCTTATTTATACCATTCATCCACTTAAACACCTCAATTAAGTCTCCCCTTACTCTACGCCTCTCTAGCGAATGCAGACTTAGTCTTTTCAGTCTGTCTTCATATGACAGGTTCCGGACGTCATGTATCATTTTTGTCATTCTCCTCTGTACATTTTCTAACGAATTAATATCCATTCTATAGTAAGGACACCAAAATTGTGCTGCGTAGTCTAAATGTGGCCTTACTAATGCTAGATAAAGTTTCAGTATTACTTTAGATGATCTATTGCTCACGCTTCTCGAAATAAATCCTAGGACCCTATTTGCTTTATTTCTCGCATTAATACACTGTTGCCTTGGTTTAAGGTCGTTATTAATCATAACTCCTAGATCTCTCTCGCATTCCGATTTGCTAATTTCTTTTTTATCTAAGCTGTATTTAGCATCTCCAATGGTCTTACCTACGTTAAGTACTTTACATTTTTCAACGTTAAATTCCATTTGCCAAGTTTTAGACCATTTGGACAATGTATCGAGGTCTTTTTGTAAGTTATGGCAATCGTCAGTCGAGTTAATGATACGCCCTATTTTTGTATCGTCGGCAAATTTGCTGATGCTGCTATTGACTCCTAAGTCTAGATCATTTATATATATGATAAATAAGGGACCGAGTACTGAACCCTGTGGTACACCGCTAGTTACTAATCCCCAGTCCTACTTAGTTCCATTTATTAATACTCTCTGCTTTCGTCCTTTCATCCAGGATTCTATCCATTTTAAATAAGCATATACTTACTGGCTTCATTAATTCTTGAGCATGCAGTGCCGCATTTAATACTGATACAACATCTATTTTTTTACGGAAGATAAACAGAGGACAATAAAGCAAGCTGAATATTAAAAAAAAAAAAAAAAAAAATCCGTACACCAGATCACAGGTGTCCTCCTTTCATTAAAAAAACAAAAATCCGTAACAGTTGGGCTTGATCTGCTGTAGGTTGAAGTTCTGGGGAAGTGAATTTCAAAGAGAGGGGGTTCTGAGAATAATGGAATTCTGAGAGGCAGAAGTATTGCAATATGGCAGTGTGACAAGTCATGAACGCTAGCAGATGCCCGTGTAGCAGGGGGGAAGGCATGGACAGGTGGCACAATGAAGGAAACTTCGTCTGAGCATTTGCCATAGAAGTGTCTGTAAAATAATGGAAGGGGTGAGACATTTCTTTATACTTGTAGGGGTTCATTTGTAATTACTGTGTTATTATTCTTGTAGCTTTGTTCTGAATTTTGTCTAGTTGTTTTAGTGCAGCCTTTCCACATCAACTCCACATTTCAAACTTGGTACACTTGTTCCATGGATAAATACCAAAAATATACCTGTTTTATTTTTCTACTTAGACTTTTTAATAGGTTTTAAGGGATCAAAGGTCTACTGATACAAATACCTGAAATGAGACCACGAATCTGTAGAGTTTATCTACTTTTACACAAAGGTCTTTGAATATTGAGATTTTTTTTCTTTTTGTGGAGACCAAAGTCTAATATCTCTCTACCTCTCAACTCAGTACAGCCATCTCCATAAATCAAGATCTATCTACAATCAGTGAATGGGGACAAAACAACCTTGTCTCCTTTAATGCTAGTAAAACTAAATATATACAGTTTACTAATAGACAGATATTGCCAGATTCGTACATTACCTTCAGTGCTACTAATATTCCCATCTCCAAAAGTATTGAAATTCTTGGCGTCTCACTTAACAGTGCCCTCAGCTGGACCTCTCATGTCAGATCACTTGCTATAACCGCCTCAAAGAAACTTGGATTATTGTACAGAGTCCGTAACTTCTTCGCCGATGAGCAGTTAGCTATAATTTATATGAGTCATGCGCGCTCTCAGCTTGAATATTGCTCACCCTTGTGGGATGGTTGTGGAGAGGTTGCATTAAGACAACTAGACAAAATTCAGAACAAAGCTGTTAGAATCATTAACAACCCTGTGATTACATATAAACTACCTCCCCTGCATGTAAGAAGGAATGTTGCCTCCCTTGCATTATTTTACAGATATTTTTTTTGGCAAATGCTCAGACGAAGTTGCGTCCATGGTGCCACCTCTCCATGCCTTCCCTCGTGCTACACGGGCATCTGGTAGCGCTCATGACTGGAATGTCACTCAGCTATATTGCAGAACTTCTGCCTATCAGAATTCTTTCATTCCCCGAACTGCATCTCTCTGGAATTCGCTTCCCCAGAGTTGTTTCCCTCCAAATTTCAACCCACAGCTGTTCAAGTCTAACTGTTACAGATATTTTATGAACGGAGGACGCCAGTAATCTGGTGTATGGATTGTTTTTTTTTTTTTTTTTTTACTCATTTGTTTGTCCTTCCTCCGTTCTGTTATTTATTTAAAAAAAAAAAAAATCCTGTATTCCCTTGGTAATGTTGGCAATATTTTTCTGTCGACCTTATTTTTCGTATTATATGCTTTTCTCGAAAGTGAATAAAATAAATATAAAAAATAAATAAAACTGAAATGAATAAACTGCATTGTGTGGACCGGGTGGAGGGGTCAGTGCAACGAGGTTTCCGGTTCTGTCATGTTGCTTGAAACGTTTCCAAATATTTTACTTCTTCTCTCACTCGCTTCCATCCTGACGGCTCTGTTGATGTGCCTTCTTAAAAATCTGTATTTTTAAAAAATCAGTTTTGCAACCTCCTTCACTCTGGAGAATTTTGGAGCTGTTTCTGTCTCCTTCCGCCTCTGACTTTCTCATACCTGCTATACAGATGTGCTCTATAGATGCACTATTAGTCATCATTGATCATTGTTCTATCTGTTGTTCTCAGGGAAAGATACGTAGAGACACAGCAGACAAATGAGGAAGTAAAGGATAGGTACAGTGTTGATGGCAGTGTGTTAGAAGGCATTAGGAGAATTACTCAGGGATGGTTTGGCCGTGTGGAGAGGATGGAGAATGAGAGACTGGCAATAAAATGTGTGAGAGGTGCAGAGGGGGTGTGGGAGGGGGAGACCAAAGACGAATGGAGGGATGGGTTGGAGAGGTACGAGTATATGAGAGAGAAGGGTGAGTGAATTGGAGAGAGAGCAGTCAGGTGGCAGACAGACTGACATGGAAGCAGTTCTTTTCCGGTCATCCCTTACGTGTTTATGGTGCCTGCCGATAGATAGATAGATAGACAGGTAGATTTACAAGGAACAGTACATTTTCTAAACCTAATCATGACACTCTTTAGCTCGAGATTGCTACATTGGATCCAGCCATTCTTCCCTTTTTGAGAACATGCACCTGACATGCCAAAATGCCTTTTTACATTTGGGGGGCAAGCATCACTTTAGTAACACTACCTGTATTTCATCTTCTACTAAAGAAAAAAGCACTTTCGTTAACTTTAAGCTCGGTTGTCCCTTAACAGATTCTTTCGTACTTGCAAAAGGACTGAATCTATCTTAATTTGGAAAATCTGGAAATGCCTTCCTTTTCACAACGTTTTTTCTTAGTCAGTATGGAAGAATGCTCCATTGGTCATCTTCTATGTCAAACCCATCCATGTCGAAAAGGCTCTCTAGAAAAAAAAAAAAAAAAAATACCCTCTCCTCCAGTTCAAAAAAATCGCTCTTAATCTAAGCAAAAAACGTATGTAAGTAGCAAGAGTAAACAGCAATGACGTCAGTGGAGTCTGTAGCTATAACACTGTATGGGTCTGCCAGAGTTACAAGAAAGGCCAGGGGTTGTATTCTCGTAGACTTAGTAGGCTCTCTAGCACGTCTCCGCAAGTGATTTACCTTCCTATTACGCATCAGGATTTACCGTTATTAATACCTTTGTAATACGGCTATGGCTTGCATAAATAACCTGCCATAGAAGAAAACATTAACATGCTATATACAGATATAAGCCAGTAATAAAGTGTTATGGACCCTTATCAGTCAACGAGAATACGGGTCAGGAAGGTGTGTGGGCGTATCACTGATGAAGTAGTCAGGGTGAAGTGCATTAGCTCTACTACACTCTCACAATGGCACCTTTTCATTTAATCTTTTCATTCAGATGATTTGGGGCTCGCCGTGGGCAGGACCCTGACCCGACCCTGGTGAAGCGCTGTATACTACACGGGGGTGCCGGATCCCGAAAGGGGGTATATACTGTACTCTACATGTAGGACGGGCTCAGGGAAGCAGTTGCTTACCTGTGGTCGACAGGTCTGCTCAGCCAGGAAGACCGGGATTAAGCAACAACACTAATAATATCAACTAAGATGATCTCATATCCTATTCATGATGTCTATCAACTAAGATGATCTCATATCCTATTCATGATGTCTATCAACTAAGATGATCTCATATCCTATTCATGATGTCTATCAACTAAGATAATCTCATATCCTATTCATGATGTCTCCAGACAATTCTGTTCAGCTTGGGATAGACTTATCGATCTGGCTGGGTTAAACCAAACATTCATTAACTCTGTTGCACCAGGCGCCTTCATATGATAAACAAAGCCTAGTGGAGACAATAAACTTCAAGTATATATATATCACTGTAGCGGAAAGGTTACTCAAGTGGCCAGGCTGCATGTTGCAACCTGCCATTAGTACTGTGGGCGGGGTGGACTGATTTTTGTTTGTGATTTCCCAGCTCGAGCACCTTTTTTGTTAATTGGTGACAGAGCATCGTTTTTTATATACATCTTATTCTTCCTTTCATAGTTTTTATATCCTCTCCCTAACACTTTGTTTCTCTTTAATTTCCTGACTTTAGCTCTTTACAACTTATTCTTGCAATCTTCAGACGACATCATTCAGTCAAGAGGAGGCTGGAGGGGTTTGGTATACTCCATCAACCTCTTCCTTACCAGACGTTTTTCCCCAAGTTGAATAAAATCGTGTGGAGGTAACAAGACCTAAGAAAGACGCCACCTGAGACAATGGCTTATGTGGCTGAAAACGTTGCTACATAATAATAATAATAATAATAATAATAATAATAATAACAAGAAGCGGTGCCAAGGCACAGCAAACACGGTCCCGGCAGTAATTTTAGTGCTGACCTATAAACACAACAGGATATTTAGTCAATGATGTCACATCAAATCTAAAGCAGATCCGGTGAAAATTGACAATTATATGCCCACTTGACATTTTTGGTCCGACCCACCTGACATTGACCCCCCCCTACAGCTAATTAGGGGGTGCCCCCCCCCCTGATGTAATGAGGCATGTTATAGGATGCTGATTTGAAAGATGCGCTTTTAGGTTTTGGTTTAATGTCGATATAACGAATTTGAAAGGCGTTGCGGTGAAAAAACGATTTATACCCGTCCCCGTTTTTTTACATTATTTTAGGCCTATAGCCTGGGCTTTGGCCGAATTTGGCCCAAAACTTAATCAGGTGATCAGAAGGTCATAGCCCATCATCCCTGTAATTTTAGTCAAAATCGCACCAGTACTTTTAACGTAAAGTTGTTAACAGACAGACAGACAAACAAACAAACAACAAGACAAACCGGGTGAAAACAATACCCTTCCCCGAGCCCCTCCGAGGCGCGGTCGGGTAATAATAATAATAATAATAATCTATCTATCTATCTATCTATTGCCAGACGCCTCAATCCCGTTTGGGGTGGCCACAAACAAATCGCCTCCACATCGCCCTGTCCCCCGTCATTTCACTGCCCTGCTCCCAGCTCACCCCCCCCCCTCTCTCACGTACCTCTCTACCCCATCTCTCCATCTCATCCTCGGTCTCCCCCTCCCTCTTCCCCCCTCCACCTCACTCACATACACTCTCTTTGTCAGTCTTTCACCCTCCATCCTCTCCACATGGCCAAACCACCTCAGTGTGTTCCTCATAACGCTTCCTATCACATCCACATCAACACCACAACGCTCCTTTATATCCTCATTCGTCAGCCTGTCTCTCCATGTGACTCCACAGGCTCCTCTTAAATAACTCATTTCCACTGCTCTCACTCTTGACTTGTGTCCTTCCAACAACGTCCAAGCTTCACTTCCATACGTTAGAGTTGGTATCACAATACTGTCATGTAGTAACTTTTTCACCTCCATGCTTACTTCCCTGTTTCTTATCACTGCTTTCAAAGAACCAGCAACCTTTCTTCCCTGCTGTACCCTTTCAAGCACTTCACCCTCCAAACCTCCATCCTTACTCATCACACTACCCAAGTACTTAAACGTACTCACATTTTCCAATTCCTCACCATCCAACCTCGCTGTACATGCACTGACTTCACCTCTCTCAAAGACCATCACTTTACTTTTCCCTACATTCACCTTTAGATTCCGTTTCTTACACACTCTCCCAAACTCATCCACCAAGCCTTGCAGCTCCCCTTCGTCTTCACTCAACAACACAGTATCATCTGCAAACAACAGTACAGGGAGTTTCCAAACACTATCCTCTCTCACCAGGGCCACTCCAACATCCACTACCCTACCTTGTACCTCTTTTATTACCCCATCCATGTACAGATTGAACAACCATGGAGACATGACACATCCCTGTTTCAACCCAACCTTCAAAGAGAAAAATTCACTCAGTTCACCATCCACACGCACTGCAGCCTTGGCACCATCATACATACTCTTCACAGTATTCAACAACTTCCCATCTACTCCATATATTCTTAATACTTTCCAAAGTCCTTGTCTATCCACCCTGTCATATGCTTTCTCTAAATCCATGAAAGCCGCATACAACTTCTTTCCCTTCTCTAGAAACTTTTCCACTAAAGATCTAAGAATGAATATCTGATCTACACAACCTCTTCCCTTCCTAAAGCCTCCCTGTTCTTTTCCAACTAATTCCTCTGTTCTTTCTCTAACTCTGTCAATAAGTATCCTACCATACACTTTTCCTATTATACTAAGAAGACAAATGCCCCTATGATTACCACACACTTTTTTTTCCCCTTTTCCTTTGTACAAGGGAATAATTATACCTGACTTCCAATCCTCCGGGACTCTACCTTCCTCCCAAGCCAATCTGCACATCTTCCACATCTATTCTACTACTATCTCTCCCTCATGCTTCAGCATTTCACCACACACTCCATCAATTCCTGGGGCTTTCCCCAATTTAACTTTCTTCATTGCTTCCACAACTTCTTTCCTACTGATTTCTTCCTGTCTTCTCACCTCCCTCCTTCTCCCAGCCATTCCCCAGCCACTTATACTTGCATTCCTTCCATCTTCTATGTTCTCTCCATCTGCTCACTTTTGCTCCCTTCTCCACTAGTAATCTACCATTTTTATCTTTCACTCCCCTGTTAACCTCACTTCCACCCTGTCTTACTCTCTTCACCTCTTTCCAGAACATTTTCTTACAGTCCCTCCACTTTACACTCAAATTCCTTCCAAATTCCTCATCCACTCTCTTCTTTCTCTCTCTTACTAATCTTTTCACCTCTCTCTTTCTTTCTACATATAACTCTCTCTTCCACTCCTCAACTTCTTCCACGCCCCTATTTCTCGTCCATTCATTGTATGCTTTCTTCTTTTGTGCCACAGCTTGTCTCACCTCTTCAGTCCACCACGCTGTTCCTTGCACCCCCCTCCGTCTTCTCTTCCTCCCACACACCACATCACATGCTGCACATATTTCTTCTGTAAATAACCTGCACACACCTTCCAAGTCCCCCATCTGCTCCAATTCATATTTGCCCAATCGTTCCTCCACTTCTCTCTTATACTCTGCCTTTTTCTCATCCTCTTGTAACCTTTCAACTTTCCTTGCAACTACGCCTCCCTCTCGTCTTTCCCTTCTTCTATTCCTCCATCTTACTTGGATCCTAATTCTGGTCACCACCAAGTAGTGGTCAGAGTCCACTCTCCCAACCTCTATAAGCTCTTGCATCCATTACACATCTTCGCATCCTTTCATCCACACACACATAATCAATCATTGCCTTCCTTTCATTCAGTTCACCACCCACCCTTCTCATCACTTGCCATGTATACCTGTGGATCATTTTATGCTTGCAGAGGGTATTGGCTATCATCAACCCCCTCCCAGCACAAATGTCCACTAACGCACTGCCATTCTCATCTATCTCAGTAGGCACACCCCACTCACCAACTATTCCATCCACCTTCACATTCCCTACTTTACCATTCATATCACCGATCAAAAACACTCTCTCATTCCTTCCAAACTTTTCCATGCACACTTCCACATTTGTCCAGAACTCTTCTCTCACTCTGCTAGCACGATCTTGCGTTGGCGCATACACACACACAATCGCCCACATTTGTATTCCAACTTTCAACTTTACCCACACAATCTTTGACCCAACTGATCCATACTGTCTTATGCTCTTCTTCCATCTTTTACTCACAACTATACATACTCCTTCCTTTGCCCTCTCATTCTCACCTACTCCTGCACATATACCCCATCCATACTCCCATTCTCTCACACTTTCCCCTCCCCATTTTGTTTCAGTTATTCCACATACATCAGCTTTCGCACCCTCAAGCACCTGGACAATCTCTCTCTCTTTCACCTCAAAGGAAGTAACCCTGTAAACAATCATTAATACCTGAATGAATGAATAATAATATAAATGATTAAATAACCAAATCCGCTCAGGTGCTCCCGCGCGCTTATGCCAGCAAGTGACCTGGAACGTATCGCTGATGATGTGGGCGAGGTGAAGTGCTTCCTGTGTGTCAATATCCACTCATCGGTCATATCAACACGTTTTACTGATAACAACATGAGTGAAGGTCGTGTGCTTGTGGCTATGTATGCTACCTGACGCCGTTTACTGTTTGATTTATTCTATGCAAGGTGGTTTGTATATTGAGCTTTACAGTCTTGTGGGTTATGGGGACCGCTCTGTTTGCTGGTGTAAGGAGCGTAAACATTTCAGTTGCATCATGAAATCACTGATTAGCCATGCCATCAGCGGACGTAAAACACACACACACACACACACACACACACACACACACACACACACACACGGCATAAAAAACAAAAAAGGTTATGAATAGAAAATGTTTCGAGATTGACACAGATACGTTGACTGAACCGCCTCGCAACACAAGCAAAATGAAATGTGTAATAGATGACCCTGTATGATATGCCTCGAACTTCACACGTTTGCCATAGATATGACTAAAACATCGAGTAATTTCTCTTCCCCTGCCATCTACCTACTTTTAATCTCAGGCCTGAAGAGATTACGGTGACAATATTCGTTCTACTCTACCACAGCGATTGGTTATAAGGTTGCCACTCAGTGTAGTAAATGGTTTCTGGGGTTACATGAAACCTTTTGGCTTGTCACTCAGTGTAGATTCACGTGAAGGTAGCACTACATCAAATGAGTAAATGATGGATGCCGAGAAGGTAGAGAGCAATGTTGTAGTAAAGACCAGGCACCTCGAGACCAAGACCAAGACCAGACCCTCCGAGACCAAGACCAACACAAAGAATTTATATGTCTGCTAAATGAATGAAAAGTAGCTGCAGCCTGCAGGTGCTACACTGCTGCTCAGTTTTCACGGGCGTCTCGGCCACTCGAGTGAGTGCACTAGTACCCCAATCACCCAGTTGCAGATTATGTATCGATGCGATACTCAACACCTTTTAAACGAATTTAAGTTGATTATTGTTCGTGAATTGAATGAGGTCGAGGAGTTTCTGGGAAGACAATTACTAAAATGAATGAAGAGAGAAGAGGGCAATGGTGATAATTCCTGGGGCCAAAACTCAAGAGTATGGAGGGACCAGGGCCCTCACCAGGACGGTGACAAGTTTGCTTCTTTTTCTGGCCCGTGTCAAACGTTTTCCAGGCACCCCAGGGCGTGGTCATAGCTCTCTACGGCCCTGCACACCGATGTTATGGCTTGTGAAAGTTTTATAAGTTTTTAAACGTTTGAAAGTGCTGTTTTGAAGTTATACCGTATGGTGTTGCATACGTTATCAGTGCCATCGTACTCATGGACAGCTGTATCTTCCTCATACGAAAGCTGGTTTTGGGAAGACTAATTTTTGCACTTCTCCCCGAGCTTTACCCGTGCCCAAACGTTCCATACACAACATATTCATCTCTTGTTTCTCGTGAACAGTCGAGGGGGACTACCTATTTTTCAGGATAAGTATACAGAAGAGACCGAAGGGGTTTCGAGATACAGAAGTGGGAAGCAAAAAAATTTTCGTAAATATTAAATATATATTTTACTTCCATAAGTGCTCCAAATACTTCTTACGCTCTTGCCTACTATTTGTTTAAGAGAACAGTCTTCACTAACTTTCCCTCTTGAAAGGGACCCTCATTCAAGTCTGCTCACTGCCCTTCTTGCTACTACAGATGATTTATCGGCCGCCCAAGGTGGCCCCCCCCCCCACTTTAGTGGGGCTAGAAACGCCACTGGGCCACATGGCCATGGCCCCCCGCTCATAGGTGATTAAGTTGTATGAAATACGATGGTGGCTGTGAAACACTAGAAAATATAATGATTTCTTCTAAAAAGGTCACAGATGTCACTGCAGGCCTCCGTGATAGCCATTTGGAAGCTCTGAAGGGTCATAACTCGAAAGGTTGGAAGCCACTGGTGTCTGACTTGGCCCCCATCGCTACAAAAACCTGGCTACGTCCCTGTAAAGGAGGAAATATATTTACAGAATTTAATATATGTGAACAACTGAACATCTAGGTAAAATATTTCTGCTTTCATTGCTTCACTGGCAGGAAGAAACAAACATAGGAAAATAGAAATTTTTGTGGTTACGTTTTCCGAGTGAACTAGCTAAACCTGTGGTGTATGTGTACGAAGGGTGCGGGGATTGCATACACCATACATGTATGTGAAGTACATGGAGGTGAACAGAGCTACAAACATACGTGCGTGCAAACGGAGATTATCACTGCGAGAATGGCTACGTCATGCATGCTGTCTCGACTCGCACGCACTCTATCGGCGCTCGCAGGGCTCAGCTCATGCATCATCACCGTAGCGTTAGCCAGGCAGTATCAATAGGCAGTACAGCGCTGTATGGCGCGCCGTGAATCGAATCAGCCATGATTTTTTTTTTCCGTGTATGACCATAAATTCCGACCTTCCCCACACCGCGATGCACTTCGTAATGATGGTCTCGACCTGGTCTCGAGCCAAAACTCCGAGATCAGAAGCTTCGAGACCATGATCAAGACCAAGACTATGTCAAGCGAGACGAAGATCAAGACCAAGACATCAAACTGGTCTCGAGACCTATAACACTGGTGGAGAGATATGGCATATGAGCGTGCATGAAAGTGAAGCATAGAGGTTCATTATGCTAGGGAACTGAATGGCAATCGAATTGGTTGGATGAAAGGAGGAGAGCATGGCAAAGATCTCTCTCTCTCCCTTACCTGATAATCGTCGGAGTGTCTATGTGAAGTGCATCTTTATAGAAAAATATCCTAAATATAACGATGGTTAAGTCTGTGAGGTGGATTCAGGTTTCGGGGGCTTGATTGCTGGGTGAACGAAAGTCTTTTCCACCTCAAAGGACATGCTGTTAATTAATTCATCGTGTTTTCGCTTTCCTTACATTCTGAACCCTACATCATCCCATGCTTAGGTAGGAGACAGATTGGTATTATGATGATACGCCTGAGTATTGTCTGTGTATATATCTTACGTAATTGTAGACCTTTCATGTCCTTGGCAACTGCAATTTTGTACTCTAGCTAACGTCAGGTGATTTTATTCAGGTAGGAGTGTGTCTTAGAGCCTGGAAGTATTAATACTGTCGCCGTTAACTCACTCATGGTTATGACAAGGGTGGGTATTCTCTTCCAGTTAACCCCTTCGCCTTGAACTTAACCCCATACCCACTTCACCACAAGCGTATCTTCCCACCAGTACCATAATTATCGAGCAGCAGCAGGAGGAGCTAGGAAGCTTCAGACAGCCCTCTGCTGTTCCCATAGCAAAGCATTTTTGACGTCCTGGATACACCTCCTACGCTCCTATTGCCTACAACTGACGTACAGGGTACATGATCGTGGCAAAGGGTTAACGTCATTCGTTTTTATTTAGGTAAGAATGAGTCTTACAAGGCTAAGAATTTTACATAACTCACATGAGAATAATAACATGCCATGTACAGAGATGAGCTGATAAGGAAGAGGTGCTATGTGCCTCGTAAGATCAGGTGGTGGAATTACGGGTTGCTAACGGAAAGGACGCGGGTTCGATCCCAGGTTGGAGCAAGGAACAGTTTGAGGATATGAATGCCACTGTAACAGTCTTCCACAAGACCCATCGACATCTTGCAATAACACCCCCGCTAATACCATCCTGGTAGTACTGACTGAGACAGACCCAGCATGTACTCAGTATGGATGGTAGACATTAGCACTTAAGTAACGACGTGTGAAGGTGTTACCGTCTACAGAACACACGGGCCTCAGGGAACTACTGTAAGGTCGATATATATAAAATATAACCATTTTACATATCAGCTGAGATGACTGGACAAATGACTTTCGTATATATTATACATGCACAGTACAGAGGTCAGTGTTAAAACTGCTTTTAGTTGAGGAAAAGTGGAGGTTTGGCACCTAATTTTAACTTCATAGTCAACGGATTGAATCTGTCTGGCAGGTAATGGAATGTGTATCAATAATAATAATAACAATAATAATAATAATAATCTATCTATCTATATACCTAGGCTGCTTCCCCCAAGGAAAGGTAGGTAGCCGAGACAGGACGACACACTCCCCATTTACTCATCCATTCAAACACATTTATTTGCATCTTAGCCCCAAAGGGGAGAACGGACAGATCCTCACCGCACCACACCACACAAGGGACAACTGTGCAATGCAATCAGTGACATCCGCAGCAGGGCCCGACAGCAGAGCTGGTTTACCCCTGCCACATCATAACAGACCCATCCCCTTACCCGCACCTGACCTGAAATAGCTGATCAGACCAAATGCAGGAGAATATCCCCTCAGGGCTGCGTCATCACTTATTCATTCACAATTTCTCTCCATTCATTTCTGTCACGCACAGCCACTCTTCCTTGCTCAACAGACATCCCTCTCGCATCCAGCGCTCTCTTCACACTGTCCATCCATCCTATTCGTGGTCTTCCTCTCAGCCTTACACCTCTCACATCAGATCTAGTTATCTTTTTCACCAATCGCTCGTTATCCATTCTCTCCATATGCCCAAACCATCGCAACACCCTCTGCTCAACTCTACCAGCCATCTCCCGAACAACTCCAGTTCTCCTTCGCACTTCATCATTCCGCACCCAATCCATACGCGTCACTCCACACATACTCCTCAGACACCTCATCTCCATTACATTCAAACTTTTCCTCTCTGCTACACCCATATTCCATGTTTCAGCCCCATATAATGCAGTCGGTACCACAACACCCTCATACAGCCTTCTCTTTACATCCATTCTAAGCGAATGACATCTAAACACTTTTTTCATTCCTCCCAGCACCTTTCCTACTTCATTTATTCTAAACTTCACTTCTGCATCTATTCTTCCATCCACAGCAACATGTGACCCTAGATATTTAAAACACTCTACCTCCTCAAGCAACTCGCCGTTCAAAACTATATTCATCCCCCTACCATCTACCAACCTCGTACACTTCATCACTTTACTCTTATTCTCATTTTCTTTCAATTTCCTCCTTTCACACACCCTTCCAAACTCCTCTACCAACTGTCTCAGTCTCTTCTCTGAATCAGCCACCAGTGCAGTATCATCTGCAAACAGCAGCTGCTTCAGATTCCACTCTCCACCATCAACATTCACCAGACTCAGACCTCCACCTAAAACTCTTGCATTCACCTCCCTTACAACACCATCCATGTAAATATTAAACAACCAAGGCGACATCACACATCCCTGTCGCAGCCCCACTCTCACAGGAAACCAATCACTCACAGCATTTCCCACTCTTACATACACTCTACTATTTACATAAAACCTTTTCACCCCTTTTAATAACCTACCATCAAGTCCATACAATCTTAAAACAGTCCACAAAGTCTCCCTATCAGTTCTATCATACGCTTTCTCTAAATCCATAAATGCCCAAAACACATCCTTGCCTTTCGCTAAATACTTTTCACACACTTGTCTCACCACAAACACCCGATCCACGCATCCCCTCCCTTTCCTAAAGCCACACTGCTCATCACCAATCACTCCCTCTGTACCCTCTCTAACTCTCATACTTAACACTCCACCATACACCTTACCTACAACACTCAACAGACTTATACCCCTAAAGCTAGTACATTCATACTTATCACCCTTGCCTTTATACAACGGGACCACACAAGCACTTGCCCAGTCAACTGGCACCATACCTTTCACAAAGCACACATTCAACAATCGTACTAACCAGTCAACAGTAGTCACTCCACCACCCTTCAGGCATTCCACAGCACACCCATCCATACCTGCAGCTTTCCCTGTTTTCATCTCCTTTACTGCCTTCTCCACTTCCTCCTTCGTGATCAAAGAATCATTCAACTCTCCCAACACATTTATTCCTTGCACCCTTCCATCCGCCACAATCTCAGCCACCCTTTCCTCCTCTACATTTAACAATCTTTCAAAATACTCTGCCCATCTCTTCCTTACTGCATCCATCTCAATTAACATCCTTCCATCCTCTGCTTTTACTCGTTCTTCCTTCCCAGACTCTCCCTTTCGCACCCTTTTCACTTCCTTCCAAAACATTTTCTTATTCTGTTGAAAATTCTCTGTCAGCCGCCTACCCCACCTCTCATCTGCTGCCACTTTAGCATCACACACAGCCCTTCTCGCCTTATTCATCTTTTCTTTATACCTCTCATATGACATCTCATCCTTCCTCTGCAGCCACACTTCATATGCACGTCTCTTCTCAGCCACATCCATACTTACTTCCTCGCACCACCATTCACTTCCTTTTCTTACACCACCACCCACATGTCTCACACCACACATCTCTTCTGCATGCCCCACCACAGCCTCTTAAATAACTGCCATTCCACCTCCACACTGCCACTTTCCCGATCTTTCACTGCGTTCCACTCATCTTTCAATTTCTCCCGATACTCTATCTTTTTCTCTCTTTTATCCAACTCACTCACATTCAAAACCTCCCTGCCACACCTAACCCTCCTAGCTCTCACCCATCTCTTACCTACTCTTAACTTTTCCTCCACCAGGTAGTGGTCAGACATACCTCCACCCTCCCCTCTCAGAATTCTTACATCCAACAATCTTCCTATTACATTCCTAGACACAACCACATAGTCCATCAAAGCTCTATCAACAACCCTTCCACCCTCCTGTCTCACCCATGTATACTTATAAATATCTTTCTTCTCAAACAGCGTATTTCCAAATCACCATCTCTCGCTCAACACACATCGCTATCTTTCGCTCCCCATTTTCATTTCTTCCAGGCACACCATGCATACCAACTACACCTTCAACTGCTACATTTCCCACTCTAGCATTCAGATCTCCCATCATTACCACATTCACATTCGCTCCAAAACTCTGCAGACACTCATCAACATCATTCCAGAAAGACTCCCTCTCTTCTTCATCCCTTTCACTACCAGGCCCATATGCACTCACAAACACCCACAACTCACGTTCAAATTTCGCTTTCACCCACATCAGTCTCGATGACACCTCCTTCCATTCAATCACAAACTGCTGTACTTCCGGACTCACTAACAAGGCCACACCTTCTCTTGCCCTTCCTTTATCAACACCTGACAATGTTCCATTCACACTTCCAAACATAGACTCACCCTTCTCTTTCATCTTCGTTTCACTCAAAGCTAACACATCCAACTTTCTTTTCACAAACATTCTCCCAGTCTCCTCCCTTTTAGCCTCAATCGTACTACATCCACGCACATTCATAGACCCAATCTTCAGGGTACGGGGATAACTCCATCCCCCATCCCTTTCTCTGGCCTGTCTCTTTTTAGGAACTAAAAAACAGAGGAGGGGGTCCCTAGTCCCCTCACCCCGTCCCTTTTAGTCGCCTTTTACGACACGCAGGGAATACGGTGGCAGTATTCTTCCTAACACAACCTGGCCGCAGAGTAGTAGTGCCACCCCATAGTGCGGCCAGATTGTGTCCCCCTCGCCACAGGGGGGGACACAATAAAAATAATATAAACTGCATATAATTAAGCTAGTGAAGCAGAGCCAGGATTCCGGGAACTTGAATGGTGTGTGGCTGAGAGTCAGGGCTGTTTCACTGGTCACTCTTGATGGTTGTTTTTCTGTAGTGCTTTGTTATACCCCCGCTCACAATACCGAGAGAGGGATATTGTTTTGCTTCACGTGTGTGTGTGTGTGTGTGTGCGCGTGCGTGCGTGCGTGCGTGCGTGCGTGTGTGTGTGCGTGCGTGTGTGTGTGTGTGTGTGTGTGTGTGTGTGTGTGTGTGTGTGTGTGTGTGCGAACGAAATAACTGAAACGGTTTTGATCCAGTTTTAGCCAAACGGTGGAAGGGTTGAGGGTTTTGCTATTCGTTGACCCACAGTTTCTGAAGACTATAGGTTAAACATTAAGGTCACGTGGCAAAGTAAAATTAAACAGCTTTGATCAGATTTAAGCCAAACTTGGTGGAAGGGCTGAAGGTAAGGCAAAGATGAAGTGATAGGATTTTGAGAATAATCACTCGAAGGTCAAGCCATAAAGCAAGGTCAGATGTTCCTATAACTCAGCTTTGATTCGAGGTGGATCGAACTTGGTGGAGGGGATGAGGGTAAGGCAAGGATGAAGAGCTTCGATATTGAAAACAAGACATTATAGATGAAAGATCTGACTTGGAAGATGGGTTGAGGGTCAGGCAAGAATGAAGTAATTTGAATTTGAAAACAGTTTGTCTATCATTAAGGCCACAGGGGAAAAAATCAAATGTTTGGTACTCAGACCAGCTGTAGGGAGCGGGTCTTGCACCCTGAATGCTTATTCCTGTATTTCCTTGTTTCCTGGATTCTACCTCACCCCATCCTTGGTGGGAAAAAGAGTTTATGCTCCTGCTGTCGCTGCTGCTGTTGTTGCTGTTGCTGCTGCTGCTGCTGCTGCTGCTGATGATGATGATGATGATGATGGAATAGTACAGAAGCGCAATAGAAGGGAAGAGAACCTAACATTAAAAATCGTATACACTAAGTACTGTGAATCATGAACGCATAGTGATAGAGGAATGAGGGGAGAAATGGCCAGAGGAAAGTGTCGTAAAAAGCAATTATACATCGTGCTTGGCAGGCGTGAAAGAAAGTTTACGAGGTTATCTTTGGAATACATCAGCATGGTTACAGTTCTCAACAGGTACAGAGACGCAGTTACTGATGAGCATATGGGTGAATTATGAAGGAGACCATTTTCGCCCATAAGGATATCAGTATTTGTAGCTTTGTTACAGTGAAGGATTGGACCAGTGTTGATATAGCATTCATATTCAATACTGGGTCAAGAATAACCTCCTGAAGTTTCTCACACACATCATGCAACATCTTCTGTAAGTATTCTTTGGACATTTTGTAAATACACTGTGCAACATTGATATTCAGAACTGAGAAAAATCAGTGTAAAGCGGAAGGAACGGCTAAAAGGCTGGCATCAAGGAAATATCAGTTACACGTATCACTGACGCAGAATATTAAGACAGAAAAAATGCAATATAAAAGTAAGAATGATACAGAGATATGAAGTGAAGATAAGAGAGTGAGCAGGCTTATCCTGGCTGAGTCAACCCTCGACAGAAATGAAAGAAGTCTTGCTGTAGCTTGGAATAAAAAACATTTTTTTTTTTTAATTCTCGGGCGAAACAATAGCCCCATCTATTCTGCCTGTATCAGTGTTTTAATCCTAACTTTTACATCCATATATGTGGCATTACGGCTGGTGGATTGTCTGTCTCTCCGCTTGTGTGTGAGTGAACACTATGGCTCAAACTGTTTGGCTCTAATTTAGGTCAAACCTAGCGGATGGACCTAGAGTCATCCAAGGGACTGACCTACTGTTCTTGAGAAAGATAGGCCAAAGGTCAAGATCACACATCAAGGTCAAGTCAAACACTATGATTCGATTGTAGGTCAGGCAAGGATAAAAAAAAATGGTGAAATGTCAAGGTCACAGGGCAAGGTCAAGGTTTCAACCCCGTGGCCAGTTATATATCTCTGAAGGCTCTTTCCAGATAGTCATTAACCCTTTCTGCCCGATGACGGATTTTCTTATTTGATCCTTCCCTTTGCAAGAGGTTTTGTTTAAATGTGGATGGATCTGTAGTAGTGGAGGAGTTGATTAATGTTACAGCCAAACCCCCAGTTCCAAAGGTTTCCCATCGTGTGCATAATATCCTCTGAAGATGGAAAAAGACAGGCTTTCAAAGGCGTCACTGGATCGAATGTTGTAATCTTGCTGCTGCCAGACGAATTTATAAAGACTTGAACACCCTAGTTGTGGGAAGATTAATGGGATGTACAATTGACTCCAGCTGGACAAGTCTCTGTTATGCCTAATAAGATAATTTGGAGATTGGAGAATAAGTTTAACATGTGTTCTCGTATTGGACGCGTTACTTCTTTCAGTTTGATGATTGTTTTTGCTTTGTTTTATCCAGGTCACCACCAGACCAATTCACCAAGCTTAATGAAGGTCTTTTATAATGAATGAGTTAATGAAGGCAATATCTGACCTCCCCAGTGTGTAAAAATCTCCCCTGAACTGAACACAAATTTCTGGCGACAACATGGCCACTATCTAGCGTGTGTTCTTAAAGGGCCGTTGATGTTTGTGGTAAGAAGACAAGAAGACTTAGATAAATGCCTATTAACCATACAAGGGTCATTAAGACAGATGGTTAGTTATTATTAAAAAAATATATATATATATTCCCCCATTATCGATTTTATATTCAGGTCTCCAACTGTAATGCCTGGTGAACAGTGACAAGGGGGAGGGGGTACAACGTTGCTCAAGTCTGTCCAGTCCAAGAATCAAACTCTGGTTCTTTCGGTTCCTAGGTGGGCGTGCTAACCAATGGACCACCTGCTTCCCCCAAAATGACGATCTAGATTTACAAACTTACTGTCGGTTCTCTCCTGTGACTCGGCTTTTGAACTGTAAGAAGGACAAGAGGCATGGGAAGCGTCTGCAGTTTGCCCTCCTTGTTCTTCCTTCCTGACCAACTAAACAAGTAAGTCAGTAAATAATTATATAAATACATAAATGGCTCTGAGAATCTTCCGTAACTAATATTTGTTTATGGAAGAAGAAATAGGGAGATGGGACAATTCTACAGCCTCCTTGTCACTGTGCAAAACGAATCATTGTTACGAGCAGCTGTAGTTCGTAATTTTGTGTGTGGATTTTTGACACGTCCTTGCTCGCTTGCCCTGACGCTACACAACCCCGATATCGATAACTGGTGGTGCATTGGTTTCTCCGTCGCACAACTGGAGGATCCAAGGTTCGGTTGGCGGACCGGTCAGACACCTGGACAAAGCTTGTTTCCCCCATGTTGCTGTTCACCAAGGAGTAGAATTAAGGACAAAGATTTATTCCTTTCACAACGATGGCGCCCTTTTTGCTTTATTATTGCTTCCATCAGACGATTTCGCTCAGCTTAGAAGATATTATTCGACAAGGAGGTGCCAGTGTGTCCAGGCATCTCGAAATTGTACGGATCTGGAATTTGGCTCTCTGTTATCTTGTTTTGTTTTTTCTTGGCGGGAACAGTTTCCTGGCTCCTGGCCTTTGGTTCCTTCTTCCTTGCATTAAAAAAAAAAAAAAAAAAAAAGAGCCTTCATTATCCCCACCACTGATAAAAGTCTGTCTTAAGTGAGAAAAAAATCGTCTAGAGGTAAGATGAAGGATCTACGAAAGTCATAATCATACTGCATGGGTTAAGGCAACTGCTGTGTATCGTGTTCTTCAGGAAGATTTGGAATTATCAATACCTGAATGTCTGCATTACCGATCCTCGTGTAGTCACCAGCCATTAATTCAAGCCTTATCATCGGATTTTGAACTGTTGCTTTGACTGGCCAATATACATCGTGATACAGAGACTACAAGGGTATTAATAAACAACCCACAACTGGATCATCCTTCATGTCAATCCAATACTGTATTCCGTATTGTTATTAATATTACAAACGTGAGGGATGAAAGGACGGCAAGGTAGTTTTATGTCCCGTGTGTGTGTGTGTGTGTGTGTGTGTGTGTGTGTGTGTGTGTGTGTGTGTGTGTGTGTGTGTGTGTGTAAGACCAAATTTTAACTGGCCTTGGTGGGATGGTAAATGGTGAGTCAAGAGGTTAACCCATTGTTGTTGAGGACAATATGTCGAAGGTGAAGGTCACATGCAAGATCAGTATAAACAGTTTTGCTCCGTTTAGACCAAACTTGGTGGACGAGTTTAGGGAAGGGTAAGGATAAACAGCTTAGATTTTGAAAACAAAAAGTCAAAGATGAAGGCCAGAGGGAAAGGTTAAAGTTCAGCCCATATGTTTCAGTTCATTTATGAAGGCTTTACCATGCATGCGTGCTTCGGCCTTGATTGCCTAATGGCTGCTCTCCACGCTGCCCAGTCTCTAGCGACCCTCTGTTCAGTCCCTTATCCACTTGGTCACACCCTGTGACTTCGTCCTAGGTCTTTTTCGGTCTGCCTCTAGCATCCCTACCCACAACGTTCACACCTCTTACCCTCCACACCCAGGTGTCATCCTCCATCCTCTTTCTATGCCCAAATAATCTCAGTCTGCCCCTTCTTTCATTGCAGCACTAATGCTCGTACACTAAAGTCCCATTCATCCTCTTGACGCTTCATTGACGATCCTTAACCTCCAGGCCCGTCATTTAAGGACACTACACATCCAGCTAAGCATTATCATCTCTACGGTCAAGCCTACGAATACCCTCTTTTTTACTATCCAGGCCTCACTTCCCTACAGCATTACATTACGAAAACATGTTGCATGTAAGTACCCCTTAGCACGAAGGGAGAGCCCTCTCAATGTCACTAGAGGCAGTAGTTTCTTAACTACTGCCAACCACTCCTTACTCAAGCCACAGAGCTTGTTCCAGCCCTACTTCCAGCACATACATTATGTCCCCCGAATATCAAAATTTCTCCACTTTCAAGAGACTCTCCTGCGAGGTCAAACCTTTTCCGCCTCTCTGTCTCAACTTGCTCTCCCCGACACACCACACACACGAAATTAGCATTATTTTCGCAGCTTACCTTATGCACCCACTCTTCACAAACACTGCACAAAGATGGAGTTACTTCTCACATCCTTGTGGCAGACTACACATGGCCACACTCCCTCTTCTTTAATGGTAACGTCATCAGGCCTAGATATCATCACTTTTGTTTTATCCGCGTTTACTCTCAAACCATTTTATTCCATTCCAACTCTTCACGGCCTAGATCTTTCCCCCGCCACTCCAAGTCATCAGCATACAACTCCCATGTAAGTCCAGTTCTAAAGTCATGTGCTAGAGCTTCAAGCACCATGATAAAAATTAAAGAGCTTAAAACTGACAACTGATGCATGCCAACATATACAGAACACTCACCACTCAAACCTCCGTTCACTCTACCTGGGTGCGAGCACCCTCGCATATCGCCAGAATCACTCTAACCATCCACTCCTCTAGCCCATTTCCCACGTTACCACCTCCTTAAGAACTCTCTCAAATGCCTTTACCAAATCAGCACAAGCAAAGTACAGCTGCACTTTCCTTCCTATACTCGTATATCCTGAAGCTGTCAGACAATGAATACTGGGTCAGTGGTTCCTCTGTCTGGCATAAACCCAAACTGCATCTCATCATAAGTTGATAAGAAAGTTTGGGCTAAATAGGGTGAGAACTCATAAGTTGACCTTGTCCTGTTACCTCGACCTTTGACCTATTGTTATGAAACACAATGCGGTTACTCCCCGGCCAACCCTCAACCACTGCACCAAGTTTGCTTAAAATCGGACTAAAAATTTTGGTTAAAACTCCTTACGTTGATTTTGCTGGGTCAAAACTTGACCTAGCCCCGTGACCCTCACTTTCGAGCTATTGCTCTGAAAACAGTAAGGTTCCTCATGGGCTGTCCTTCAACTGTTACACCACGTTTGGTTAAAATTCACTAAACTGTTAAAATAATTTTCTTAACACAGACAGACAGGCAGAAAGACAGACAAACACGCCGATCAAAACATACCACACGCTGTCGCTTGACAAGTCGTTGTTGTAATAATGACGCCCTTGAGCTGAAGGCGTTAGTATGCAAGAATATCAATGCCCTTACATAACGTGACGAAGCAGTGGCATGGAGGTAAAAACAAGTGTCAATGAAGTACGGCCAGAGTTTTTATTTTCTATTTTTCTATGCGTTCATCTCTTGGTTTGGGCTTAATAGTTTGTTCCCTTAGGTCTAGCAGTCTTCCTATATCACACATACCTTCACATATCACCACTTCTGCATTAATACCCCCTGTCCACTTTAAATACATGCTGGGGCTCACTAAATACATGCTACGGTTCACTCACTACAGGTGCCTTATATTACCAGGAGTGTTTACATATCATGTCAGTGAGTCTTGTGCTGGATAAGTACAGTCTGTTATGGCCATATTTAATTCACCAAAAATGTTCTCCGGGCAGCCGAGGATCGAACTTACGCCAGACGACCTCTAACCACTGGACCACTACCGCTCTTCACTCTTCGATCAGGTCTTTGCTTACACGCAGTTCACAAGTATCCTCTTTCCTATCATGATTTAATACTTCCAGCACAATAAAATATCTTTGGTTTCATATATATATATATATATATATATATATATATATATATATATATATATATATATATATATATATATATATATGTGTGTGTGTGTGTGTGTGTGTGTGTGTGTGTCCCCCCCTGTGGGGGGGGACACAATCTGGCCGCACTATGGGGTGGTACTACTACTCTGCGGCCAGGTTGTGTTAGGAAGAATACTGCCACCGTATTCCCTGCGTTTCGTAAAAGGCGACTAAAAGGGACGGGGTGAGGGGATTAGGGACCCCCTCCTCTGTTTTTTAGTTCCTAAAAAGAGACAGGCCAGAGAAAGGGATGGGGGATGGAGTTATCCCTGCACCCTGAAGACTGAGTCTATGAATGTGCGTGGATGCAGTACGATTGAGACTAAAAAGGAGGAGATTGGGAGAATGTTTGTGAGAAGAAAGTTGGATGTGTTAGCTTTGAGTGAAACGAAGATGAAAGGGAAGGGTGTCTATGTTTGGAAGTGTGAATGGAAGATTGTCAGGTGTTGACAGAGGAAGGGCAAGAGAAGGTGTGGCCTTGTTAGTGAGTCCGGAAGTACAGCAGTTTGTGATTGAATGGAAGGAGGTGTCATCGAGACTGATGTGAGTGAAAGCGAAATTTGAACGTGAAGTTGTGGGTGTTTGTGAGTGCATATGGGCCTGGTAGTGAAAGGGATGAAGAAGAGTGGGAGTCTTTCTAGAATGATGTTGATGAGTGTCTGCAGAGTTTTGGAGCGAATATGAATGTGGTAATGATGGGAGATCTGAATGCTAGGGTGGGAAATGTAGCAGTTGAAG
The DNA here is from genome assembly GCF_032717465.1 of Coenobita brevimanus. Classification (NCBI taxonomy): domain Eukaryota; kingdom Metazoa; phylum Arthropoda; class Malacostraca; order Decapoda; family Coenobitidae; genus Coenobita; species Coenobita brevimanus. Next base: position 10,122,706 of record NC_136980.1, on the reverse strand, counting down.
GTGTAGTTGGTATGCATGGTGTGCCTGGAAGAAATGAAAATGGGGAACGAATGATAGGGATGTGTGTTGAGCGAGAGATGGTGATTGGAAATACGCTGTTTGAGAAGAAAGATATTTTTAAGTATACATGGGTGAGACAGGAGGGTGGAAGGGTTGTTGATAGAGCTTTGATGGACTATGTGGTTGTGTCTAGGAATGTAATAGGAAGATTGTTGGATGTGAGAGTTCTGAGAGGGGAGGGTGGAGGTATGTCTGACCACTACCTGGTGGAGGGAAAGTTAAGAGTAGGTAAGAGATGGGTGAGAGCTAGGAGGGTTAGGTGTGGCAGGGAGGTTTTGAAAGTGAGTGAGTTGGTTAAAAGAGAGAAAAAGATAGAGTATCAGGAGAAATTGAAAGATGAGTGAAACGCAGTGAAAGATCAGGAAAATGGCAGTGTGGAGGAGGAATGGCAGTTATTTAAGAGTGCTGTGGTGGGGCATGCAGAAGAGGTGCGTGGTGCGAGACGTGTGGGTGGTGGTGTAAGAAAAGGAAGTGAATGGTGGTGCGAGGAAGTAAGTATGGCTGTGGCTGAGAAGAGACGTGCATATGAAGTGTGGCTGCAGAGGAAGGATGAGATGTCATATGAAAGGTATAAGGAAAAGAGGACTAGGGCCAGAAGGGCTGTGCGTGATGCTAAAGTGGCAGCAGATGAGAGGTGGGGTAGGCGGCTGACAGAGAATTTTCAACAGAATAAGAAAATGTTTTGGAAGGAGGTGAAAAGGGTGCGAAAGGGAGAGTCTGGGAAGGAAGAACGAGTAAAAGCAGAGGATGGAAGGATGTTAATTGAGATGGATGCAGTAAGGAAGAGATGGGCAGAGTATTTTGAAAGATTGTTAAATGTAGAGGAGGAAAGGGTGGCTGAGATTGTGGCAGATGGATGGGTGCAAGGAATAAATGTGTTGGGAGAGTTGAATGATTCTTTGATCACGAAGGAGGAAGTGGAGAAGACAGTAAAGGAGATGAAAACAGGGAAAGCTGCAGGTATGGATGGGTGTGCTGTGGAATGCCTGAAGGGTGGTGGAGTGACTACTGTTGACTGGTTAGTACGATTGTTGAATGTGTGCTTTGTGAAAGGTATGGTGCCAGTTGACTGGGCAAGTGCTTGTGTGGTCCCGTTGTATAAAGGCAGGGGCGATAAGTATGAATGTACTAGCTTTAGGGGTATAAGTCTGTTGAGTGTTGTAGGTAAGGTGTATGGTAGAGTGTTAATTATGAGAGTTAGAGAGGGTACAGAGGGAGTGATTGGTGACGAGCAGTGTGGCTTTAGGAAAGGGAGGGGATGCGTGGATCAGGTGTTTGCTGTGAGACGTGTGTGAAAAGTATTTAGCGAAAGGCAAGGATGTGTTTTGGGCATTCATGGATTTAGAGAAAGCGTATGATAGAATTGATAGGGAGGCTTTGCGGACTGTTTTAAGATTGTATGGACGTGATGGTAGGTTACTAAAAGGGGTGAAAAGTTTTTATGTAAATAGTAGAGCGTGTGTAAGAGTGGGAAATGCTGTGAGTGATTGGTTTCCTGTGAGAGTGGGGCTGCGACAGGGATGTGTGATGTCGCCTTGGTTGTTTAATATTTACATGGATGGTGTTGTAAGGGAGGTGAATGCAAGAGTTTTAGGTGGAGGTCTTAGTCTGGTGAATTTTGATGGTGGAGAGTGGAATCTGAAGCAGCTGCTGCTTGCAGATGATATTGCACTGATGGCTGATTCAGAGGAGAGATTGAGACAGTTGGTAGAGGAGTTTGGAAGGGTGTGTGAAAGGAGGAAATTGAAAGTAAATGAGAATAAGAGTAAACTGATGAAGCGTACGAGGTTGGTAGATGGTAGGGGGATGAATATAGTTTTGAATGGTGAGCTGCTTGAGGAGGTAGAGTGTTTTAAATATCTAGGGTCACATGTTGCTGTGGATGGAAGAATAGATGCAGAAGTGAAGTTTAGAATAAATGAAGTAGGAAAGGTGCTGGGAGGAATGAAAAAAGTGTTTAGATGTCGTTCGCTTAGAATGGATGTAAAGAGAAGGCTGTATGAGGGTGTTGTGGTACCGACTGCGTTATATGGGGCTGAAACTTGGAATATGGGTGTAGCAGAGAGGAAAAGTTTGAATGTAATGGAGATGAGGTGTCTGAGGAGTATGTGTGGAGTGATTCGTATGGATCGAGTGTGAAATGATGAAGTGCGAAGGAGAACTGGAGTTGTTCGGGAGATGGCTGGTAGAGTTGAGCAGAGGGTGTTGCGATGGTTTGGGCATATGGAGAGAATGGATAATGAGCAATTGGTGAAAAAGATAACTAGATCTGATGTAAGAGGTGTAAGGCTGAGAGGAAGACCACGAATAAGATGGATGGACAGTGTGAAGAGAGCACTGGATGCGAGAGGGATGTCTGTTGCACAAGGAAGAGTGGCTGTGCATGACAGAAATAAATGGAGAGAAATTGTGAATGAATAAGTGATGACGCAGCCCTGAGGGGATATTCTCCCGCATTTGGTCTGATCAGCTAGTCAGGTCAGGTGCAGGTAAGGGGATGGGTCTGTTATGATGTGGCAGGGGTAAACCTGCTCTGCTGTCGGGCCCTGCTTCGGATGTCACTGATTGCATTGAGCAGTTGACCCTTGTGCGGTGTGGTGCGGTGAGGATCTGTCCCTTCTCCCCTTTGGGGCTAAGATGCGAATGAATGTGTTTGAATGGATGAGTAAATGGGGGGGGGTGTCATCCTATCTCGGCTACCTCCCTATCCTTGGGGGAAGCAGCCTAGGTATCTAGATAGAATATATATATGGAGGCAGGGATGTTGTTGGAAAAAGGGTAGTGGTGTTAGCTGAGAAAAAATTGTCTATGGTCACTTGACCCATTCAGTCCCATGATATATTTTTTGTTGCAATCAGTTCACCACCAGACAGTTTTGTTTAATTAAAAAAGGAACGCTAGCACTGCACAAGTTAATGAAAGTTGTATCCGACTCCACCATTGGGAAGAGTCATCCCCAAGCTTATTAAAATCGTCTGAAGATTGCAAGAATGTAATCGAAGGAGACGTGATCATACTGAAATGATTATCCCTGATATCCTGTGACGTAATTTACAATGTATTCTTACTATCTCCAGACAATACTGCATAGAATGGCAGAGACTTTTTCCACCGCTGGCGCTGGATATAGCCTTCATTAACCCCTTCACTACCACAGTTGTGTCCTAAACTGAATACAACCATCTGGTGGAAACTGTGGAAACAAGAGGTTAAAGTAATGTCTGTAGGAATTAATGAAGGTTAAATTGAGCCCTTCCATCAACAAATGTCTCCTAGGATTAATAAAATAGCATAGAAAAGGCAAGACTATAAACTTATAAAGCAACGAGATGTCATTACTCTCATAGGGCCAAACCGGATGTGTTAATGATTCTAAACCATTCGGCGCCGTCGTGTCGTTACCAATCGATATCATTCAGAGTCGGGAGTTTCAGGGAGTGGGTGACGATAGAACAGATTAAGATAGACTGATAAAGGCGGTGCTGATAACTGGGCAATATACTCGTATACTACTTCCTTTCAGTAGTGTTCGGTTCACCAGTGTACTAGGATTGTGTTAGCGGTGCAACAACGCCGACGTCTTTCATTTTAGAGTATGTATTATTGTTATTATTATTATTACTACTACTACTATTACTACTTCGATTATGTATTGTTTATTCTTGCTACCACCAAACAAGTTATTTTCAAGCTTGGGTGGATGCCACTTAATTTTTTTTTAACACTGTGCCTCATTCGGTACTTTCAGCTGACCTGAATCGTGTGCCGTTAGCTGGATCAGAATACTTGGGTTGCACCGACCATGGCAGGGATGAGGCTATTATCTAACCCTTCCATTTCGATGTCTCGCCTTAACTGAATGTTACTATTAGGAGTTAGTGGGAATAAACTAAGATTATACGTCATCGCTGTAAAGGATTCAAATTTAATGCTGGTGAGATATAATTACCACTGTGAAATACCAGCGCTAATGAAATGTCAGTGTAACATGATGCGATGCTTCTGTATAGCTACTGTGTCATGTGCTAACTTTCCCAAGCACTGTAGTTTCATGGGAAAAAAAAAAAAAAAAATCTTTTTCCTTATAACATCCACCAATGTCATAAGTCGAGTAAGTATTTACATTACGTGCAGTAGTGTAATTGAATATAAGATGCACGAAACAATAACCAGAGAAAAGGATAGTGCATTATTACTCAGAAATATTGTCTCTGTGGCCTTCACTGCATACACTTTTTTTTCTTTTTCAGCAACAACAATGGCTGCCTTGAGGATGAATACATGGACACACAAGCAACCATGTCTTATCGCGTCAATTCTGCTGAGCTTGGTGGCGGCAGCACAGTGTAAGTCACTGGAACGCAAGGCAGAATAAGGATGTATGCTTTGTCTACTATCGAGCTAAAACTGTCCCCTCTCCGTCTTGGATGCTGAGCTGTAACAAGCTTAACACTGGAACGCAGTATGGTGGTAGTTACGAAAAACTGACGGAAACGCTGCATTGCCAAAATATTATCTTATTCTCCCTTGAATTACAGAAATAAGCTGCGAGGAAGAAAATATCAACTGTTCATGGTATACGAACTACTCGTATAGCTGTTGTTGACGATGATAATTATGGTCGTTTGTACAACTGAACGTGAACCTGATGAAATACTGAAATCCTGTCACTTTACCCTGGCGTTCCAAGTTATCTTTTGAGGGTCATGGTGAACGTATGCCTGTGTTGTGAGTGATGTGCTTAACCTCTTGATTCAGATGATGCTATACAAACGAACTCAGGAAGGATATCTATTTCTTATGGAGTTAGTTTAGTAATACTCTAACCTCTCTTACTGGAAAAAGTATCATAGCTGAGTAAAATAGTCTGTAAACAGCAAAGATATAATTATAAATACATCATCGGATAGAAGGGTTGAAGTGAGCATGTTAAGTTAGGTGAGGCGGCTCTACAGTGAGGTTGGAGTGTTGTGAGTAACGTGAATGAGGAGAGTAATTATTTTGTGGTATGAAGGCTACACTGTGTAGGTGGCAGAGTGCGTTGTGCGAATAAGCCGCTTGAGAAAGTGATTTCGTCATAGTTGGGGAGAATGCATTGTGAGATGAGGTGCTCGGGGTGAGTGTGTTACATTATAGTGAAGAAGAGTGTGCTGTGAGAATAAAGTGCTTGAGGTAGGTATGTTACAATTTGGTGGACAAGTGTTTTGTGAAATGAGGTGCTTGTAGTGAGTGGGTCACATTATAGTGAGAAAAGTGTGTTGTGAGATGAGGTGCCTGAACTATGTTACATTATAGTGAGGAAGAGTGCGTTGTGAGATGAGGTGCCTCAAGTATGTTACATTATAGTTAGAAGAGTGTGTTGTGAGATGAGGTGCTTGAAGTATGTTACATTATAGTGAGGAAGAGTGCGTTGTGGGATGAGGTGCTTGAAGCATGTTACATTATAGTGAGGAAGAGTGCGTTGTGGGATGAGGTGCTTGAAGTGAGTACGTCACATTATTGTGAGGAAGAGTGCGTTGTGATATGAGGTGCTTGAAATGAGTGCTACATTATAGCTGGGGAGAGTGCGTTGAGATGAGGTGCTTGAGGACAGTGTTACATTATAGTGGGGGAGAGTGCACTGAGAATAAAGTGCTTGACGTGGGTGTCTTACGGTTTAGTGGACAAGAGTGTGTTGTGAGAATAATGTGCTTGATGTGTGTAATGTTATAGTGTGGGTGAGTGCGTTGTGAGAATGAGGTGCTTAAGGTAATTGTGTTAAGGTGTGAGGAGCAAAACATAACAACCAAAGCATTCTGTCACCTGTATGTGGTGCGAGTGAGGTAGTTATGGTGAGTATGTTATGGTATGAGAGGACATTTTAGGGAGAAGGCAGAATGAACTGTCTGTCTGTCTGTCTGTCTGTGTTGTGTTTTTATCTTTTGAAACTGAAGTGGAATGGATTGTTTGCTCGTTGTATTTTGTCTTAGCGGCTTGAGGTGTCTTGTGGTGTGAATTGTTTGTGAGATGTATTTGTGCTGAGTATAAGGTGTAAGAGTGACTAGGGTGTACTTGAAGGGGCGGCGTTACAGTGAGGGCAGAACGTGTGTTGTATTTATTTAGCGTGAGGCAATTATGAGGTAAGTGGGTTAGTGTTGTGAGGAGCCGGATTACAATGAGGGCAGAGGATTGTTCGTGATTTGTATTTGCTGTTGTGAGGTACAGGAGGCGAGCATATGTTAGTGATGTGAGAGGCTGCAATACATTGAGGGTGAAACAAGTCATCATAGCGAAGTGGTTACTAGACATTGTTTCTATTCAGGAACAGGATACACGTCCATCACAGCATCGTTATTAGTTTTATATCATCATCATCATCATCCTGAGTCAGTCCACTGCATGGAGAGATAAAATGAAAACTTCCTGAATAAGAGGACAGACGAAAGTAGAGGATACATTCACTATGGCCAAAAAGCAAAAAACGTATGTGGACAGGTCACGTTCATTACCAAGCTGATAATAAGCTGATAATGAGTGGCAACCCAGACTGACGTGAGAGAGCAGAGAGGGAGAAAGATGGCGAGATAAGAGTCGAATACTAATAAAAAATTAATATTTAGGAGGGGCGTAGTGTTCCGGTGGCTGACCCACCTGCCAGAATGACAACTTAGGCATGGACACTGGTTTAGTCATCAAGGAGTTATTGCAAGTTGCTTAACTAACACCAGGTAAGGGAGTGGGATTGTCACCTGTCCTACACCACTTCAGCACCATGATCTGTTTTATTACGTTCTTGACACAAGCTGGCGATTTACTCAGTGCAACACACACACACACACACACACTCACACACTCACATATATATATATATATATATATATATATATATATATATATATATATATATATATATATATATATATATATATATATATATAATGGTTAATTCAGAGGTTTCTCCTGCAACAAGAACGAGAACAACACAAAATCATGTTTCTCATTTACCTGCGTCTTGCGATGCAGGTAAAAACATTTTACCGTTGATTTACAAATCCAGGTCACCAGTTCTGGGTTAGCAGAGGAGAGTAACGACGCCTTGCCCAGAGGTTTCGTTATCAGTCTGAAATCAAATCCGGGGTTTGTCGTTGTAAGTCTGGTGCGCTACTGTTTACAACACATCAACACCAACACAAAGCACTCATTGTGGTGTTTATTATACTGAATTATTGGATCTCTCTATAGAATAATGGGACGTTATCACAGTAAGGGTACACATCTACATTTACCCCTACAAAAGCTGCATCGTAATAAAACATATAAACTGTCTGAGGTGGGCCAGAATTAAATGCAAGGTTCGCAATTCGTAGCCAGAGGGTTTAGGAAAGCAATGTTGTAATAGTGTGTAATAAGGGACATGGCGGCTGATAAGGATAACAGAAGTGGTTGTCATCATAGTGTGAGTCATAAGTGCCGAAACGTATTAGAGAGAGAGAGAGAGAGAGAGTCATTCCACCCTACAGCACTCACCTTTATACCAAGTTGCTTTTAAAAATGCCTATCCTTTCCACGATTTTATTACGCTGAGAAGACACCCCCTTGTAAATACGGAGTTAGAGGCAAATCAACAGTCTTTATTTACTTCTTCAATCCAGCGGGGTACATCTCTCCTTTTTTTTGTCTCTCTCTCTTTATGTTTGTTCTTTTACCAATAGACGATTTTATTCAGCTGTGGTGGAGGGATTTTCCGAACTGGAGGAGATTGTTACAACCTCCAATAACTCTTCACTACAATAGATACAATAACCCTTCACTACAATAGATACAATAATTCTTCACTACAATAGATACAATAACCCTTCACTACAATAGATACAATAACCCTTCACTACAATAGATACAATAACCCTTCACTACAATAGATACAATAACTCTTCACTACAATAGATACAATAACCCTTCACTACAATAGATACAATAACCCTTCACTACAATAGATACAATAATTCTTCACTACAATAGATACGATAACTCTTCACTACAATAGATACAATAACCCTTCACTACAACAGATACAAGAACCCTTCACTACAATAGATACAATAACTCTTCACTACAATAGATACAATAACTCTTCACTACAATAGATACAATAACCCTTCACTACAATAGATACAATAACCCTTCACTACAACAGATACAAGAACCCTTCACTACAACAGATACAATAACCCTTCACTACAATAGATACAATAACTCTTCACTACAGTAGATACAATAACTCTTCACTACAACAGATACAACAACCCTTCAACTACAATAGATACAATAACCCTTCACTACAATAGATACAATAACCCTTCACTACAGTAGATACAATAACCCTTCACTACAGTAGATACAATAACCCTTCACTACAGTAGATACAATAACCCTTCACTACAGTAGATACAATAACCCTTCACTACAGTAGATACAATAACTCTTCACTACAACAGATACAACAACCCTTCACTACAATAGATACAATAACCCTTCACTACAATAGATACAATAACCCTTCACTACAGTAGATACAATAACCCTTCACTACAATAGATACAATAACCCTTCACTACAACAGATACAATAACCCTTCACTACAATAGATACAATAACCCTTCACTACAATAGATACAATAACTCTTCACTACAGTAGATACAATAACTCTTCACTACAACAGATACAACAACCCTTCACTACAATAGATACAATAACCCTTCACTACAATAGATACAATAACCCTTCACTACAGTAGATACAATAACCCTTCACTACAATAGATACAATAACCCTTCACTACAATAGATACAATAACCCTTCACTACAATAGATACAATAACCCTTCACTACAATAGATACAATAACCCTTCACTACAGTAGATACAATGACGCTTCACTACAACAGATACAACAACCCTTCAACTACAATAGATAAGCTGAATAAAATCGTCTGGATACAGCAAAAATAAATGTAAATAATCTGTCATTGGAGTGGATGGGTTACTCTGTTTTTACACTGACGCAAAACCCCTCTTCGTGTAGGAGTTCACCCCGCCAGAGAGTGGAGCATTTTTCCCATATTTCAAACTTTCAACTTAGAGTACCATAGTAATCAACTGAACTGAATATTGTAAATGATATCTTGGCTCCGAAACAACTACTTGGCCATATACTCCTGAAAAGAAAGAAAAAAAAAAGTAATGAATGGCTCAATCAACGCTACATCCAGATCAAAAAGTCTGTCCTAAATCTAGTATAATTATATGGTGGTAGTAGCAATATTAATTTTGTGTGATTTAAGTTATTTCATTATTTTCATCAACACTATCTCAAAGCGTTTTTAATTCTGGCCACGTGGAGAGGATGGAAAGTGTGAGACTGACGAGGAGAGTGTGAGTGAGTGAGGTGGAGGGGGGGAAAGGAAGGGGGAGACCGGGGATGAGATGGAGTAGAAAGTATATGAGAGACGGTGTGAGCTAGGGGGAGGGCAGCGAAATGACAGGGACAAGGCGGCATGGAGGCGATTTGTTTGTGGCCACCCCTTACGGGATTAAGGCGTCTGGTTATATAGTTTTTAATTTTAGCTGAGTGTATTGTAGTGGCAGTGATGTGTCAATTTGATAACGCTGAATCTTTTTTTCCTTTCATTATATACACCATTCTTCCCAACAGTAACGTGGTCGTTAGTAAAACCCCCAGTACGTATGTTCAGTCGCTAAGTGATGATTGTGGCTTCTCTTTCTTTCTCTTTTTCATTTTCACTTTCCTTTCGTTTTTTAAAATCACAAAATACCACTAAGGGACTTAAGTTGGTCATCTATCCTTAAATGTACTGAACTACGATAGCCTTCCCTTGTTTTCTTGATCCTGTCTCCTTAACTTTCATGGAAAAAAAAGTGGTGAGAATGAAGAATAATCATGATAATAAACTGCTTTGATTTGCAGGTAAAATCTGTGAGAAGCAAGACTTGAAGGTTTGAGCTGTAGATGAGGTGGTAAGAGGTGAGGATGAAGAAAGGTGATGATTACAGGTTTCTTTGAATTGCAGGTAAAATCTACGAGACGCAGGACTTGGAGGAGGTTATGACAGTGGATAAGGGGACTGGAATGGTGCAGGTAACGCCCCTGGACCCACGCACACGACTGGAGGTGCATCTGGTGGTGGTGGACGCTGCATCAGGGGCGAGAGGGGAAGGGGAGGTGGTGAGGGTGAGGCGGCAGTGGCTGGAAGAAGACAAAACCCACAACATCACACTCAGGCAGTACATCGACACACAGAGCCGGGTATGACTCTATTACACGGCAGCAACACCCTAACGCTTCTGTGACTTGCTTTATTAAACACTCAGGCTTCGGTGACTCTCTTTAACACTCATGCTCCTGTGACTCATTCTGTTAATCATTTACTAGTGATTACCCTCTTCCTATGGTGTAACTAATGTCTGCAAATTTAAAAATGTGCTCCATGTCTCTCTGCAGTAGGCTAATTTATTATTTTAGATATGCTTTGCCAAGATGATGGTCAGAGTTACATTGTCAAAATATTCTCTTTATTATATTCTCTACGCCTCTCTAACTGGGTCATTGTGTCATATTTTGTTTCACCGTCAGACGAGAATATTACCCTGACAAACACAAAAAAACAACTGGTAGGGGAAAAGATGCATGGTTTCCTGTTATGCTTAGAGAATATTGCCCTCGGTCTGGGGTGTTTTAGTGGACTTTCTTGAGGCTAAACTCTGTGTAGTACTGCTTATTTATCCCCATTTTCTGTATTTATATCGTTATTTTCTCTCGGTAACTAAATTCGGGTGAATATTAAAGTGAAAAATACGACAGCAGAAAATTACTCATGATAATCATTAGCTGATATGGAGACTTGTGAAAAAATTGGCTAAAATCCTTTATAAACAGCTCTGCTTCTCATATTCCTCATTCTCCCCTCCCCCCCCCTCTCTTTCTCTCTCTCCCTCTGAAGGCCTGAATAATCTCTCTTCTGCCATTGCATCATGGTTTCTGTTCATTCCCTGCAACAGCTCGGTTTTGAACTTGCGTCTTTGCACTTGCGTCTTTGCACTTCTCAGTCACCAGCTTTACATTACACTGTGACGCGTTGTGCTTTGTCATGTGATCTCCACTGAATTAACTTTTTATTTATAAGTTATGTGTCTACCACACGTGTTGCTCCAATCAGACTACTGTATTTGTTAGTCTGAAATGCCTTTTAGCAGTCTGAATGGAGAACTTTAAACCGAGCTAGAAAATTCAGAAATCACAGAGCAGAAAACATGGAACATTTTTTCTGACTGTGAGGATGCAGAAGAGGGACGCAGTTCCATCTATCCCATGGACCAGGAGGAAATCAGGGGGTTGTCCCAGAACAGTTTTCCACGGAGATTCAAACTCAGCATGAATCAGCCCTCATTTCGATTCCTCTGACCCCAAGGATGACGGATCTGCCTCATCCTGTGAAAAAAACAAAACAAAAGGATATCGGCAGCGACTCGGGTGCAGGCAGAGTACGTGGGAACAGGACTAGGCACAATCTGTCCTCCAACCTTCCATGTCTGGCTTGGATTAACGTCTTGCCCGAGCCTCAGTTCAAAGTATCACTCATAACTAGTTGTGTCTGTAGCAGCCCAGGGATCGCCAAACTTCTGAGACAGTAATTATTAGCTCAGCCTCATCCCAAAGAACCTCTTGATAAGACCACAAATAATGTTCCGTTCCATCACAGGGTTAAGCTTCTGCTGAGTTAGTTCATCTGTCAGGCCATCTGCTGAACGCTGCTGGATCAAGGACAGTCTTAGGTCCTGGCTCAATTTCAAGTATTGCCTAACTCTGCTCATCATTCAGGTCCCTTGCAGTAGCCTAGATTCTGAAGTCAGTTGTCGGCTCCGCAAACAGCTGTCTTTTACGTCATTGAAGCTTGCAATCAAATACCCCCACCTGGAGTATCCTGACATCCAAGGAAGACTTCCCTGCAGAAGCCATCTCTCCAAATATACCTGATATACTCACATCACACACCACCGCCCATCCCACACACACACTCCTGCCTTGGCTCCTCATATCTGTAATACACTGGGACCCTCCAGCCCTTCCAGTCATACACATACTACTCATATCCATTTCATCCACAACCGTAACATACATAAAACGCTATTCGAGTGTCCCATATACTGTGTTCATACAGTGCCTGTCTGTCGCAAGCGGAAATGCCTGTCACTGTGTTCATACAATGCCTAACTGTCTGTCGCAAGCGGAAATGCCTGTCAGGTGATCCCTACCCGCATTTCCATAATTTAATCTACACCCACGGTCTTTGTACCCCAGTAAATATTATTGGTATCACTGCACAACTAAAGCTACATGTACGCTTTTTCATTGTTTCAACAAATAAATCTATCTGATTGCTCTTTCATTGTTTCACCAATCCTCAAAACCACCCTAAATTACACTGGCACTTTGCTAAGTGAGACACTGTGCAATAAGGCTACGGTCCATAAGTATTCTCAGCTTAATTTGTTTGATCTCCTTTACAGTTGTCCATTTAAACTGTTTCAGATAGACTGTCAGACAGATGCAATTTTATTAGTTTATTTGTTACAACCAGTACATAATATATGTATTCCGTTACCAACAGTGTAGACTCAGTGTGCAGTTTGATGGCGTTCAGATCACCCAGACAACAGCCACTTCCTCTCTGCCGCCCTCAGGACCCCACTGTGGCAGCACCATCATATACTTGAAGGTTAGACTTTACATACACTTGAAGGTTAGACTTGAACATTTACTTGAAGGTTAGACTTTACATACACTTGAAGGTTAGACTTGAACATATACTTGAAGGTTAGACTTACTTGAATATATACTTGAAGGTTAGACTTACTTGAATATATACTTGAAGGTTACGCTTGAACCCGTATATTACCTGAACAAAATATAAATATATCTACTCGCAATTCTTAATGCATAAACCACCACCATGCTTTTAAAATATCCGCTGACACTCCACTTCCTAATTTATACTTACTGACATTTCTCATTCTTCCTCAAGGGTCAGAGTATTCTTGTTTCTCACACTGTTCTGTTGTGCACTGTATATGGCTGTCAATCCCATATACTTGTTTTCATTTAACACCTCACATTGTCACAGTCGGGAGGGCAGTGTCGGTGAGCTTCTGATAGGAATGGCCGCATTAGATTTCTGATTATCATTTGTGCTTTGGAAACTTTATAGATTTGTTTTGCTGTTGATGATTTATTGCAACACCAATATCATAGCAGAAAAGACATATAGATGGATAATATGGTTAAGAGGATAATGATGACGATGAAAAAGCTGAGGATCTCTGATTGCAATGATGTATGTACAGGTGCTAATTTGGGACATAATTCACTACCGTATATTAAGGTAAAACAGTGTTCTATATAAAATTGTCTCACCAGGGAAAAGCCGACATCACACAACATCCGTGGGTGGAGGGGCAGCCCACAGTCACAAAAACTCCCCCACCCCGTTCCACCATCCCACCAGCCGGGGTTCGTGGGGTTAGCGTACGGGTGGAGCGAGGTGGTGGGGTTGAGGAGAGCACTGATACCTGGAACAACACAGTCCCAGTACTGAACACAACATCAACCACACCTCACAACACAACAACGGATGGTAAGTGAGCTCTATGGACTGGTTTCACAATCTTCATATGTATCCTAGTCAGTCAATCCGCAACTTGCTGAACACAGATGCAAACCAGGGCTGGGATACTGTAATATATTTATGATCGATTCCCTGGTGTAACTATTTTTTCCCAAGAAAGAGAGGAAGAGGAGAGAGTAGTCAAACCGTGTTTCTTGTCCCTCGCACAAAAATAATAGTTACAGGAGTAAATTAACCATAAAAATAGGCTTTATTTGCTTCATGAGGAAAGATAGGGAAAGGAGAGTACAGAACATCCGGTGTCTCTAGTTCTTCCTGCAATAACAAATCTACGTTACGACAGGGATTCTATCGTAAATTTGTTCTAGAATTCCACGCCAGTATGATAAGCTGTGTCGGGAAGGTTTTACGATCCTTTTAAAACTCAGTGTAGGACGATGTTATAAGTCCTATAGACCGGCTTCACAGTTCTACCTTGACCACATCTGCTCCCAAATTAGCGCTGATGCAAACCAGTATAATATGTTCCACGGAGGCTGTTTCATTGTCCCTTTTTCAACACAAACTACGGATAGTAAATTGTATGGTTTCACAGTGGGTTTCCTACGTGCCCAAACCAGTCAGTCCACAACATGACTATATCCCTTTTTCTTAACTTGGCCTAAGATTGCCGTCTCTCTACCTTAAATGTCGAGTTGCAACAATAGATTAACATTAGAATATGATGCTAGTCAAGAATACTGAGGAAAGGTTGTGGAGCTGTCGTAGTTAATTCTGCCACTGAGCTACATGAAATATGGTACGAAACGGCGAAAATCTGGGCCAAGTTTGAGTAAAAGCAGTATAACAGTGATGCAAACCAGGACATCAGTTTCGTGGGGTGGGTCGCAACACAACAAGGGATGATGGTAAGTTGCATAGGCTAATCTCATCGTCTATTCGTACGTCTCCAGACCAATCACTCGTCAACTCAGTTAGAACTCATATACACCAGTATGATTTGCTTCGTGTAGCCGGTTACATAGTCTCCTTCTACTGTATCACGACGACGGACGATGGCACATTCCACAGGCTAGTTATACAGTTCTCCACTGTAGAGTCAGGGACTGTGCTGGAGAGGGACGCCTTCATGTGGTGGCACTGAAAATTCATAGTTGGGCCGTGGAGCTTACCGATTACACAAACGTCCCTCAGCTCCCTCCCTATTCCGCCATAATAGGATAGTGGACTGCAGAAGGACAACTTCATTCTACAGTCCACTGAGTTCACACTTCAGATTAACCTGGGGCTACAGCAACAATAAGTACTACTAGTCAAGGATAAAAGCTACTCTGCTCTTTTACTGCATCTGCTTCATACTTGGGGATGTCCGTCACTTTCTTCCCTGTCGCAGCGTGTCAAGATGAATTATCTCTGGACATAGGAACACATATAGCCACTCTTAGCTTAGGAAATTTAGTAGAAGTAGGTAAGAAGCAGAAGAGGTGCAATATTTTGCGAACTTTTACCCTCCTATACGTGTCCTAACCACCCAACTCCCAAATTTATTACAAATGATAGACTTGTAATAATCTTCACACGGTTGATTGGGTCGCATTCAAAGTTGCACAGGAGGCTTCGTATCACCTCTTCCAAAGCGATTTATTTTGCACAGTAAACCTGAACCATCTCCTGTGTGCTGTTTACATCATTCCTGTATCGACATACTTCCAGTCAGTGACATACAAGAGGATAATAAGATGTAAAGGTGCCCAAACTTCAACATGCTTAGCCCCTTCAGCCCGGTGATGTAATTTTTATATAACTGCAACTCCCAGACGAATTTGTTATCTTTGGCGAAATCATCTATAGAGACTTGGTTTGATGCAGTCTATATTGCCTGTCATTACAACCTGATTTCTCTCCCTCAGCTAAGTAAAATCGTCTGAAGGTAGCAAGATACAAATTTCGTAGAGGTCTTGGAGTGAAGGGCAGGCGTGGCGGAGTGGTAAGTGAAGTAGCCTGTTGTTTAGTGGACGTGGGTTCAAACCGAGGTTGGAACAGGGAAGAGTTTGTTGATTTGAAATTCTAGTGAAGCAGAAAGCACTGATCTTCCACGCGCCCCACCGACATGCAGTAGAAATACGCTCGTCAGTACAAACACACCAGTCC
>NC_136980.1:10051634-10106716 GCF_032717465.1 Coenobita brevimanus | reverse complement strand
AGGGAGCTGAGGGACGTTTGTGTAATCGGGAAGCTCCACGGCCCAACTATGAATTTTCAGTGCCACCACATGAAGGCGTCCCTCTCCAGCACAGTCCCTGACTCTACAGTGGAGAACTGTATAACTAGCCTGTGGAATGTGCCATCGTCCGTCGTCGTGATACAGTAGAAGGAGACTATGTAACCGGCTACACGAAGCAAATCATACTGGTGTATATGAGTTCTAACTGAGTTGACGAGTGATTGGTCTGGAGACGTACGAATAGACGATGAGATTAGCCTATGCAACTTACCATCATCCCTTGTTGTGTTGCGACCCACCCCACGAAACTGATGTCCTGGTTTGCATCACTGTTATACTGCTTTTACTCAAACTTGGCCCAGATTTTCGCCGTTTCGTACCATATTTCATGTAGCTCAGTGGCAGAGTAAACTACGACAGCTCCACAACCTTTCCTCAGTATTCTTGACTAGCATCATATTCTAATGTTAATCTATTGTTGCAACTCGACATTTAAGGTAGAGAGACGGCAATCTTAGGCCAAGTTAAGAAAAAGGGATATAGTCATGTTGTGGACTGACTGGTTTGGGCACGTAGGAAACCCACTGTGAAACCATACAATTTACTATCCGTAGTTTGTGTTGAAAAAGGGACAATGAAACAGCCTCCGTGGAACATATTATACTGGTTTGCATCAGCGCTAATTTGGGAGCAGATGTGGTCAAGGTAGAACTGTGAAGCCGGTCTATAGGACTTATAACATCGTCCTACACTGAGTTTTAAAAGGATCGTAAAACCTTCCCGACACAGCTTATCATACTGGCGTGGAATTCTAGAACAAATTTACGATAGAATCCCTGTCGTAACGTAGATTTGTTATTGCAGGAAGAACTAGAGACACCGGATGTTCTGTACTCTCCTTTCCCTATCTTTCCTCATAAAGCAAATATAGCCTATTTTTATGGTTAATTTACTCCTGTAACCATTATTTTTGTACGAGGGACAAGAAACACGGTTTGACTACTCTCTCCTCTTCCTCTCTTTCTTGGGAAAAAATAGTTACACCAGGGAATCGATCATAAATATATTACAGTATCCCAGCCCTGGTTTGCATCTGTGTTCAGCAAGTTGCGGATTGACTGACTAGGATACATATGAAGATTGTGAAACCAGTCCATAGAGCTCACTTACCATCCGTTGTTGTGTTGTGAGGTGTGGTTGATGTTGTGTTCAGTGCTGGGACTGTGTTGTTCCAGGTATCAGTGCTCTCCTCAACCCCACCACCTCGCTCCACCCGTACGCTAACCCCACGAACCCCGGCTGGTGGGATGGTGGAACGGGGTGGGGGAGTTTTTGTGACTGTGGGCTGCCCCTCAACCCACGGATGTTGTGTGATGTCGGCTTTTCCCTGGTGAGACAATTTTATATAGAACACTGTTTTACCTTAATATACGGTAGTGAATTATGTCCCAAATTAGCACCTGTACATACATCATTGCAACCAGAGATCCTCAGCTTTTTCATCGTCATCATTATCCTCTTAACCATATTATCCATCTATATGTCTTTTCTGATATTATATTGGTGTTGCAATAAATCATCAACAGCAAAACAAATCTATAAAGTTACCAAAGCACAAATAATAATCAGAAATCTAATGCGGCCATTCCTATCAGAAGCTCACCGACACTGCCCTCCCAACTGTGACAATGTGAGGTGTTAAATGAAAACAAGTATATGGGATTGACAGCCATATACAGTGCACAACAGAACAGTGTGAGAAACAAGAATACTCTGACCCTTGAGGAAGAATGAGAAATGTCAGTAAGTATAAATTAGGAAGTGGAGTGTCAGCGGATATTTTAAAAGCATGGTGGTGGTTTATGCATTAAGAACTGCCAGTAGATGTATTTATATTTTGTTCAGGTAATATACGGGTTCAAGCGTAACCTTCAAGTATATATTCAAATAAGTCTAACCTTCAAGTATATATTCAAGTAAATCTAACCTTCAAGTATATGTTCAAGTCTAACCTTCAAGTGTATGTAAAGTCTAACCTTCAAGTATATGATGGTGCTGCCACAGTGGGGTCCTGAGGGCGGCAGAGAGGAAGTGGCTGTTGCCTGGGTGATCTGACCGCCATCAAACTGCACACTGAGTCTACACTGTTGGTAACGGAATACATATATTATGTACTGGTTGTAACAAATAAACTAATAAAATTGCATCTGTCTGACAGTCTATCTGAAACAGTTTAAATGGACAACTGTAAAGGAGATCAAACAAATTAAGCTGAGAATGCTTATGGACCGTAGCCTTATTGCACAGTGTCTCACTTGGCAAAGTGCCAGTGTAATTTAGGGTGGTTTTGAGAATTGGTGAAACAATGAAAGAGCATGCTGATAGATTTATTTGTTGAAACAATGAAAAAGCATACATGTAGAGTTAGTTGTGCAGTGATACCAATAATATTTACTGGGGTACAAAGACCGTGGGTGTAGATAAAATTATGGAAATGCGGGTAGGGATCACCTGACAGGCATTTCCGCTTGCGACAGACAGTTAGGCACTGTATGAACTCAGTATATGGGACACTCCAATAGCGTTTTATGTATGTTACGGTTGTGGATGAAATGGATATGAGTAGTATGTGTGTGACTGGAAGGGCTGGAGGGTCCCAGTGTATTACAGATATGACGAGCCAAGGCAGGAGTGTGTGTGTGGGATGGGCGGTGGTGTGTGATGTGAGTATATCAGGTATATTTGGAGAGATGGCTTCTGCAGGGAAGTCTTCCTTGGATGTCAGGATACTCCAGGTGGGGGTATTTGGTTGCAAGCTTCAATGACGTAAAAGACAGCTGTTTGCGGAGCCGACAACTGACTTCAGAATCTAGGCTACTGCAAGGGACCTGAATGATAAGCAGAGTTAGGCAATACTTGAAATTGAGCCAGGACCTAAGACTGTCCTTGATCCAGCAGCGTTCAGCAGATGGCCTGACAGATGAACTAACTCAGCAGAAGCTTAACCCTGTGATGGAACGGAACATTATTTGTGGTCTTATCAAGAGGTTGTTTGGGATGAGGCTGAGCTAATAATTACTGCCTCAGAAGTTTGGCGATCCCTGGGCTGCTACAGACACAACTAGTTATGAGTGATACTTTGAAGTGAGGCTCGGGCAAGACGATAATCCAAGCCAGACATGGAAGGTTGGAGGACAGATTGTGCCTAGTCCTGTTCCCACGTACTCTGCCTGCACCCAAGTCGCAGCCGATGTCCTTTTGTTTTGTTTTTTCACAGGATGAGGCAGATCAGTCATCCTTGGGGTCAGAGGAATCGAAATGAGGGCTGATTCATGCTGAGTTTGAATCTCCGTGGAAAATAGTTCTGGGACAACCCCCTGATTTCCTCCTGGTCCATGGAATAGATGGAATTGCGTCCCTCTTCTGCATCCTCACAGTCAGAAAAAATGTTTCATGTTTTCTGCTCTGTGATTTCTGTTTTTCTAGCTCTGTTTAAAGTTTTCCATTCAGACTGCTAAAAGCCATTTCAGACTAACAAATACAGTAGTCTGATTGGAGCAACACGTGTGGTAGACACATAACTTATAAATAAAAAGTTAATTCAGTGATCACATGACAAAGCACAACGCGTCACAGTGTAATGTAAAGCTGGTGACTAAAGCCTTGTCCACACGAGAGGGCAATGCCCGCGGGCACAAGCGAGCAGTTTGCCTGTTGACGGGCACAAGCGGTGAGCCCGTCAACAGGCAAACTGCTCGCTTGTGCCCGCGGGCATTGCCCGCTCGTGTGGACAGGGCTTAAGAAGTGCAAAGACGCAAGTTCAAAACCGAGCTGTTGCAGGGAATGAACAGAAACCATGAAGCAATGGCAGAAGAGATATTATTCAGGCCTTCAGAGGGAGAGAGAGAAAGAGAGGGGGGGAGGGGAGAATGAGGAATGTGAGAAGCAGAGGTGTTTATAAAGGATTTTAGCCAATTTCTTCACAAGTCTCCATATCAGCTAATTATTATCCTGAGTAATTTTCTGCTGTCGTATTTTTCACTTTAATATTCACCCGAATTTAGTTACCGAGAGAAAATAACGGTATAAATACAGAAAATGGGGATAAATAAGCAGTACTACACAGAGTTTAGCCTCAAGAAAGTCTACTAAAACACCCCAGACCGAGGGCAATATTCTCTAAGCATAACAGGAAACCATGCATCTTTTCCCCTACCAGTTGTTTTTCTGTGTTTGTCGGGTAATATTCTCGTCTGACGGTGAAACAAAATATGACACAATGACCCAGTTAGAGAGGCGTAGAGAAAATAATAAAGACAATATATTGACAATGTAACTCTGACCATCATCTTGGCAAAGCATATCTAAAATAATAAATTAGCCTACTGCAGAGAGACATGGAGCACATTTTTAAATTTGCAGACATTAGTTACACCATAGGAAGAGGGTAATCACTAGTAAATGATTAACAGAATGAGTCACAGGAGCATGAGTGTTAAAGAGTGAGTCACAGAAGCCTGAGTGTTAAAGAGTGAGTCACAGAAGCCTGAGTGTTTAATAAAGCAAGTCACAGAAGCGTTAGGGTGATGCTGCCGTGTAATAGAGTCATACCCGGCTCTGTGTGTCGATGTACTGCCTGAGTGTGATGTTATGGGTTTTGTCTTCTTCCAACCACTGCCGCCTCACCCTCACCACCTCCCCTTCCCCCCTCGCCCCTGATGCTGCGTCCACCACCACCAGATGCACCTCCAGCCGTGTGCGTGGGTCCAGGGGCGTTACCTGCACCATTCCAGTCCCCTTATCCACTGTCATAACCTCCTCCAAGTCCTGCGTCTCGTAGATTTTACCTGCAATTCAAAGAAACCTATCATCATCACCTTTCTTCATCCTCACCTCTTACCACCTCATCTACAGCTCAAACCTTCAAGTCTTGCTTCTCACAGATTTTACCTGCAAATCAAAGCAGTTTATTATCATGATTATTCTTCATTCTCACCACTTTTTTTTCCATGTAAGTTAAGGAGACAGGATCAAGAAAACAAGGGAAGGCTATCGTAGTTCAGTACATTTAAGGATAGATGACCAACTTAAGTCCCTTAGTGGTATTTTGTGATTTTAAAAAACGAAAGGAAAGTGAAAATGAAAAAGAGAAAGAAAGAGAAGCCACAATCATCACTTAGCGACTGAACATACGTACTGGGGGTTTTACTAACGACCACGTGACTGTTGGGAAGAATGGTGTATATAATGAAAGGAAAAAAAGATTCAGCGTTATCAAATTGACACATCACTGCCACTACAATACACTCAGCTAAAATTAAAAACTATATAACCAGACGCCTTAATCCCGTAAGGGGTGGCCACAAACAAATCGCCTCCATGCCGCCTTGTCCCTGTCATTTCGCTGCCCTCCCCCTAGCTCACACCGTCTCTCATATACTTTCTACTCCATCTCATCCCCGGTTTCCCCCTCTCCACCTCACTCACTCACACTCTCCTCGTCAGTCTCACACATTCCATCCTCTCCACATGGCCAGAATTAAAAACGCTTTGAGATAGTGTTGATGAAAATAATGAAATAACTTAAATCACACAAAATTAATATTGCTACTACCACCATATAATTATACTAGATTTAGGACAGACTTTTTGATCTGGATGTAGCGTTGATTGAGCCATTCATTACTTTTTTTTTTCTTTCTTTTCAGGAGTATATGGCCAAGTAGTTGTTTCGGAGCCAAGATATCATTTACAACATTCAGTTCAGTTGATTACTATGGTACTCTAAGTTGAAAGTTTGAAATATGGGAAAAATGCTCCACTCTCTGGCGGGGTGAACTCCTACACGAAGAGGGGTTTTGCGTCAGTGTAAAAACAGAGTAACCCATCCACTCCAATGACAGATTATTTACATTTATTTTTGCTGTATCCAGACGATTTTATTCAGCTTATCTATTGTAGTTGAAGGGTTGTTGTATCTGTTGTAGTGAAGCGTCATTGTATCTACTGTAGTGAAGAGTTATTGTATCAATTGTAGTGAAGGGTTATTGTATCTATTGTAGTGAAGGGTTATTGTATCTACTGTAGTGAAGGGTTATTGTATCTATTGTAGTGAAGGGTTATTGTATCTACTGTAGTGAAGGGTTATTGTATCTACTGTAGTGAAGGGTTATTGTATCTATTGTAGTGAAGGGTTATTGTATCTACTGTAGTGAAGAGTTATTGTATCTACTGTAGTGAAGGGTTATTGTATCTATTGTAGTGAAGGGTTATTGTATCTATTGTAGTGAAGGGTTATTGTATCTATTGTAGTGAAGGGTTATTGTATCTACTGTAGTGAAGGGTTATTGTATCTATTGTAGTGAAGGGTTATTGTATCTATTGTAGTGAAGAGTTATTGTATCTATTGTAGTGAAGGGTTATTGTATCTATTGTAGTGAAGGGTTATTGTATCTATTGTAGTGAAGGGTTATTGTATCTATTGTAGTGAAGGGTTATTGTATCTATTGTAGTGAAGGGTTATTGTATCTATTGTAGTGAAGGGTTATTGTATCTATTGTAGTGAAGAGTTATTGTATCTATTGTAGTGAAGGGTTATTGTATCTATTGTAGTGAAGGGTTATTGTATCTATTGTAGTGAAGGGTTATTGTATCTATTGTAGTGAAGGGTTATTGTATCTATTGTAGTGAAGGGTTATTGTATCTATTGTAGTGAAGGGTTATTGTATCTATTGTAGTGAAGGGTTATTGTATCTATTGTAGTGAAGGGTTATTGTATCTATTGTAGTGAAGGGTTATTGTATCTATTGTAGTGAAGAGTTATTGGAGGTTGTAACAATCTCCTCCAGTTCGGAAAATCCCTCCACCACAGCTGAATAAAATCGTCTATTGGTAAAAGAACAAACATAAGGAGAAAAAAAAAAAAAAAGGAGAGATGTACCCCGCTGGATTGAAGAATTAAATAAAGACTGTTGATTTGCCTCTAACTCCGTATTTACAAGGGGGTGTCTTCTCAGCGTAATAAAATCGTGGAAAGGATAGGCATTTTTAAAAGCAACTTGGTATAAAGGTGAGTGCTGTAGGGTGGAATGACTCTCTCTCTCTCTCTCTCTCTAATACGTTTCGGCACTTATGACTCACACTATGATGACAACCACTTCTGTTATCCTTATCAGTCGCCATGTCCCTTATTACACACTATTACAACATTGCTTTCCTAAACCCTCTGGCTACGAATTGCGAACCTTGCATTTAATTCTGGCCCACCTCAGACAGTTTATATGTTTTATTACGATGCAGCTTTTGTAGGGGTAAATGTAGATGTGTACCCTTACTGTGATAACGTCCCATTATTCTATAGAGAGATCCAATAATTCAGTATAATAAACACCACAATGAGTGCTTTGTGTTGGTGTTGATGTGTTGTAAACAGTAGCGCACCAGACTTACAACGACAAACCCCGGATTTGATTTCAGACTGATAACGAAACCTCTGGGCAAGGCGTCGTTACTCTCCTCTGCTAACCCAGAACTGGTGACCTGGATTTGTAAATCAACGGTAAAATGTTTTTACCTGCATCGCAAGACGCAGGTAAATGAGAAACATGATTTTGTGTTGTTCTCGTTCTTGTTGCAGGAGAAACCTCTGAATTAACCATTATATATATATATATATATATATATATATATATATATTTATATATATATATATATATATATATATATATATATGTGTGTGTGTGTGTGTGTGTGTGTGTGTGTGTGTGTGTGTGTGTTGCACTGAGTAAATCGCCAGCTTGTGTCAAGAACGTAATAAAACAGATCATGGTGCTGAAGTGGTGTAGGACAGGTGACAATCCCACTCCCTTACCTGGTGTTAGTTAAACAACTTGCAATAACTCCTTGATGACTAAACCAGTGTCCATGCCTAAGCTGTCATTCTGGCAGGTGGGTCAGCCACCGGAACACTACGCCCCTCCTAAATATTAATTTTTTATTAGTCTTCGACGCTTATCTCGCCATCTTACTCCCTCTCTGCTCTCTCACGTCAGTCTGGGTTGCCACTCATTATCAGCTTATTATCAGCTTGGTAATGAACGTGACCTGTCCACATTCGTTTTTTGCTTTTTGGCCATAGTGAATGTATCCTCTACTTTCGTCTGTCCTCTTATTCAGGAAGTTTTCATTTTATCTCTCCATGCAGTGGACTGACTCAGGATGATGATGATGATGATATAAAACTAATAACGATGCTGTGATGGACGTGTATCCTGTGCCTGAATAGAAACAATGTCTAGTAACCACTTCGCTATGATGACTTGTTTCACCCTCAATGTATTGCAGCCTCTCACATCACTAACATATGCTCGCCTCCTGTACCTCACAACAGCAAATACAAATCACGAACAATCCTCTGCCCTCATTGTAATCCGGCTCCTCACAACACTAACCCACTTACCTCATAATTGCCTCACGCTAAATAAATACAACACACGTTCTGCCCTCACTGTAACGCCGCCCCTTAAAGTACACCCTAGTCACTCTTACACCTTATACTCAGCACAAATACATCTCACAAACAATTCACACCACAAAACACCTCAAGCCGCTAAGACAAAATACAACGAGCAAACAATCCATTCCACTTCAGTCTCAAAAGATAAAAACACAACACAGACAGACAGACAGACAGACAGTTCATTCTGCCTTCTCCCTAAAATGTCCTCTCGTACCATAACATACTCACCATAACTACCTCACTCGAACCACATACAGGTGACAGAATGCTTTGGTTGTTATGTTTTGCTCCTCACACCTTAACACAATTACCTTAAGCACCTCATTCTCACAACGCACTCACCCACACTATAACATTACACACATCAAGCACATTATTCTCACAACACACTCTTGTCCACTAAACCGTAAGACACCCACGTCAAGCACTTTATTCTCAGTGCACTCTCCCCCACTATAATGTAACACTGTCCTCAAGCACCTCATCTCAGCGCACTCTCCTCAGCTATAATGTAGCACTCACTTCAAGCACCTCATCTCACAACGCACTCTTCCTCACAATAATGTGACGTACTCACTTCAAGCACCTCATCCCACAACGCACTCTTCCTCACTATAATGTAACATACTTCAAGCACCTCATCCCACAACGCACTCTTCTCACTATAATGTAACATACTTCAGACACCTCATCTCACAACGCACTCTTCCTCACTATAATGTAACATAGTTCAGGCACCTCATCTCACAACACACTTTTCTCACTATAATGTGACCCACTCACTACAAGCACCTCATTTCACAAAACACTTGTCCACCAAATTGTAACATACCTACCTCAAGCACTTTATTCTCACAGCACACTCTTCTTCACTATAATGTAACACACTCACCCCGAGCACCTCATCTCACAATGCATTCTCCCCAGCTATGACGAAAACACTTTCTCAAGCGGCTTATTCGCACAACGCACTCTGCCACCTACACGTGTAGCCTTTCATGCCACAAAATAATTACTCTCCTCATTCACGTTACTCACAACACTCCAACCTCACTGTAGAGCCGCCTCACCTAACTTAACATGCTCACTTCAACCCTTCTATCCGATGATGTATTTATATTTATATTTTTGCTGTTTACAGACTATTTTACTCAGCTATGATACTTTTTCCAGTAAGAGAGGTTAGAGTATTACTAAACTAACTCCATAAGAAATAGATATCCTTCCTGAGTTCGTCTGTGTAGCATCATCTGAATCAAGAGGTTAAGCACATCACTCACAACACAGGCATACGTTCACCATGACCCTCAAAAGATAACTTGGAACGCCAGGGTAAAGTGACAGGATTTCAGTATTTCATCAGGTTCACGTTCAGTTGTACAAACGACCATAATTATCATCGTCAACAACAGCTATACGAGTAGTTCGTATACCATGAACAAGTTGATATTTTCTTCCTCGCAGCTTATTTCTGTAATTCAAGGGAGAATAAGATAATATTTTGGCAATGCAGCGTTTCCGTCACAGTTTTTCGTAACTACCACCATACTGCGTTCCAGTGTTAAGCTTGTTACAGCTCAGCATCCAAGACGGAGAGGGGACAGTTTTAGCTCGATAGTAGACAAAGCATACATCCTTATTCTGCCTTGCGTTCCAGTGACTTACACTGTGCTGCCGCCACCAAGCTCAGCAGAATTGACGCGATAAGACATGGTTGCTTGTGTGTCCACGTATTCATCCTCAAGGCAGCCATTGTTGTTGCTGAAAAGAAAAAAAAGTGTATGCAGTGATACTTAGCATGAAGGCCACAGAGACAATATTTCTGAGTAATAATGCACTATCCTTTTCTCTGGTTATTGTTTCGTGCATCTTATATTCAATTACACTACTGCACGTAATGTAAATACTCGACTTATGACATTGGTGGATGTTATAAGGAAAAAGATTTTTTTTTTTTTTTTTTTTCCATGAAACTACAGTGCTTGGGAAAGTTAGCACATGACACAGTAGCTATACAGAAGCATCGCATCATGTTTCACTGACATTTCATTAGCGCTGGTATTTCACAGTGGTAATTATATCTCACCAGCATTAAATTTGAATCCTTTACAGCGATGACGTATAATCTTAGTTTATTCCCACTAACTCCTAACAGTAACATTCAGTTAAGGTGAGACTTATCGAAATGGAAGGGTTAGATAATAGCCTCATCCCTGCCACGGTCGGTGCAACCCAAGTATTCTGATCCAGCTAACGGCACACGATTCAGTTCAGCTGAGAGTACCGAATGAGCCGTAGTGTTAAAAAAAAATTAAGTGGCATCCACCCAAGCATGAAAATAAATTGTTTGGTGGTAGCAAGAATAAACAATACATAATCGAAGTAGTAGTAGTAGTAGTAGTAGTAACAATAATACGTACTCTAAAAAGACGTCGGCTTTCTTGCACCACTAACTCAGCCCTAACACACTGGTGAACCGAACACTACTGAAAGGAAGTAGTAGTATACGAGTATATTGCCCAGTTATCAGCACCGCCTTTATCAGTCTATCTTAATCCGTTCTATCGTCACCCACTTCCTGAAAGTCCCGACTCTGAATGATATCGATTGGTAACGACACGACGGCGCCGAGTGGTTTAGAATCATTAACACATCCGGTTTGGCCCTTTGAGAGTAATGACATCTCGTTGCTTTATAAGTTTATAGTCTTGCCTTTTCTATGCTATTTTATTAATCCTAGGAGACATTTGTTGATGGAAGGGCTCAGTTTAACCTTCATTAATTCCTACAGACATTACTTTTACCTCTTGTTTCCACAGTTTCCACCAGATGGTTGTATTCAGTTTAGGACACAACTGTGGTAGTGAGGGGGTTAATGAAGGCTATATCCAGCGCCAGCGGTGGAAAAAGTCTGCCATTCTATGCAGAATTGTCTGAGATTGTAAGAATACATTGTAAATTACGTCACAGGATATCAGGGATAATCATTTCAGTATGATCACGTCTCCTTCGATTACATTCTTGCAATCTTCAGACGATTTTAATAAGCTTGGGGATGACTCTTCCCAATGGTGGAGTCGGATACAACTTTCATTAACTTGTGCAGTGCTAGCGTTCCTTTTTTAATTAAACAAAACTGTCTGGTGGTGAACTGATTGCAACAAAAAATACATCATGGGACTGAATGGGTCAAGGGACCATAGACAATTTTTTCTCAGCTAGCACCACTACCCTTTTTCCAACAACATCCCTGCCTCCATATATATATTCTATCTATATACCTAGGCTGCTTCCCCCAAGGATAGGGAGGTAGCCGAGACAGGATGACACCCCCCCCATTTACTCATCCATTCAAACACATTCATTCGCATCTTAGCCCCAAAGGGGAGAAGGGACAGATCCTCACCGCACCACACCGCACAAGGGTCAACTGCTCAGTGCAATCAGTGACATCCGAAGCAGGGCCCGACGGCAGAGCAGGTTTACCCCTGCCACATCATAACAGACCCATCCCCTTACCTGCACCTGACCTGACTAGCTGATCAGACCAAATGCGGGAGAATATCCCCTCAGGGCTGCGTCATCACTTACTCATTCACAATTTCTCTCCATTTATTTCTGTCATGCACAGCCACTCTTCCTTGTGCAACAGACATCCCTCTCGCATCCAGCGCTCTCTTCACACTGTCCATCCATCTTATTCGTGGTCTTCCTCTCAGCCTTACACCTCTTACATCAGATCTAGTTATCTTTTTCACCAATTGCTCATTATCCATTCTCTCCATATGCCCAAACCATCGCAACACCCTCTGCTCAACTCTACCAGCCATCTCCCGAACAACTCCAGTTCTCCTTCGCACTTCATCATTTCGCACTCGATCCATACGAATCACTCCACACATACTCCTCAGACACCTCATCTCCATTACATTCAAACTTTTCCTCTCTGCTACACCCATATTCCAAGTTTCAGCCCCATATAACGCAGTCGGTACCACAACACCCTCATACAGCCTTCTCTTTACATCCATTCTAAGCGAACGACATCTAAACACTTTTTTCATTCCTCCCAGCACCTTTCCTACTTCATTTATTCTAAACTTCACTTCTGCATCTATTCTTCCATCCACAGCAACATGTGACCCTAGATATTTAAAACACTCTACCTCCTCAAGCAGCTCACCATTCAAAACTATATTCATCCCCCTACCATCTACCAACCTCGTACACTTCATCAGTTTACTCTTATTCTCATTTACTTTCAATTTCCTCCTTTCACACACCCTTCCAAACTCCTCTACCAACTGTCTCAATCTCTCCTCTGAATCAGCCATCAGTGCAATATCATCTGCAAGCAGCAGCTGCTTCAGATTCCACTCTCCACCATCAAAATTCACCAGACTAAGACCTCCACCTAAAACTCTTGCATTCACCTCCCTTACAACACCATCCATGTAAATATTAAACAACCAAGGCGACATCACACATCCCTGTCGCAGCCCCACTCTCACAGGAAACCAATCACTCACAGCATTTCCCACTCTTACACACGCTCTACTATTTACATAAAAACTTTTCACCCCTTTTAGTAACCTACCATCAAGTCCATACAATCTTAAAACAGTCCACAAAGCCTCCCTATCAATTCTATCATACGCTTTCTCTAAATCCATGAATGCCCAAAACACATCCTTGCCTTTCGCTAAATACTTTTCACACACTTGTCTCACAGCAAACACCTGATCCACGCATCCCCTCCCTTTCCTAAAGCCACACTGCTCGTCACCAATCACTCCCTCTGTACCCTCTCTAACTCTCATAATTAACACTCTACCATACACCTTACCTACAACACTCAACAGACTTATACCCCTAAAGCTAGTACATTCATACTTATCGCCCCTGCCTTTATACAACGGGACCACACAAGCACTTGCCCAGTCAACTGGCACCATACCTTTCACAAAGCACACATTCAACAATCGTACTAACCAGTCAACAGTAGTCACTCCACCACCCTTCAGGCATTCCACAGCACACCCATCCATACCTGCAGCTTTCCCTGTTTTCATCTCCTTTACTGTCTTCTCCACTTCCTCCTTCGTGATCAAAGAATCAATCAACTCTCCCAACACATTTATTCCTTGCACCCATCCATCTGCCACAATCTCAGCCACCCTTTCCTCCTCTACATTTAACAATCTTTCAAAATACTCTGCCCATCTCTTCCTTACTGCATCCATCTCAGTTAACATCCTTCCATCCTCTGCTTTTACTCGTTCTTCCTTCCCAGATTCTCCCTTTCGCACCCTTTTCACCTCCTTCCAAAACATTTTCTTATTCTGTTGAAAATTCTCTGTCAGCCGCCTACCCCACCTCTCATCTGCTGCCACTTTAGCATCACGCACAGCCCTTCTGGCCCTAGTCCTCTTTTCCTTATACCTTTCATATGACATC
The DNA here is from genome assembly GCF_032717465.1 of Coenobita brevimanus. Classification (NCBI taxonomy): domain Eukaryota; kingdom Metazoa; phylum Arthropoda; class Malacostraca; order Decapoda; family Coenobitidae; genus Coenobita; species Coenobita brevimanus. Next base: position 10,092,720 of record NC_136980.1, on the reverse strand, counting down.
TCATCCTTCCTCTGCAGCCACACTTCATATGCACGTCTCTTCTCAGCCACAGCCATACTTACTTCCTCGCACCACCATTCACTTCCTTTTCTTACACCACCACCCACACGTCTCACACCACGCACCTTTTCTGCATGCCCCACCACAGCACTCTTAAATAACTGCCATTCCTCCTCCACACTGCCATTTTCCTGATCTTTCACTGCGTTTCACTCATCTTTCAATTTCTCCTGATACTCTATCTTTTTCTCTCTTTTATCCAACTCACTCACTTTCAAAACCTCCCTGCCACACCTAACCCTCCTAGCTCTCACCCATCTCTTACCTACTCTTAACTTTCCCTCCACCAGGTAGTGGTCAGACATACCTCCACCCTCCCCTCTCAGAACTCTCACATCCAACAATCTTCCTATTACATTCCTAGACACAACCACATAGTCTATCAAAGCTCTATCAACAACCCTTCCACCCTCCTGTCTCACCCATGTATACTTATAAATATCTTTCTTCTCAAACAGCGTATTTCCAAATCACCATCTCTCGCTCAACACACATCGCTATCATTCGCTCCCCATTTTCATTTCTTCCAGGCACACCATGCATACCAACTACACCTTCAACTGCTACATTTCCCACTCTAGCATTCAGATCTCCCATCATTACCACATTCACATTCGCTCCAAAACTCTGCAGACACTCATCAACATCATTCTAGAAAGACTCCCACTCTTCTTCATCGCTTTCACTACCAGGCCCATATGCACTCACAAACACCCACAACTCACGTTCAAATTTCGCTTTCACCCACATCAGTCTCGATGACACCTCCTTCCATTCAATCACAAACTGCTGTACTTCCGGACTCACTAACAAGGCCACACCTTCTCTTGCCCTTCCTCTATCAACACCTGACAATCTTCCATTCACACTTCCAAACATAGACTCACCCTTCCCTTTCATCTTCGTTTCACTCAAAGCTAACACATCCAACTTTCTTCTCACAAACATTCTCCCAATCTCCTCCCTTTTAGCCTCAATCGTACTACATCCACGCACATTCATAGACTCAATCTTCAGGGTGCAGGGATAACTCCATCCCCCATCCCTTTCTCTGGCCTGTCTCTTTTTAGGAACTAAAAAACAGGAGGGGGTCCCTAGTCCCCTCACCCCGTCCCTTTTAGTCGCCTTTTACGACACGCAGGGAATACGGTGGCAGTATTCTTCCTAACACAACCTGCCCGCAGAGTAGTAGTACCACCCCATAGTGCGGCCAGATTGTGTCCCCCCCCACAGGGGGACACACACACACACACACACACACACACACACACACACACATATATATATATATATATATATATATATATATATATATATATATATATATATATATATATATATATATGAAACCAAAGATATTTTATTGTGCTGGAAGTATTAAATCATGATAGGAAAGAGGATACTTGTGTACTGCGTGTAAGCAAAGACCTGATCGAAGAGTGAAGAGCGGTAGTGGTCCAGTGGTTAGAGGTCGTCTGGCGTAAGTTCGATCCTCGGCTGCCCGGAAAACATTTTTGGTGAATTAAATATGGCCATAACAGACTGTACTTATCCAGCACAAGACTCACTGACATGATATGTAAACACTCCTGGTAATATAAGGCACCTGTAGTGAGTGAACCGTAGCATGTATTTAGTGAGCCCCAGCATGTATTTAAAGTGGACAGGGGGTATTAATGCAGAAGTGGTGATATGTGAAGGTATGTGTGATATAGGAAGACTGCTTGGCCTAAGGGAACAAACTATTAAGCCCAAACCAAGAGATGAACGCATAGAAAAACAGAAAATAAAAACTCTGGCCGTACTTCATTGACACTTGTTTTTACCTCCATGCCACTGCTTCGTCACGTTATGTAAGGGCAGAGGAGGTGGCAGTGATATTCTTGCATACTAACGCCTTCAGCTCAAGGGCGTCATTATTACAACAACGACTTGTCAAGCGACAGCGTGTGGTATGTTTTGATCGGCGTGTTTGTCTGTCTTTCTGCCTGTCTGTCTGTGTTAAGAATATTTTTTTAACAGTTTAGTAAATTTTAACCAAACGTGGTGTAACAGTTGAGGGACAGCCCCTGAGGAACCTTACTGTTTTCAGAGCAATAGCTCGACAGTGAGGGTCACGGGACTAGGTCAAGTTTTGACCCAGCAAAATCAACGTAAGGAGTTTTAACCAAAATTTTTAGTCCGATTTTAAGCAAACTTGGTGCAGTGGTTGAGGGTTGGCCGGGGAGTAACCGCATTGTATCTCATAACAATAGGTCAAAGGTCGAGGTAACAGGACAAGGTCAACTTATGAGTTCTCACCCTATTTAGCCTGAACTTTCTTATCAACTTATGATGAGATGCAGTTTGGGTTTATGCCAGACAGAGGAACCACTGACCCAGTATTCATTGTCTGACAGCTTCAGGATATACGAGTATAGGAAGGAAAGTGCAGCTGTACTTTGTGCTGATTTGGTAAAGGCATTTGAGAGAGTTCTTAAGGAGGTGGTATCGTGGGAAACGGGCTAGAGGAGTGGATGGTTAGAGTGGTTCTGGCGATATGCCAGGGTGCTCGCACCCAGGTAGAGTGAACGGAGGTTTGAGTGGTGAGTGTTCTGTATATGTTGGCATGCATCAGTTGTCAGTTTTAAGCTCTTTAATTTTTATCATGGTACTTGAAGCTCTAGCACATGACTTTAGAACTGGACTTACATGGGAGTTGTTGTATGCTGATGACTTGGAGTGCCGGGGGAAAGATCTAGGCCGTGAAGAGTCGGAATGGAAAAAAATGGTTTGAGAGTAAACGCGGATAAAACAAATGTGGTGATATCTAGGCCTGATGACGTTACCATTAAAGAAGAGGGAGTGTGGCCATGTGTAGTCTGCCACAAGGATGTGAGAAGTAACTCCATCTTTGTGTAGTGTTTGTGAAGAGTGGGTGCATAAGGTAAGCTGCGAAAACAATGCTAATTTCGTGTGTGTGGTGTGTCGGGGAGAGCAAGTTGAGACAGAGAGGCGGAAAAGGTTTGACCTCACAAGAAAGTCTCCTGAGAGTGTGGAGAAATTTTGATATTTGGAGGACATAATGTATGTGCTGGAGGTAGGGCTGGAACAAGCTATGTGGCTTGAGTAAGGAGTGGTTGGCAGTAGTTAAGAAACTACTGCCTCTCGTGACATTGAGAAGGCTCTCCCTTCGTGCTAAGGGGTACTTACATGCAACATGTTTTCGTGATGTAATGCTGTAGGGAAGTGAGGCCTGGATAGTAACAAAGAGGGTATTCGTAGGCTTGACCGTAGAGATGATAATGCTTAGCTGGATGTGTAGTGTCCTTAAATGACAGGCCTGGAGGTTAAGGATCGTCAATGAAGGGTCAAGAGGATGGATGGGACTTCAGTGTACGAGCATTAGTGCTGCAATGAAAGAAGGGGCAGATTGAGATTATTTGGGCATAGAAAGAGGATGGAGGATGACACCTGGGTGTGGAGGGTAAGAGGTGTGAACGTTGTGGGTAGGGATGCTAGAGGCAGACCGAAAAAGACCTAGGACGAAGTCACAGGGTGTGACCAAGTGGATAAGGGACTGAACAGAGGGTCGCTAGAGACTGGGCAGCGTGGAGAGCAGCCATTGGGCAACCAAGGCCGAAGCACGCATGCATGGTAAAGCCTTCATAAATGAACTGAAACATATGGGCTGAACTTTAACCTTTCCCTCTGGCCTTCACCTTTGACTTTTTGTTTTCAAAATCTAAGCTGTTTATCCTTACCCTTCCCTAAACTCGTCCACCAAGTTTGGTCTAAACGGAGCAAAACTGTTTATACTGATCTTGCATGTGACCTTCACCTTCGACATATTGTCGTCAACAACAATGGGTTAACCTCTTGACTAACCATTTACCATCCCACCAAGGCCAGTTAAAATTTGGTCTTACACACACACACACACACACACACACACACACACACACACGAGACATAAAACTACCCTGCCGTCCTTTCATCCCTCACGTTTGTAATATTAATAACAATACGGAATACAGTATTGGATTGACATGAAGGATGATCCAGTTGTGGGTTGTTTATTAATACCCTTGTAGTCTCTGTATCATGATGTATATTGGCCAGTCAAAGCAACAGTTCAAAATCCAATGATAAGGCTTGAATTAATGGCTGGTGACTACACGAGGATCGGTAATGCAGACATTCAGGTATTGATAATTCCAAATCTTCCTGAAGAACACGATACACAGCAGTTGCCTTAACCCATGCAGTATGATTATGACTTTCGTAGATCCTTCATCTTACCTGTAGACGATTTTTTTCTCACTTAAGACAGACTTTTATCAGTGGTGGGGATAATGAAGGCTCTATTTTTTTTTTTTTTTTTAAATGCAAGGAAGAAGGAACCAAAGGCCAGGAGCCAGGAAACTGTTCCCGCCAAGAAAAAACAAAACAAGATAACAGAGAGCCAAATTCCAGATCCGTACAATTTCGAGATGCCTGGACACACTGTCGAATAATATCTTCTAAGCTGAGCGAAATCGTCTGATGGAAGCAATAATAAAGCAAAAAGGGCGCCATCGTTGTGAAAGTAATAAATCTTTGTCCTTAATTCTACTCCTTGATGAACAGCGACATGGGGGAAACAAGCTTTGTCCAGGTGTCTGACCGGTCCGCCAACCGAACCTTGGATCCTCCAGTTGTGCGACGGAGAAACCAATGTACCACCAGTTATCGATATCGGGGTTGTGTAGCGTCAGGGCAAGAGAGCAAGGACGTGTCAAAAATCCACACACAAAATTACGAACTACAGCTGCTCGTAACAATGATTCGTTTTGCACAGTGACAAGGAGGCTGTAGAATTGTCCCATCTCCCTATTTCTTCTTCCATAAACAAATATTAGTTACGGAAGATTCTCAGAGCCATTTATGTATTTATATAATTATTTACTGACTTACTTGTTCAGTTGGTCAGGAAGGAAGAACAAGGAGGGGAAACTGCAGACGCTTCCCATGCCTTTTGTCCTTCTTACAGTTCAAAAGCCGAGTCACAGGAGAGAACCGACAGTAAGTTTGTAAATCTAGATCGTCATTTTGGGGGAAGCAGGTGGTCCATTGGTTAGCACGCCCACCTAGGAACCGAAAGAACCAGAGTTTGATTCTTGGACTGGACAGACTTGAGCAACGTTGTACCCCCTCCCCCTTGTCACTGTTCACCAGGCATTACAGTTGGAGACCTGAATATAAAATCGATAATGGGGGAATATATATATATATTTTTTTAATAATAACTAACCATCTGTCTTAATGACCCTTGTATGGTTAATAGGCATTTATCTAAGTCTTCTTGTCTTCTTACCACAAACATCAACGGCCTTTTAAGAACACACGCTAGATAGTGGCCATGTTGTCGCCAGAAATTTGTGTTCAGTTCAGGGGAGATTTTTACACACTAGGGAGGTCAGATATTGCCTTCATTAACTCATTCATTATAAAAGTGAATTGAACTCATTCATTATAAAAATTCATTAAGCTTAGTGAATTGGTCTGGTGGTGACCTGGATAAAACAAAGCAAAAACAATCATCAAACTGAAAGAAGTAACGCGTCCAATACGAGAACACATGTTAAACTTATTCTCCAATCTCCAAATTATCTTATTAGGCATAACAGAGACTTGTCCAGCTGGAGTCAGTTGTACATCCCATTAATCTTCCCACAACTAGGGTGTTCTAGTCGTAATAAATTCGTCTGGCAGCAGCAAGATTACAACATTCGATCCAGTGACGCCTTTGAAAGCCTGTCTTTTTCCATCTTCAGAGGATATTATGCACACGAGGAGAAACCTTTGGAACAGGGGGTTTGGCTGTAACATTAATCAACTCCTCCACTACTACAGATCCATCCACATTTAAACAAAACCTCTTGCAAGGGGAAGTATCAAATAAGAAAATCCGTCATCGAATCAAATTAGAGCCAAACAGTTTTAGCTATAGTGTTCACTCACACACAAACGGAGAGACAGACAATCCACCTGCCGTAATGCCACATACATGGATGTAAAAGTTAGGATTAAAACACTGATACAGACAGAATAGGTAAATAATAAAAATAATGACGGAAAAAATAAAACTAGCAAATGAGAAATACTGATAGCTGTAGAAGGAGGCGTAGGAATAGACCACAGGTCAGTGTTGTTGGTGGGAAGAGACTTATACTCCCTAAAATAATGATCAGAGGTAAACAATGAAAGAAAAGACACAAAAAGTTCACACACACACACACACACACACACACACAATATATATATATATATATATATATATATATATATATATATATATATATATATATATATATATATATATATATATTACTGGCGTATTAGGAATTCTGATTGAAGAAAAGTTATATACAACCCGTTTATTAAAACTGAGAGCTCCAAGGCGTGGACGAGCCCCAGTGTCTTGATAAATGATGATAGGATACGGCTGACTTCTGTATCGTTGCTGGTTACACGTTGTTAAGTAGGGGGCTGTCTCATCACATTTAATAACTACAGGTATTCCATTAACGACTAGTTCGTTACCTGGACCTGGAAATACTGTAGGGACCTGAATGTAAATCAGTTGGTTGCGTGTCTTATTCTGGGGTAATGTTTGGGTGCTTTCCTTCTCAGTCACACTTGTAATTGTTACTTGCCCACAAATTACTGCCCTAGCATGTTTGCTTATATCCCGACACTTGTTTCTTCCACTGAAATTAGCTTCCTCACCTTCCTCTGTCCCCCTCCTTTCCGACTTTATGGTAAGCCCTACATTTTGGATGCTTTCCTTCTCATTCAGTCCATTAACGTCAATTAAGGAATTTATAGCCCACATAAACCTTCGCCCAGCCGGTTTGGATAACACAGCCGATAATAATGATGCTGCAAGAACATGCTGGGACAAGCTTACCCAACATCTGATAAGACAATAGTAACCTGGTCTGCTCTTCATTTTGCATTACATAATACCTCATCTGCTATTGTAACTGTCGCTTGAGTACCTCTCCCTCTTCTAGAACCATATTGCCTTGTATTTATTTGGTTTTTAATTATGTCAGTCAGGCTTCTATATATGGTCTTTTCCTGTACATTGCCTATTATATTAAGTAGCGATATAATTATGTGATGGATCTTTGTCTATTTTAGAAACTAATATCATCGTAGTAGTTTTATGTCGTTCAGGTTAGTAACTTGCTGATATTGTAACATTAAATATGTTCAGCGGTGTCTTTAAGATGTTGGTTGGTAAATTGATTAGCATGTTTCTCGTTATGTTATAAAATCTGGGTGCGTTTTCTTTGGAACTCCGTAATAACAGACAGTTCTCTCCTGAATTTTACTAGTCTCTCCGTCACGAGAGAACTGATAATATATCTGTATATTTAAACCGTCATTTTGGTTGAGCCAATGGATCTTTGGTTAGTATGTCCAGTGAGGAGCTGAAAGAAACGGAGTTTGATTCTAAAACTGGTCAGAGTCTTCAACGTTTTAATTCCTCTATGTCCCTGTTCACCAAGCATTACAGTTGAGGGTTTGTATCTGCCACCGAGATTGGCGGGTCGTGCTGTCAGGGAAGATTGTGATTGAATAATTGCTGTTTATCTGCCTTAACGACGCTTGTGGAGTCGGTAGGTGTTTATCTAATCCTTCTTCTTATCATGAACTGCATTAAGCCGTTCACTTCAAACACACCTGTTGAGGATGTTCGTGTTATCTCCAGACGGTTTTATTCAGCCCAGGAGAGACTACGAACTGGAAAATTTTGATGTCTTCACTGACTCCTCCACCACAGGAGATCCTCATTCGCTGAGTACAATAGCCCGGTGGTGGCCTGATGAAAAAAAAAAAAAAAATCATTGGAATGGGAGGGATATCATGTCAAGGTTGTTCTTATTATCCTCAGAAGACATTTCAATATGGAGGATTCAGTTATAGCTTCCATTAATCTCTCCACTACTAGGGTGTTCTAATGTGAATAAACTCCTCTGACTGCAGCAATATTAATGTTTAACAGCGGTAGCTGAGTGGTCACCGTTGCTGACTGCGAAGTTACTGGTCTGTTTGTGCCAGGATTCGCATCCTGGTGCGGGCAGGGGCGTCACTAGACTCAGGTGTCCATTCACCCTTCATGGGTAGGTAGTTAAATGAGTACCCAGAGTAACACAGGGGAGGTAACTGTGGTAACCTGGATGATGCAGTTGCCTTGTATCCCTGGATATTGGGTGAAGAACTCGCCTCAGGCCTTAGTCACCAAGATGAGCACCGCGGCTAAACGCCCCATGGCGTCTGCCCCCGCCTTTACCTTTACCTTTAGTCTTCAGAGAGTGCAAACCCGTGAACCGCAATTGATCTTGGAACTGAACCATTGATCTTGCTCTGTGATCTTGACCTTTGACTGTTGTCAAAATCGGATCACTTCAACCATGGCTGATCCACAACACTTTCACCAGGTTTAGTGCAAGTCGGATCATAGAGGTCAAACGTGACCTACTCTATGAACTTCATTGAACTTTCATTTGTTTTTCTCAAAACCAGTAGGCCAGTCCTGGCCTGACTCACAACATTCTCTTCAAAGCTGATCAAATTATGATCCAAAATGTTTCAGCTGCAATGCTCTCTCTCTCTCTCTCTCTCTCTCTCTCTCTCTCTCTCTCTCTCTCTCTCTCTCTCTCTCTCTCTCTCCCTCTCTCTCTCTCTCACACACACACACACACACACATACAAAGAGAGAGAGAGAGAGAGAGAGAGAGAGAGAGAGAGAATATACCTGCTGTTCCCTATGCACGCTTGGGTCACTGCCGACATTAGCAATAAAACAGGAATACGGGCCAAATGGAGAACACACACACACACACACACACACACACACACACACACACACACACACACACACACAGAAAGTTCAACACCCCCCGCCCTGCAATCGGTCCAAGGCCGATCCTTTGACCATGCCCTGCATCCTTGACCTTTGACTGGTTGCCATCAAACCCGAATTCCTTCATCTTTACCTGACTCTCAACTTACCCACCAAGTCTGGGCTAAACTGAATCAAAATTGATTAACCTTACCTTGTGACCTTGACCTTTGACCCTTTGATCTAAAAAATATTAGGTCAGTCGCTTGCCTGGCCCTCAGCTCAACCTTTGCACAATTTTGATCCAATTCAGATAAAAACTTTTTTAGTTATTTTATTTACACACACACACACACACACACACACACACACACACACACACACACACACACACACACCGATAAGTGGATCGACATTTGATCTTATCCTGTGACCTTTGCCTTTCACTGATTTTTTTCATAATTCAGTGCATTCATCCTCACTCTACCCGTAGCCGTTTCACCAAGTTTATTCTAAGTCAGGCCAGCAGTCTTTAAGTTGGCCTTACGAAATAGCCTTAATAGTTGACTTTGCCCTGTGACCATATCCTTTGACTGATTGTTCTCAAAGTCAGATTGTTTTATACTTGTTTAACCCTGAACCATTGCACCCGGTTTGGTATAAAGAAAAGAAAAACTTTAAGACGACCTTGCCATGCCACCTTCCGCTTGATCTGTTGTTTTCAAATGCCTATCTTAGCCCCTTGACTGACCCTCAACTCTTCCAGCAAGTTTGCTCAAGAGCAGAATCAAAACTGTTTCAGTGATTTAGCTCACACAGACTCACGCAAGTCAAATTTTGACTTTCATCACTGACTTTGAAGTTTGATTTATTATTTTCAAAACTCAGTTCTTTCATCCTTTCCTTACCTTTAATATCTCTTTCACCATGTTTATCTATATCAACTCAGCGGTTTAGTTGACTGTGCCGTGTGTCCTTCACTTTTGACCTGTTCACGCAGACCCTTGCTGAACCTCAACTCTCACGAAATTGGTGAAAATCACACAAAAATTGCTCGAATTTCACAGCTAACACACGCCAGCATGCAGCGTGCCGATCAAAATATAACACCCGCTCACTTGGTGCTCGCGGCTGTGAAAAAAAAGAAGAAAAAAAGTGGCCAATTCGTAATGATGGTAGGTTTCAGAAACAAGCTTATAAATGATTACAGGAGCGTTTTGTTGGTGAGAAAGAAAGCACCTTAAGTAGCTCTCAAGAGGAAGAAGGAGAATAAAAGATTAGAGAGATGAAAAAATCTAATCAAAATTAAAAAACGAGTGAGAGAAATGCAAAATATCTGTGTACAGTAACTACTTTTTGATTTTAAAATTAAACGTATGTCTGTTTCATTAAAACTGAGAATGTGAAGACGTGGACAAGCTCCAATGTTGTGACAATATGTCATAATGACATGTTCGACTTTTCTGTACCCCTGTTGACTGTACTTTGTAATGGTCGATGTAATGTAATGTAATGTCAGACTTTTAGACAGTGTTTCTTCTGTGTCCCTCTTCAGCTGCCAGTACGGAAAGGGTCATCGATGTGATAATTTGTTGCTTAATCCCTAAATGGCCGCCGGTGTCAAACGACACTTTATTGGAGCATGGCCGGTGGTGTCGATGCGGTACGATCTGTAAAGAACTGTGAAGAATATTGGGACGGGATCGAAGGTCTGCGAGATGTTGATACTGACCTCTAATCTCTAAACTACTCAAATGGTTGATGCATATCATGAATCAGTCATGACTTACGTCGGTCATCCGCTTCCCTCAAGTGTTTGTGTAAGTATGAAGAAGAAAGCGAGTATGTTAAGAAAAGAAAGAGAGTGTGTTTCCCAGACAGTGACTGTTTATCAATGTTTGCTTTTGATTTGAGAAGGGATGGGAGAGAAAAATATACATAATTGCAGCTCACTTGCTCTTCCCACTCTACAACCCACAACCCTACAAGCAGAAAAAGGATTTTTTTTTTTCCATACTTTGTCATTATTTCTTTTATTACATTGTTTTCCTCTTGTGTGTGTTTTTTTTTTTTCCGTATCTGCAGGAAAAATATTCATATTTCTTGTTTATTGTACTTACAACTACAGCTTACAACCTCACCATCCCTTAACCTTCTTTCCCCAGCCCACCGTACTTATCCTTGGCCTTACCGTTTTTTGACGGCGAAGGTTGTACAGTACCTAACACGCACAGCTGCACCCATGATCTTTCTGCTCTCTTTCCTTCTCTTTCCATGCACACAACACTACCCAGAGTAAAAAACCAACTCGATACAGGAGTAAATATTATAAATATAAAAAAAGATAGAAAACGTTCATAATTATATTTTTATTTATTAGTACACATATATACTGAATTAGTTCAATTTACATAGTTCTTGTTTTGCACAGGCATTTCAGCAGCGTATGACATGTTCTCGTCGTGAATATATGGATGTAAAAACTTCTCTTCCCCTCATACTAATTCCCTGACGAGAGATACTAAACTCGGGTCGTAATGAGTCTTGGCCACGGTGGTTCAGCCGACACACACACACCAGCAGCCATTATCTTAAAACACACTAAATATTGCATCCTTCTCCTGTCTTTCCATACCCATTATACCACCCAGAGAAAAAAAAATCCATACAGAACTAAGCATTATAATTTATAAAAATGAGGGAAAACATTCATAATTATGATTTTTTTTTCTATAAGTACACATACAATGTACTGAATTTCTACATTTTACATATTTCTTGTTTAGCACAAGCATTTCGGCAACATTTGAAGTGTTACCACGGTGAGTAGATGGATGTAAAACCTTCCCTTTCCTTCACGCTAATCTGCTCGTGCGAGGTGCTATAACGGGTCGTATCGCATTTTAGACGCTCCAGTTCAGCTGCAAACAAAGGAGCATACTTATCTGGTTGGAGCCTAAAAATAGCCTCTCTCGCCTCTCCTTTGGCACAAATTACACTATCCAGACTACAAAAATAAATCGATACTTGCGTAAACACAATAAACAGCAAAAGTTAAAAAAATATATATATATTTTTTTTTTATAAAACCTCCCATACTATGTACTGATTTTGTTCGTAATACATATATCTAGTTACTCAAACCATTATAGCAACAAATATTATTTTGGGGGGATGAAAATATGGATAGGCCTATTTCTTAGTGCAATGTTTTGGTGCATCTTTGCTTACTGTAGTTTTCACCGGCGTGTAAACAGTTATTTTGCGAAATTTTCCGCACTTCTTAGTGAAGCATAACATGGGTTTAGGAAACTAAAAATTACATTGTCAGGTGCGCCAGACGATTCTCTTCAATTTGGTAAAGAAAAAAAAAATCGATTTTCGAACTTGTAAAAACTGCATGGCCACGGAGGGGTTACTGTATTTTGAAGAAAGGTTGTGGTGGTAAAAAGTGATTGCTTGTCTTGATGATCATTCAGTAGATGGTCATTAATTTTAAACCTTCAGCTTCTCTTTATAATCTATTTTGTATTTTATGCCAACACACACACACACACACACACACACACACACACACACACACACACACACACACACACACACACACACACACACACACCGCTCGCTGGCTCAGTGGTAACGTTCTCGCTTGCCATCTGGTAGACGGGAGTTCGCTCCTCGCTCAGGTTGTGAAAAGTTTCACTGACGAAGTGGGTGGTTACTGTCCCCCTTGAGCAAGGGGACGGGTGTGTGCGGGTGTGAAGGTCACAGCCTTGCCCTTAGATCGGACTATACGAGCTCTCAGCTCCCTTGCGGGAGGGTAAAAGCTGACGATCACGACCATCAGGTGATCCTGACCGACCCGGTGAATTACACACACACACAGGAAGGGAGGGAGGAAAGGCGAGAGATCTTTCCCACTCCACACAACGTGTAAGCAATGCTCCGTATCTCTCCACAATGAATGGGATGGCGGAGAAAGAGAGGGAAATATTTCGCAAAGGACATATTTTCTTGTATTTAGAAGTGTCCAGGAGAGACTAGGAAAACGAAATTTTACATGTTAGTAAACCTCCCAGAAAAGCAGTTTTGAGCACTGTGAAACCCCCAAGGGCTTCCCCGTCGGGGGAGGCGGTCCCGAGGGTCCTGGTCATTACAGATATCCGCATTCAACTTTTTGACCTATGAATACGAAATTTTGCATAATAGTAGACCAGGTGTTAGACCAGGTGTTAGACAGGGTGGTAGTCTGAGGGCGAGACTCCCGATGCCCCCCTGCTGTGAAGTGGGGCCGCACAGTTATACAGTTGGTAGATATGAATTCATTTGTGTGTGTGTGTGTGTGTGTGTGTGTGTGTGTGTGTGTGTGTGTGTGTGTGTTGGTAGGTTTGAAATCATTTTTTTATATTCAAGTCCCGTGTGCCACACTTTGCCAAAGGCTTTTGAAAAATCTTTTAATTTGATAGGAACCTGGTCTGCTCTGTATTTCTCTCTAGATATTACTTCATTTGGTATTGTCATTGTTGTGCGAATACCTCTCCCTTCTCTAAAATCGCGATGCGTTGTATTTGTATGGTCTCCAATTATGTCAATCCATCTTGTATTAATCATCTCTGCTAATAGTTTGTCTGTTACGTCAATTAACGAAATAGGACGGTAGTTTACTATCTGTGAGGGATTTATTTTTTAGGAATGAATATCGTCTCAACAGTTTTTAATTGGTCTGAATAGCGACCAATATATAAAGTGTAGCATTAAAAATATCCAGTACCTCAGTGCTGGTGGACAATAAAGGAATTACACTTTTGTTGCTGTTATTAAGTCCGGGTGTTTTACTTTTCTTTGGAACTCCTTAAGGTATGTAATACTTCTCCCGCGATTTCCTTTATTTCCTTCAGCCTGTTTGGGTCAGTTTATAATGGTCAGTTCTTTCTGAGTTATTGTTGATCCATTTGTTAAAATTAATTTCGTGTTCGCTAACAAAATCTCTGTTTTCCTCATCACTTATATTAAAGATCCATGTGGAGTCGATAGGCGTTATCTAATCCCTCTTATCATGAACGTACTCCAAACACGCCTTTACTGGACGTTCTGGTTATCCTCTGACGATTTTACTCAGCTCTGGGGAGGCTCCGAATTGGAAAAGTTAGATATTGCCTACGTTACCTCCTTCACCATAGATCAATAGCAAAGATAAAATCGTCCGATGCTGATCAGATAAAAACTGAAAGAAAAAAAAAAAGTCATCGGAATCAGATGGGCGGTATGTTCATTATGATAATGTCTTTTCAGGTTATTTTTATAATCTTCATAGGATTTTACTCTGCTATGGAGAGACCTTTCGATATGGAGGAATCTTTTATACCTTCCATTAATCTCTCCACTGCTAGGGTGTTCTAACATGAATAAACTCCTCTGATAGCGCCACAATTAATATTTTAACAGCGGTGGTTCAGTGGTCAGCGTTGTTGACTGCGACGCTGCCGGTCCATTACCGCCAGGGTTGGAATCCTGATGCTGGCAGCTGGCGGCACTTGACTCAAGTGTCCATCCAGCCTTAATGGGTTGGCAGGTAAAATGAGTACTGGGGTAATACCGAGCAAAGGTAACTGTGGTAACATGCATGATGCAGAGGCCTTGTATCACAGGATATTGGGTGAAAAACCAACCACAGGCTCAAAGGCCTAAGTTAAGATGATCATCACAGCTAAGTGCCTCATGGCGTCTGCCCCACCTTTACCTTTACCTTTATTCTTCAGAGTTCAACTCCTCTGCTGTATAATTGCTTTAGAAGCTGAACCTTTGACCTTGCCCTGTAACCTTGACCTTTGACTGTTGTCAGAATCGAATCACCTCATTCTTGTCTGACCCACAACACTTTCACCAGATTTGGTGTAAATCGGATCAGTGGTCAAACTTGACCTGCTTTGTGAACCTCACTGACCCTTCATATTATTTCTCAGAAACGGCAGGCCACTTCCGGGCTCACACACACACACACACACACACACACACACACAGGGAGAAAGGGAGTACGTACAGCCAACGTAAGACGTATCGCCCATCCTTCCACACGTATCATTCTGACACAAGGACGAAGCTTTGTGATATATGGAGCACCCTGTGATTACAAGTGCATATGTTATCCTTGGTAATTATTAGGACACAAAATCGCACAAAAGCTCACATTCTGGATGCTGAGGTTTTTAAGGCATTAGCTTAAGAAATTCATGTGTGTCCTATAAAACTCTCTCTTTTTCACATCCATCATACCTCAAGTGTGTGTGTGTGTGTGTGTGTGTGTGTGTGTGTAATTCACCGGGTAATTCACCGGGTTTACCCGGTAAATTACACACACACACATTGTGTGTGTGTTCTTACCTAATTGTTCTTACCTAATTGTATCTTTACAGGAATGAGTCAAGCTCGTACTGTCCCGTGTCTTAGACCATATTTATCGTACATATCCTTAAATTTGTGAATTGTTTTGGCACACTATTTCATTCGGTAGTGCATTCCATTGATCAATTGCTCTGTTTGGGAAACTGAATTTCCTTACGTCTTTATCACCTCTCTTCTTATGCAGTTTTTTGCAGTGTCCTCTTGCTGATGCTTCTCCATATGTTAAGTAATCATTTATGTCTATTTTCTCCTTTCCTGATATGCACTTATATAGCATTATCATGTCACCTCTTTTCCTTCTCTCCTGTAGTGTTGGTAGATTCAGTTTATTTAGTCTTTCTTCGTAGCTTAGGTCCCTTAAGCTTGGTATCCATCTTGTAGCGGCCCTTTGAACTTTTTCAATCTTGTCTATATGCTTTTTGAGATGAGGACTCCAGACTATTGATGCATATTCCAGGGTTGGTCTAATGAATGATGTTATTATCCTTCTTAGCATGTCTTCATTTATGTATGTGAATGCTATTCTCATATTTGCAAGCAGTGTATACATGTTCCGTACCTTCTCGCTGATGTGGTCAGCCGGAGATAGTCTGTTATTGATAATCACACCTAGGTCTTTCTCTCTTTCTGATGTGTATAGGGTTTTATTTCCTAACTTATAATCCCAATCAGGTCTTTTTCCACTTTTACCAAACTTGATTACATGACACTTGTCCACATTGAATTCCATTTGCCATGTACTACTCCATTCATGAAGTTTATTTAATTCTTCTTGTAGCTCCCTACAAGAGTCTGTGCTAGTAATTCTCCTTTGTATTTTTGCATCATCTGCAAACATATTCAGATAGCTCTCATTTCCAGTGTTACTGTTTATATCATTTATGTACACTAAAAACATGATTGGTGCCAGCACCGAACCCTGTGGTACTCCACTAGTCACTTCTTTCCATGATGAGTAGTTTCCTCTTAGTACTGTCCTCATTTCTCTTTTTATGAGAAAGTCTTGCATCCAACAAAACAGTTTGCCTCGAATTCCTCCTTGATGGTACAGCTTCCATAAAAGTCTTTGGTGTGGTACTGTGTCAAAAGCTTTCTTGAAATCTAAACAGATACTGTCCACCCATCCTTCCCTTTCCTGTATTGTGTCTGTTACTCTGTCATCGTAGCTCAACAGATTAGTAACACATGATTTTCCTTTTCTGAAACCAAACTGTCTTTCTGTTATCATACTGTGTTCTTCTAGAAGATTTACCCAAGCTTTTCTTATAAGTTTTTCTAATACCTTGCTTACAACACTGGTCAGTGATACTGGTCGGTAGTTGAGATGATTTTGTCTATTTCCTTTCTTGAATAAGGGGACAATATTTGCTTTTTTCCAAATATCAGGTATTTACCTTGACTCAAGGATTTCTTGAAAATTAAAAATAATGGTTTACTTAACTCCTTTGCACATTCTCGTAACACCCAACATGAAATTTCATCAGGACCACTTGCTTTTCCTCTGTCTAATCTACTTAACTCCTCCTGTATTACTTTTTCTGCTATTTGTATATCTGGTAGTATGTGTGGACATGCGTGTTCCACATAGTCCCTCTCAAAATTTTTTTCTTCTGTAAAAACTAATTGGAAATTCTTATTTAGTGCTTCACAAATATCTTTCTCTTATGTATAAGTCATTCCCTCGTCCGTAATGGATTGTATTATATCTTTTACTTTGGTTTTGCTTCTGATATAACTGTAAAACAGCTTTGGTTGATCACTACTTTTATTTATTATATCCTCCTCAAACTGTTTTTGGGCTTCCCTCCTTATTCTTGTATAGTCGTTTCTTGCCTGTTTGTAATTATTATACGCCCTTTCACTATTGTGTCTTCTGTATCTATTCCACAACAAATCTCTTCTTTCTTTTGATTTTTTACATTCTGTATTGAACCATTTCTGTATTTTCTTATCTGCTTCTTTGTGCTGTGGGATGTACTTCTGGACTCCTATTTCATAAAATTCACAAAAATTTTTATATACAGCATTTAAATCTTGTCCTCTAAGCTCATTTTCCCAATCAACTTCTAAGAAATACTTCTTTAGGTCTTGATAATTTCCCTTTTTATAGTTTAGGCTCGTTTTGTAACTGTCATTGCTGTTTACTATGTCATATGCTATCCTGAAGTTATAATTTAGTACTGCATGATCGCTTTTGCCGAGTGGAGGGTGATATATTAAACTGTTAATGTCATTTTCTTGCCTAGTAAATATTAGATTCTGAAGGTACTTCAAGTCCTCTTTTTCTGGTGGTTTCCCTCACATGTTGCGTTAAGAAAAACTCTTGTACGAGATCCAGGAGCTTTTGGTCCCAACAGCTTTCTTGGCTATTTATATCTAGAGTATTCCAATTTATATTTGTATTGAAGTCCCCAGTTAGTATAATTCTTTCCGATTTCTCTTCCATTTTATGTAGCAAGGATCTTATACTTTGAACTGTACTCTCTGCCAGGTCCTCATATTCGTCCCTTTCCCATGTGTTTGATCTGGGTGGCATATACAAATTGGCTACAATTACTTTACCTTCAGATGTGTCGATCTCTACTGCAATCAGTTCTACTTGTGATGGTATATCTAGGTTTATTTCCTTGACTTTTAGATTTTTCTTAGTTAATATTATAATTCCTCCTCCTTTTTTTAAATTTCTGTCTCTTCTCCATATATTGTATTCCTCTAAGTTTAGTATGGTATTGGATATCCTTGGTGTTAATTTTGTCTCAGTTAGGCATATTATTTGTGGTTCATTTTCTCTGACATAATCATTCATCTCTAGTAATTTAGATACCATTCCATCCACATTTGAGTACATCAACTTTATCATCTTGTTTATATACTTGTCATGACATGGTTCTACTAACTTCCTCCTTTTTCTTCCATCCTGTTTGTGTACCACTTTCGTACCTGCAATCCTATTACTTTGTAAAAAAATTTCTTCTTGTCCTCTTCTGATCTTCCCTCATTTTTTGTTTTTGCTTCCTCCCTTTTCTCTTTCAGCAATTCCAGTTCCTCTTGTGTTAGGCATCTTTTTATCCATACATTTTTGAACTCCTCTTTTTCCATAAGATTCTTTGCATTTTTTAGTATCTCTTCCACAGTGTTTACACTCTGGAAAGTCACCTTTAGAGGTCTTGTCTTGCTTTTCTCGTATTTCCCTAACCTTTTGTGTTCCTCTATGTCTTTACTACAGGTTTCCTCTGATACTTCTTTCAGTAAGCTCATTACATTTGTCATCTCCTTTTTGTCTCTAGTGATCTTGTTTTTAATTTCTTCCTCTTCTATACCAGTGATTACTATTGATTTATTTATTTCTACTGAATCTCTGACTAACTTTGGATTGTTTTGGATTATTCTTTTCACTTCCTTTTTCATGCTTTTTTCCTCCACCCTTGTTTCTAAGTCTTTCTTTACTTTCACCATTTCAGCATACGTGGTTTCTACATCATTTTTGTAGCTTTGCACAGCTTCATTCACCTGTGTTATCTTCTCCTCAATATCACTGCTCTGGTCCATAAGACTGCTTGCTTGTCTAATTGTCTCTGTGTCATTTTTTAACTCTTCCATAACACTCTCGTGATTGACTACTGTACTTCCCATTTCACTCACTTTCTTCCTAAGCGTATTCAATTCCACTGTTAGTTCACTGATGGTTGTGTCTTTCTTAGTGGCCTCCCTTCCTAGTTTTTCTATCTCTTCCTTTTGCAAGTGCATTTGCTTCTTTATTTCATCAATTTCATTTTTGAAAGCCATTTCTAGTTTGTGTACACGTTCAACCAGTCTATTGTGAGTCTCCACTTCAACCAGTTCTTGGTAGAAATCATCATTTTGCTTTTTACTTTTATCCCTTTTCTTTTCCAAATTTGTTTTACTGAAGTATGTATCCATTTTGTAATACTAAATGAACGGAGTATGTACTTACAGAGTGTGCACGCTTTCCCCGTGTTGCTGTAGTATAAACAAACCCAGCTGACTCAACGCATCGTGGTTCTTTGTTGTTTGAACCAGTCTTATTTAAACTTATTATTTCTTTACCTTTTAATAATGAAAAATCATTTAGTCTAACCTGGTACAGAGCTTGACTCATTCAAAGATACTAATTTAGGTAATTGCCACTGTTTTGGTACGGAGCACCGATGTCCGACGTCTGTGTGTGTGTGTGTGTGTGTGTGTTTGTTTGTTTGTTTGTTTTACTGTACACCCTTCAAAAAAGTATTGTTAATTCTTCTGACGCTCCATTTTGAAACACTAGACGAAGTGACATATCATTCCCAGAGCCTTGTTCACAGTCGGTACGCCCGTGTTCCGTATCAGTAGCAGCTTGGGACGCTAGTGGGAATGTGCAGAGATGTAAAGTTTAGTAAAGAACTCCATAAAATCGTAGGTGTCTGTTGTAAAGAGATGTTTAGAAATAAGGACTACATAGAAGCAACGGGGGGGGGGGGAACAAAAATATTCTGATACATGTAATGGAACTGTTTGGAGGCGTCACAATTGAGACATCAACACGAACACCAGTAGGATATAGACTGTGGTAAAATTGTTAAAATAATCAAATGTTGTAATATATACTAATATCAACATCAATAACGATACTAATGCTAATGCTGATAATGATAAAAATAATACTAATGTCATCATCATCGTAGTCGTCGTCGTCGTCGTCGTCGACATATTTAAATAAATACATATCGAAAAACATTAACTCATTCTGCCAACCAAGAGTACAGAACTCAAGGTAGTGATCAAGAAAAATGACTATTAATAGAGATAAGCACCTGTGCATTTTATTTCCAGCCCTTTTTAGTTCTCATTGTAACCTCCTCCTGCCCCAGTCACAACATTCAGTCATCATGGCAGGGATGCAACCCGTCCCTTTATACTTACATCACATCCGAATCGCCTAATACTCGTATATTACATGAAGCCTTATTGGGCTCCCAGTCCTCCAGAATGGATCAACTCATTCATGCCTACAGACCGAGAATCCACGGGTGCCAACACTACAGACCCCAGTCGAGTAGCAACGCCCGAAAAGCCTAGGCTCCATCGACCCCAGGCCTAACGATACTTTCTTTGACGGGTGTACCTCCTGCACCCCATGCATGCCTGGGTGTCAACATTAGCAATAAAACAGGAATACTGGCCAGATGGAGAACACACACACACACACACACACACACACACACACACACAAAGTTAAACATCCCCTGCCCTACAATCGGACTAAGGCCGACCCTTTGACCATGCCCTGTGTCCGTGACCTTTGACTGCTTGCCCTCAAAATCGAATTCCTTCATCTTTACCTGATGCTCAACTCATCCACCAAGTCTGGGCTAAATTGGATCAAAAGTTAATAACCTTGCTGTGTGACCATGACCTTTGACCCATTAGTCTACAAACATTAGGTCAACTGTTAGGCTGACCCTCAATCTTTGCACTGAGTTTGATACAATTCAAATCAAAACTTTTTAATTTATATTGTTCCCACAAATGTGGGTCGACTTTTAACCTTTGCCTCTCACTGAGTCTTCTCAAAATTAAATCCACTCGTCCTTGCTTTTCCCTTAGCCCTTCCACCAAATTTATTCTAATTCGGGTCAACACTGCTTAAAATGGGCATAAGTGACCTCACCATTTCGCCTTGCCTTGTGATGTTAACCTTTGATTGGCTGTTTGCAGAGTCAAATTCCTTCATTCTTGCCAAACCCAGAATCACCGCACCAGGTTTAGTCTAATGAAGATAAAAACTTTTAGTTGACGTTGTCATGTGACCTTGGCCTTTTACTCACCGTCTTCAATCGCCAAGGTAAACCTTCTTGGTTGACCCTGAATCATTCCACCAGGTTTGGGCCAAAAAGAATAAAAACATTAAGTTGACCTTGGCATTTGACCTTGACCTTTGACCGATTGACCTCACCCCTTGGTTGACCCCCAACTCTTCCGACAAGATTAGGCCAAAGCAGATCCCAACTGTTTAAGTTATTATGTTTAAACAGACATACACAAGCCAGATGTTGATCCTGACCAATGACGTTGAACTTTGACTGGTTGTTGTCAAAGTTGGATCCTTTCGTTCTTACCTAACCATTAATTGTTCACCGTGTTGGTCCAGATCGAATAAAAGCTGCCATGTGCCACTCATCTCTAAGGCCAACCTATTGGCCGACCCTCAACCCTTTCACCAAGTTTAGTTAAAATTGCACCAAAATTGCTCGAATTTCACTGCTAATAGGCGCGCACCTGCGCCCATCAAAACATATTGCGCCTGGGTCATATCATTAGAAACAAACGTGAACAAATGGAATTACTGAAAGGTTATGGCAGCAAGCTTATAATAAGACTACAGGAGCATTTTGTTGGTGAAAAGGAAAGTACCTCAAGTAATTACCAACATTAAATAAAGGAATAAAAGATATAGGAGAAAAACTCCATCAAAAATGTAAAAACTACAAAAGTGGGAAATACAGAATACATTATGTATAGGAATACTGATTTAAAAACTAAACAAATAGGTCTGTGTTATTAAAAACGCGAAGACATGACGAAGCCTCAGTCTTTAGACAATATATTATGATGACAACATATTCGTCTTTTCTGTACCCCTGTTGACTGTACTTTGTAATGGTGGACGTAGTGTCGTCACATTTATTATTTAGAAAGCATTCGAAGAGTGCATACCTCCACCAACGCCAGTAAATTTATGATTTACTGTTGTAATTCCTCTTTCTTACCAGACGAATACTTTTACGGTTTCACAAAGTCATTTAATTCTACGAATGCTTGTTCGGTCTCGCGTAATTATTTAATTCTAGAGTCTCGGTCTGCCGTGTTACGTAGTCTCAAGAACACACTTCCTCCAGAGCTAATACAATTTATAATTTATTCCCGCGTCTGGATCCACATCCACCTCAAAATCTAATCAACCATTCCTTGACCCACTGCTCACCTATCCACCTGACTGAAATTTTATAACTGTTAAGGTATCTTGTAACCTACACACACAGACGAATGGAAACGAGTGAATACGTGACCTCCGGCCAAGTTCGTTGGTGGAGGTAATTACAGGTGTTGAATAAAATAAACAACCGAAAAAATATTAGTCATGCTTAAGCTTTCGCCCACTAGTTTTAGTAATACGGCAGAATAAACTGAGGCTGCACCAGCATGTTGTCGGAGGGAAGAGACGTGCATATATAAAGAAAGAAAATAAGTAAAAGGAAGTACTCGAAAAACAGGTGAAAAACATATTAACTAACAAGATACACACAAGGAATTGGCTAAAAAGTATGGTTTTCAACAAGAAAAAATGACAAGAAAATAAGACTGAAGACAAGCTTTTGGAAATGAAGGTTTTAAAATACACTCTTGATCGGCTTCATTACGAGAAGTACTTCCTAAATTACTGTATATGAAATTGTCTGCAAGACAAGATCAAACCGGAACAAGACTTTTCTGAACTGAATTTATAATGACTGGGCCAATGGAAAAATTAAAACAATAATTAAAAAGTTACAGACGACTTCATAGCAATTTTGAAGGCTTTCTATTTTTTTTTTTTTTTTTTCGTTAAGGAACTAGTGGCGCAAAGCTTAACACATCCAGCCCGCAACTACAATCTCTGTGATCGATTCCCAGGCTCGGTCCGACTTTTTGACAGTGTGTGTTTCCTCTACGTCTCTCTTCAATGAGGGTTATCGATGTAAATTAGTTGTTGCTTTATGTATTTTGAGGGAAGAGTGTGGTGGTAAAATGTGACTGCATGTCTTAATGTTGATCATCCAGGCGATGGCCATTAATTATAAGCCATCACCTGGTTTTTATCATTTTGTTTTGCATTTTACGCCAAAACAGTTATATCTATCTATCTATTTATCTATCTATCTATATCTATCTATCTATCTATCTATCTATATACAGAGAGAGAGAGAGAGAGAGAGAGAGAGAGAGAGAGAGAGAGAGAGAGAGAGAGAGAGTTTCTCTCAAAAGTGGGTGGGCAATGTACTGCATATCTCCGCGATGGATGGAGGTGGTGTAGGAGGGGGAAATGTTTCTCGCAGAACACTTTTTCTGGCATTTAGAAGTGTTTGGCAGCGACTAGGAAACGAAACTTGACATAAGAGAAGACCACCAAAAGGAGCAGTTTTAGGCGAGGTGGGACCCCTGAGAGCCGTAAGAGAACGTATGTTTGTTGCTTAGTCGTCATGAGTCAGACGCTGCCACAATGTCAAGAATTGGGAGTGGCCGCTGCCTTTAGCCAAATCTACTGAGAAGACTGTTTTATGTGCACACATCTGACAATTCCTTACCCAGTGTAGTCATGGCACTGGGTAACACACAAAGGAAACCTCTTACATCATCAGTACTGGTAGGTTCTGGGAAGTTAGAAACTGCCTTAACTTTCTTATCTGAGGTATGAATTCCCTCAGCAACAACCACATGTCCAAGAAATTAAATTCTCTTACGCAGGAAATAACATTTACTGAGTTTAACCTTTAGACTCGCCATTTGAAGGCCGATCAAAAAATTGCTGTAGTTTGGCAAAATGTTCAGAAATTGATTTACTCACTACAATGATGTCATCTAAATAGGCAAAAAGAAAATGGCCAATCATACCACTGAATACAGAATGGATAAGCCCCATGAACACTGATAGGGCATGGTACATGTACAAGCCTACATCCTACACCTCTGCTCCGTTGGGAGAGGCGCCCCCGAGGGTCACGGTCATCAGAGGTTTGTACAGCCATTATTATTTTCTTTTTAAATCCTCGAAAACGAAATTTTGCATTGTGGTAGTCACCAGCAATGACCAGGTGCTAGACAGGGTGGTAGCCCTAAGGGCGAGAGCTCCCGAAGGCCCCCGGCTATAAAGTGGGGCTCCACAGTTACATTTAATATATACAGTATATATATATATATATATATATATATATATATATATATATATATATATATATATATATATATATATATATATATATATAACTGAAAGTATATTTGAAAGACCAAAGTCAGAATTATAGAAACACTAAGTTGATACATATGGGAAGTGAGAAGGTGCTGTACAAGAGGGCCTCCAGAGTTGACGAGACGGGGAGAGAGGTATTCTAAAGCCGATAGGATACAAAAAGTTGCTTTTCAGCTGTCAGTCGTGTCTATTTTCTTATGACTTTCTCCACGATTCCTCAGCTTTCTATTACGACATTAGTGGTAATCAGTTATTACAATAAATTTCCCCCTCTCTGCTGCTAAAAGAGGCTTACGTGTGTTTTGTCCCAACATCAATGCATGATTCCATTTTTTGTTTTCATTGTGTTGAATACCTAGTTTACCTTTTTTTTCTATTTATCAGGATTATCTGGTTGTTGCTGGAAGAACACAAGTCAAGAGTGAGAGCAGTGGAAATGAGTTATTTAAGAGGAGCCTGTGGAGTCACACGGAGAGACAGACTGACAAATGAGAATATAAAGGAGCGTTGTGGTGTGGATGTGGATGTGATAGGAAGCGTTAGGAGGAACACACTGAGGTGGTTTGGCCATGTGGAGAGGATGGAGGGTGAAAGACTGACGAAGAGAGTGTATGTGAGTGAGGTGGAGGGGGGAAGAGGGAGGGGGAGACCGAGGATGAGATGGAGGGATGGGGTGGAGAGGTATTTGAGAAAGGGGGGTGTGAGTTGGAAGCGGGGCAGTGAAATGGCGGGGGACAGGGCGACGTGGAGGCGATTTGTTTGTGGCCACCTCGAACGGGATTGAGGCATCTGGCAATAGATAGATAGATAGATCTGGTTATATTTTGAAGTCCTTCCGAAGCCGAATTATGCCGTCTTTAAATAAAGTAGATGTGCAGTTTCTTCCTTTTCTTTCGCCTGTTTCTGATAATTTTTATTATTTTTATGTTACATTAAGTATGGGAGTCCAGTGTATAACATGTACTAAGATATCAAAGACATATCTGTCCTCCTTTCACTGTTTCTGAGAATTTTAAGTTTGGTGAGTGGGCTGACCACCCCAAAAATAATGGCTGGAAAATTGTATATAATGGAAAACCTTCGGGGTAACCACATGAACGGACCTGGGAATTATTATTATTATTATTATTATTTATTTTATTTATTTATTTATTTATTTTTTTGTATGGGACTGAACCCTTACTTCCCCAAGGATCATAGGAGGGGGGATCATACTTTCCAAATGTCGACGTGCAGCTTCTGCTTGTGCATTCAGAGCAAACAATTATACTGCCTACCTAATCCTGTGATACGTATGCTGATTTCACTGAAATCCTTGTGCTCACTTTTCCCTGTTTCTGATCGTTTCTATTTTGGGGGCTCACCAGTATCGCATTATGGATGAGAGTCCATTGCACAACACGTACTAAGATATCAGAACCGTATCTGCCCTCCTTTCACTATTTATAGGAATTTTTAATTAGATGAGAGATGGCTGACCGGCTTAAAAGTCATCATCATCATCATCATCATCAGCCATTACAGGTACTCTGCTGAACAAAGGCCTCCCCCAGCCTTCTCCACGAACTCCTTGACTGAGCTAATCTTTGCCACGATTTCCCTGCAAATTTCTGTATCTCATCTCTGAACCTCCTGTCTGGCCTTTTTCTGCTATGCTGACAATCTCTTGGTGTCCAGCCAGTCAGTCTCTTGCTCCATCGGTTTCCCTTTTTCATGCTACATGGCTTGTCCACCTCCATTCCTGTTCTTTTATAACTTCTATAATGTCTTTGACTTTAATCTGCTCTCTCACCCAAGTTAAGTTTTTCCCGTCTCTTAAAGATATTCCCAACACTGATCTTTCCATTGCTTTCTGAAAACAGATTAGTTTATTTTCCATCAATTTTGATAGTTTCCAGGTCTCACAACTGTACATCATAGGTGGAATTATACACTCGTTATATACTTTTTGTTTCATACATACTAGCCATCTACTTTTCATAACGTCTCTGTGTTTATCGAAAGCTTTCCATCCAGTTATAATGTGTCTTTTTATTTCGCTATCATTATCTTTCTATAAGTTTAGTATTTGCCCCAAGTAACTGTACTCCTTAACTTCTTCAAGAATTTCTTCGCTTATTCTGATTACACTCTCTGGTGTTTATGGATTAAACATTAGTTCATCTTTAGCCCTACTTTGAAACTTTCTCTGTTCAGGTCACTTAACATTTCTTGCAATGTCTCTCCTGTTTCTGAGATTAGGACAATGTCATCTGCAAATCTTAAATAGATTAGCTTTTCTCCATCTATGTTTACTCCTTTGTTTTCCCAGTCCAGCTTTCTGAAAATACTTTCTAGGCATGCTGTAAATAATTTTGGTGAAATTGTTTCTCCCTGTCGCACGCCCTTCTCAATATTAATTTTTTCCCAGTCTTTATGTAATTTAACTGTAGCAGTTCCTTTTTTATATGTTTTCGAGCAGTTTTACAATGTTCTCATTCACTCCTTGTTCTCGCAAAGAATTTATAACTGCTATGTGCTCCACTGAATCAAAAGCCTTTTCGTAATTAACCAAACCGAAGCACATTGGTTAATTATATTCTGTAGTCTTCTCAATTGGCTGAGTCATTGTGTATAGTGATCAGTAGGTGAATAGCCGCTTCGGAATCTTGCCTTTTCACGAAGTTGGATTCCCTCCAAATTTGTTGTTATTCTGTTCGTAAGGGCTTAGTGAAAAGGTTGTAAATAACTAATAATAAGCTAATGGGTTGATAGTTACTAAGATCTTTTGAGTAGTCTTTTTTTTAAAGTAAAATAGCTGGTGCATTACACCATGTTTTGGGAATTTTCTTCATTTTATACATTGAGTAAATAAGTAAGCGAACTTGTACTTCTACTCCTGCATCCAACAGTAAATCTGCTACTATTCCATCTTCTCCCGGAGCCTTCCCTCTTCTCATATTTTAAAGAGAAATGTTGTCTCGTCTGGTTACCTCAGGTATTTCACTTGTGTCAACTGAAAAGTTGGCTATGAGTACTACTGTCTTTGATGCATACAGTTCTTTGTAAACTTCTTCAACTCTCTTCACCATCTTATCTCTGCATTTAATGACTTCACCTTTTTTGTCTTTCAGTGATATAATTTGTTGCTTTCCTAGTGACATTTTCCTTTGGACCTGTTTCAGACTTTTTTTCTTTTTTGATGGTTTCTTTGATCTGATCCATGCTTCTTTTTTCTTCTCTTTGTCTCCTGTTGATAAGCTTATTTAATTCCACTCTTTTTATTTCATCTTTCTTTGTTTTTACTTTCACTTCCTTTCTTTTTTTCATGAGCTCGAGTGTCTTTCCTGAATACTTCATGGCTTTGGTTGTATTAGCTTTCCCTATTACCTCCGCAGATTCTCGTAGCATTATCGTTAGTCTGTCATTTAATTCATCAGTGTCACATTCAGCATTACTTAGAGTCTGAATTGTGTTCGTTATTTCCAACAGAAAGGCTGCTTTGTTTTCGTTTACTTTTATAGAGTATATATTTTTATTTTTAATAATCTTTCATTCTGAAATTGAATCTGGCTGTGCAACCCACTATTCTATGATCACTTCCTATATTTACTTTGTTGATAACTGTGACATTTGTGATCGTGTTATTCTTATCTGCCATAATGAAGTCGATTTCATTCTTTGTTTTCGATCTGGACTTCTCCAGGTCCATTTTTTCCCTATTCTTTTGTGAAAGAATGTGTTCAATATTCTCATGTTATACATTTCAGCAAATTTACCACCATTTCTCCCCTTTCATTCCTTTCTCCAACTCCAAATTTTCCCATATATGCTTCTCCATTTTTGATTTGCCAACTTTTACACTGAAGTCTCCCATGAGTACAGTATATGTGATCTTTTCTTCATCCTTAATCTGGAAGATGTCGTCATAGAAGGTTTCTATTTCGTCACCTGAGCTTTGAGAACTCGGTGCATATACTTGTATTACTTTCAGGGTGTATTTTTTGCATGGTCTAAGTACAATCCATGCTACTCTGTCAGAAACATTGCTGAATTTATCTATGTTGCCTGCAAGATTTCTGTTAATTAGAAATCCTAAACTACTAACTGTTTCATTTTGCCTTCTTTGGTAAAATAGGTGGTTGCTGTCCTCGAGCTGGATTACTTCTTTTCTGTGGGTCTCACTCAGACCTACAATATCTAAGGTGACCAGAGTCCCGCTTTTAGGCGGGACAGCCCCTCTTTTTGGACGTCCGTCCCGCTTTTTTAATTGTGACTAGAATGTCCCGCTTTTTTAGCAAATTTTCATAATTGTCCCGCTTTTAGAAACTTACTATTGCATTAGATATAACATGACCTTCTTTTATGAAATTAGGATGAATTAGAAAAATTATGCATAATCCTAACCAAATGAAATACCGAATTATTAATATGAAATCTGTAATGCTCACTAGCTGGTAACTTTGGTCGACCCATTCACTGTACCGTACGGTATGTTCGGAGTTCGTAGATGTTAGTGTTTGATTAGCAGCCTCAGGTTGAGGTGTAGCGCAGCAGCGGTCGCTGTCACATTATCAATATCTATCTGTCTATCTATCTATCTATATCTATCTACCTATATCTATCTATCTGTCTACCTATCTATCTATCTATCTATCTATCTATATATATAGACACACACACACACACACACACACGAACCGCCGGAGAGAGAGGTCGTCCCAGGCATCGCTCCTAACCTTGAGTAGTTCCAGGAATTTTGTCTGTCCTGTCTCCTAGGGTCTTTCTTTAAATTTAAAATAATGAAAGTTGGTAGACTACCAAAAATGTAAAGATTTGTTGGCAATAGTATGCATGAATGTTTGTGGCTTATTCGGTAACAGCTGTTTAGGTACTTT
The DNA here is from genome assembly GCF_032717465.1 of Coenobita brevimanus. Classification (NCBI taxonomy): domain Eukaryota; kingdom Metazoa; phylum Arthropoda; class Malacostraca; order Decapoda; family Coenobitidae; genus Coenobita; species Coenobita brevimanus. Next base: position 10,063,502 of record NC_136980.1, on the reverse strand, counting down.
ACCGGTACGTTAAAGATAGCCGAAAATGTAAACAATGAGGGAATGGAATTTCAAGGATTTGATGCTAATACTAATGTCATGGACCTGGTGAAAACATTAATTATGAGGATTAGTGAACTCGAAAAAAAAGTAGAGAATCTAGTGATAAAGGATGTGTCAGGAAATACGGAAACCACCATACAGAGTCTAATCCAGTCCAACGAAACAGCCAATGAAGAGATTAAGAATTTGAAGAGGGAAAATGTTGAACTGAGGAGGAAACTTGAAGAGAGTACTAATAAAACGGAGAAGGTGAGTAATGTACTAGAAGAACACAAGGCAAAGTGGGCACACGTAGAAGAAGAACAGAAAGAAGTGGTCAGCTTAAGAGAGATCATCCAGGAAGAAAGGGAAATGAACAAGAAAGAAATGGAAGAAAATGTAGTGAAAATACTGAAGAAAAAAGAGAAAATAGTGAGAGAAACTGTAGAAAGGAACAGATGTGTGGTAGTATTTGGAAACAGGGAAGAGGAAGAAAAGGTTAGGTTTGCAAGACTCGAGAGAGACACGAACATGGTGAGAGGAATATTAGGCAAGATTGACCCCGAAGGAGACAAGTGGGTAAAAGAAATTGAGGAAGTAAGGAGGATAGGGCCTTATAAGAAAGGGGAAACAAGACCAATGAGAGTCAAGTTTACATCAGAAAGTGTAATAAATGAGATACTTAAAGTGACCTGGAAATTAAGCAAAGAGGCGGGGATGGAAAATATTATAATAAGAAAAGATCTGAATGAAGAAGAAAGAGAAGTTTTAAAATCATTAAAGGAAGAAGTAAAGGAAAAAATGATAAAAGGACAGAGGAAGAACGTAATACTTTTTTTTGGAGAGTATTGGATATGAAAGTAAGGAAATGGTATTTAAGGAAATAGAAGCGAAGGAAACTAGGGGGGATGGTTGTGAAAGATCAGAAGTTGAGGAAGTGGTACGGACAGAGAGTAGGAGAGAAGAGGGTATTAATAATGTCAAAAATAATTTGAAGGTGATATATAATGTTGATGGTTTCATATCGACAAGGATCGAAATTAATGATTTCTTGAGAGACCATGAACCTGATGTCATGTGCTTTGTAGAGACCAAATTAAGAGAAGATATTGATGTTCATTTGGGAGATGGTAAATACAAACTGTGGAGAAAAGACAGAAAAGAAAAAAAGGGAGGAGGAGTGATGATAGCAGTGAAGAACAACATAAATGTAGATACTGTGGAAATGGGAGAAGGCAGGGCTGAAGTGATATATATGAAATTAGAAACTGGAGAGAATGTTAAGAGAGATATGGCGGTAGTGTATGTTCCCCCAAAGACGAGAGCATGGAAGGATGACGAATACCATGAGATGTTGTCAAATATGGCTAGCTACTTGCAAAAAATAATTGAGAAAAGCAATAATATAATTTTGGTGGGTGACTTTAATTGTAAAGAGGTGAACTGGGAGGAATGGTACTCGGGAGGCGGCGAGGATTCGTGGGGTACTATGTTATTAAATATTATAATGAATAATGTGATGACGCAGTGGGTCAAAGAAGAGACACGGTTTCGAGGTGAGGACACACCAGCAAGGTTAGATTTACTGTTCACCAAAGAACCCGATGTAACAGAATCATTGGAATATCTCTGTCCTTTGGGAAAAAGTGATCACGTGGTCATTGAGTTCCAGATGTTAATAGGAAACGTTGAGCCAAGAGACGAGCTTCATAGACAGGGAAGATACAACTTTGGCAAAGCAAATTTTACAGGATTGAGAAACTTTTTTGAAAATGCGGATTGGAGAAAATTCAGAGAAACAAGAGAGATACAGAGGAAGTGGAATATCTTTCTAGACCTCTATAATTTGGGAGTGGAAAAATTTGTACCAAGAGTAAGAGGGAAAGAAAACAGGAAAAAGGAGTGGTTTAATAGAAGGTGTATGATAGCCAAAAAAAAGAGAGATAAGGCGTGGAACAATTGGAGAAAGAGAGGTAACGACAGAACAAAGGAAGAATATAAAAGAACAAGAAACGAATACACAAGAATACGTAGGGAAGAAGAAAGGAATTATGAAAAAGGTATAATTGACAAATGCAAGGATGAACCCAAACTGTTTTATAGATTTGTTAATGGCAAACTGAAACAAAAGGAAGGAATCACCAAGCTGAAAGTAGATGGAGAGGTCTTTAAGGATGCGGCAATGCAAGCAGAAATAATGAACAAACGTTTCCAGTCAGTTTTCACTAAAGAAAAGGAGCTTGTGGAAGGGGAGGGAGTGATTAGAAATGTTCCGGTGATGAAAGATATAAAAGTGGAGGTGCAGGAAGTGTATAAATTACTGGAAACTCAAGATGTAAGGAAAGCCCCAGGACCTGATGGAATTTCTAATTGGGTACTGAAGGAATGCAGAGAATAACTGGCGGATAAAATTCACAGCTTAATTGTATGCTCACTGGAAGAGGGGAAAGTGCCAAAAGAATGGAAGAGGGCAAATGTGGTACCAATTTACAAGGGAGGAAACAGGGAAGAACCCCTGAATTATAGACCAGTGTCTCTAACCAGCATGGTCGCAAAATTGTGTGAGAGAATCCTGAAAGACAGATGGATAAAATATCTGGAAGAGATGAATATTTTGGCTGAATGTCAGTTTGGATTCAGAAGTGGAAGGTCATGTGTTTCAAACTTGTTGAGCTTTTACTCAAGAGCGATTGATGTGGTACAGGAGAGAGATGGTTGGGTGGATTGTGTGTACTTAGACTTAGAGAAGGCCTTTGACAAGGTACCTCATAAGAGACTAATGTGGAAACTAGAATATATAGGAGGACTAAAGGGGAAACTTCTGGAATGGATGAGAGACTTTTTGAGAGACAGACAAATGAGGACAGTAATAAAGGAAAAGATGTCTGGATGGAGGGAAGTAACAAGTGGAGTCCCTCAAGGCTCAGTGTTGGCGCCAGTAATGTTCCTGATTTACGTAAATGATATGGTAGATGGAGTGAACAGTTATGCGAGTCTGTTTGCTGATGATGTAAAGATCTTGAGGAAGATAGAGGTTGAGGAGGATTGTAAAATACTGCAGGAGGATTTGGATAGGATACACAATTGGAGCCGGACGTGGGAAATGAAATTTAATGTAAAGAAATGTAAAATATTGGAAATGGGTAAAAGTGCCAGGAGACCATCACTGAATTATTTTTTGGGTAATGAATTAATCACAAAAAGGAGAGAAGAGAAAGATTTGGGAGTGCTGGTCCAAGATAATTTGTCACCAGAAAAGCATATTAACAAGATAGTTGGAGAGACTTATAAGCTCTTGACTAACATAAGAGTAGCATTTCATTATATGGATGAGGAAATGATGAAAAAATTGATAGTGGCCATGATCCGCCCCAGGTTAGAATATGCAGCGGTAGTGTGGTCCCCACACAAAAAGAAAGATATAAACAAGATTGAGAGAATACAAAGAACAGCAACCAAGATGGTCCCCAGTCTGACAGACCTGTCATACAGAGAGAGGCTGGAAAAACTGGATTTGCCTTCGTTAGAGGAAAGGAGAAAGAGGGGAGACATGATTGCGGTGTTCAGGACCATGGTGAGAGTAGATAAAATTGACAAAGAAGATCTGTTTGTATGGGATAAGAGAGCAACAAGAGGACATGGAATGAAATTGAAAAAGTCAAGCTGCTTGAAGGATATCAAGAAATATAGCTTTCCTTACAGAAGTATAGACTTATGGAATAGCCTGGACAAAGAGATCGTCCAGTCTAAAAACTTAAACGAGTTTAAAGTTAAATTCGACTTATTGAGAAACAGCGACGGAAACCCACGAGCATAGTACATTCCGTGTATATCACAATTAGGTATATTCTTAAATATTTAGAACGACTCAGACAAAGAGGTGGTGCATGAGAAAAACATTCATGTGTGTAAAGGTAGACTTGATAAATGTGGATATGGAGACAGGACAACACGAGCATTGCTCAATTCCTGTATACTACAAATAGGTAAATACAAATAGGTAAATACACACACAGGCATGCGCGCATCCCGCTTTTAACTCCAATCAATCTGGTCACCTTAACAATTTCCCAACAAATGTTTTCCAGTTGTCACTAAGTTATCAAGCTTATAATCTTCTGTGAGGCTTCTTACATTGTCTGTAAAGATCTTCATGCATTTCAGTTTGTTTAACCCTAGAAAGGAAACCCCGGGAGAATTTCCTCCGGGCGCACGAGACGATCACATGATCACCCATGCAGAAGCGTGGGTCCGGCCCGGTACGCCCAGTACCTTCAGGCCATTGTCTGTCTCGGTCGAGGATGGGTGTGCGGTCCGGCTCGCTCACTGGGTTTTGTCCATAAATCGCATTTCAGGAGAATTTCTCCAAGAGTTTCCGTTAACGTGTGTTGTGCTGCCAATGTCAACTCCTTCATCATACACAGCAAGAATGTGGTGTGAACCGCAAGAACTTCATGCTGAAAGTGGGGAAGGCACTAATCACTCCCTGGGCACAGTCACGGCTGCGTTCACCTTCCCTGCCCCGCTCCCTGCACACCTTGATCACCACTGTCTGTGACATACCGTCACTGGGCAGTGCTGCCCAGTAATGTTTCAGTGATGTTTTGGTGTCATTTCAAGCATAGTTTGCCATAGTAAAAGTGTGGAAAAAAAATAAAAAACAAAAATAACCATTATTTGCCTACTGAAAAAGTACCCCTTTTTCATGTGTCTCCCATACAGTTTGTAGCTGAGGTAGAGGGGTGGGACCCAGCCAGGGTATGCTCGCACGACCAAAGACTGCTCACACCGCCAGAGAAGTCAATCGGGCCAGTAGTTTTTTTTTTTATGAATATTTGTGTAGAGTCATATACCAAAATTCCACTTTTTAGTTACTTTTTTAAAATTTAGATATCATTAATAATTTAAGGTACAAACTAGATTTAAAGTAGGTTAAATGAAAGAGGAAGAGCTCTATTTTCTTTGTATATCTTCAAAATGAAATAATTTTGTACATAAGTATTTTTTTTTAATTTTTCAAAACCGGGAGAAATTCTCCCGGGGTTTCCGTTAACGTTACTGAAACACAGGGTTTCCTTTCTAGGGTTAAGACCCCAGTCTCTAATGGGTGCTTTCAAAACTAGTATTCCGGTAGATGTCACCACCACTGGGACGAACACATTCCCAGCGCTGTTTAAAAAGCATATTTTTCTTTGTTAAATATCTACACTGATGTGTGAAACTGTGAATCATGGTAATATCCTATACCGTAATATAAATAATACAAATAGAACACGTATATATAACGCAGCTTGAATTGTTTCTATTTATCATAAATGGCAATTAAATATATCATTGATGGCAACCCGCCATTTCAGTGGCCCTATATTACTTAATTTCTGCTACATTTAGTGCAAGTTAGATTCTTAATACATAATTTGTTCAGACAGTAAATTATGCCTAGTGGGTATCTTGACTCATTCAATCTCTACGTGGGCAGAAATTTAATGTTGAGTATATACTGGGACTCAACATTTTGCTCACTCCCTTCACGCATGCACATCACAAGACCCGTGTTGCCACGTTTTGAGAAGGCCGTGGCGTTGTCTTTATCTACAGGAACCTAACCAGACCACAAGTAGTTTAAACTGTATTATTTTAAGCATTAGTCCTCGTGCAAAAAAACTTAAACACTGGACTGTCTTGTGCGCATGCGTGAAGGGAGTGAGCAAAATGTTGAGTCCCAGTATTTACTCAACATTAAATTTCTGCCCACATAGAGACTGAATGAGTCAAGATACCCACTAGGCGTAATTTACAGTCTGAACAAACTATGTATTAAGAACCTAACTTACACTAAATGTAGCAGAAATTAAATAATGTAGGACCACTGAAATGGCGGGTTGCCAGCTTATGCCATCAATGATATTATAATTTCCGTTTATGATAAATAGAAACGATTCACGCTGAGTTATATATACGTGTTCTATTTGTATTATTTATATTACGGTATATGACATTACCATGATTCACAGTTTCACACATCAGTAGATAATTAACAAAGAAAAATATACTTTTTAAACAGAGCGGGAAATGTGTTCGTCCCAATGGTGGTGACATCTACCGGAATACTAGGCTTTTCAGAAACACCCCGTTTGCTGAGAGAGTGCCTACTCATTTTCACTGGTACACTACCTGTAAGCACAGGAGGCAGTGCGGTTGGACCTTTAGTAGACAATGATCCAACAGGAACGCTCGACAAATTATTTGCAGTAGAATTCATGTTTGGCTGGGGAGATTGTGGAAAATAATCTCACCTCCCTGCCACATAGTTTTGGTGAGACTTAATTTTCTGTGCCACTTTATTTAGTATATTCGGTGGAGCCCTGTATATCTATAGGTTGTCTCCTGGTCCACACCGTCTTAGATGGTACGTCGTATATCTGCAAGGCCTTCCCCTGTCTGCCACCTGGGGACGTGCCAGGAAGCAGTGGGATCCTGCCCTTGGACCTTAAAAGTCAGGGTTGAAAAATTATATAGTGGAAAACCTTCATTGTAACCAGACGAACTCACCTGGAAAGTTCCATTCAAAAACTTTCCCCTTTTCTTATCGTTTCTATTTTTGAGTGGGGCCAACCCTTCAAGGGTCACCCTCCCCAGATACCACATTACGGATGAGAGTCCATTGTACAACATGTACTAAGATATCAAAATCATGTCTGCCTTCCTTCCCGTATTTTGAGTCCTTCATAAGTTTGGGAAGGGACCTAATCCCCTAAAAATAATGGTGAATATATATATATATATATATATATATATATATATATATATATATATATATATATATAGTGGAAGACATTATGAAGTAACCAGCCAAACTGACCTGAGAAGTTGCTTTGAAATCCATCTACTCACTTTCCTTTACTCTGGATCATTTTTATTTTTGGGAGGGGGCTGACCCCACACAAATCACTGGGGAGTCACGCTCCCCAAATATCGCATTACGTATGAGTCCATTGTACAATTTATACTACGATATCAAAGCCATATCTGCCCTTCTTTCATTATTCCTTAGAAATTTTAATTTGGATAGGAAGACTGACCTCCCTAAACCCCATGATTGGAAAATTGTATTTAGTGGAAGACTCTTCAAGAAACCTGACAAGCTTTCCTGGGAAGATTAATTCAGATCCACCATGTAGCCCATGAGGAGTTAACACACACACACACACACACACACACACACAGCCTGAGTATAACGCTACGGTGTAGAATGCAGTGTCAAAAATGGTGCCTACCATCCTGCAATGCAGGATTGATAACAACAGTGAAATAGTAAATACGTCATAGTTGTACAAGGTAGTGGTGGTTGACACTTTATTAACATTCGATTAGATTTTTCTGGAGGGGTTTCTGTCCCTGTTATCCCTCCCACCCCTTCGTCTGGTCTATGAAATCTTCACTGAGAGAACGTCTAAACGTTACCAAAAGTTACCTTATAGTCCTCAGAAATTTAATATATCTCTGTCCTTACAAATGGACTTACAGGAATGTTCGTTTTCTCTAAATATTTTTAAGGATACCGGTCATTACAATTATTTTAGTTTTTCTCCATTGCTCGGTTTGACTGTATGCTTCGCATCACCAGCAGTGCTTATTTCCAATTATTCTTGACCACATGGTGAATAATATACGTTTCACTCAGCATTATCTTTTATCTTTATTTTCTGGCCAGAGGCTTCCAGAGCATTGAGTTCATGAAGCCTACATCAAACTACTCTATTTCGAAGCTTCTCCTAAGCTGAATTATTCCGCTTGCAGGTAACAAGAATAAAATAACAGGTACGCTGGGATAGTGTAGAGTATAGTGTTACGGAACAGAGAAAGATAATGTACACATTAAGTGAGAATACTAAGAGTCACTACTGTCCCGTAAAGTTCCAGGTTCAAAACAAAAGAGTTAGGTAAAATTACAAGTTAAAGTTTAATGCTCAAACTAACAACAAAACATTCAGGACTCATAAGGATAATGTAATGGCAAAAAACAGGTTAAATATATGGTTAACTGCAATAGCCTCTATTAACATGAAATTAGCAAGAGTAAATTTACCTAAGTCAGCCCTGATAAAATGAAAATACACTGGGTAATGCTCCGTTAATGCAAGATAAATTATTACAGATACAAAATATTATTAATGATGGCTGACAACAAGAACCCTTACATAAATTACAAAAACCTTACTAGGCCTAAGAATTAACCTTATGCAACACAGTACAAGAAAAAATGCAACAACAGTTATACTCAAATTACACACAGCTGCTAGATGTTTGGAGATTTCTTGAGCACTCACAATAATAATAACTGTACAGGGGAGGACAGAGATGTGAACAAAATGAGGAGCAGATCTAAGTGGCAATGATGCAGAGACTGAGCTCATTATATAGGGGCCAGCAGAGCTTGATACAACTTGTAAGAAGGACGCGCAAATGAAGCCATGGGGACAAAGAGTTGACAATCCCGCTCTGAACAACAGAAATGACGACTTACTCTAATATAACGGTAGAAGGGGGGGACTGAGGCAGAACATGCTCGTGATCAAACATGCAGCATACTGTGCATTAAAATTACACAAAGGATGATGAAATCATAGGCTATGTAACAATAGGTTAGCAGCATTTGGTCGGGCATATTCTGGATGGGGCATTCTTGAGGGGGCACGCGACATACGGTGTTCCCACGCCCAATCATAAGATGCCAGAAAAGTGGTTCAAAGTTCAGCAATAATATCGCAACCATAACTTTTTAATTTTGATGATAGAACGTTCATTTTTTCCTAGGAAAGGTTTTTGAGCGTACATTGCGATAATTATAATAATTTGGTCATAAATGAAGTTGATATCTAATTTTTTTTCATTTTGCTGAACTTTCAACCCGTTTTCTGGCAAAACCTGATTGCTTAAGCAAAAAACAACATTGATTAAAACAAAGATAAGTACCATTAAACAATATGAATGTGCTATGGCCCCCCCAAAAAAGGTCAAACGGGTATGCTGTAAAACAGCGAGAATTCCTTTTTGCATGCCACGAACAGAGTACAACGGTAAGGACTGAAGAATGGTGCGACAGAAACTCCCGCCAAACACAGCGCCACATACAACCAGCCATTCAGTAAGCAAGGCTTGCGACCCAGCCACATTCTCACTGGCCGCATGCAACACCGGTACACACAGGCAAGACGCGCTCCTCTGCTCCCGTACCACCACCACAGCTGCATACACGAGGCACCCTTATGTTTCGCGGCCAGTCCTGGGCGAATGGCGCGTAGCATAAGGATGATGTACACTACTTTTTTGAAGGACTTTCAACCACACTTCCAGTGGTGGAAGGTGTTCTCATCCAAGGCCACATGATAGAGTATGGGTGAAAATAGTGTTATCCAACAAAAACGCATTTTCCGGCTGGTGGTCTGTGAACCTCTTCCGTCACACATCTCTTCCCCCCCCCGTTTCATTTGGTCTATGAAATCTTAATGAGAGTTATACAGATATACGAAGAACGTGAACCTTTAATATCAAAAGCAAAACAGCAAGATTCCTAATCTCTGATAACAGATTTCAGTGATGTAGGAAAGCAGAGAGAGGTGTTCGAGCGAATATTGTATTACACAAGAAGGATGGTGAAGGAGCTCAGGGGATCAGGAAGGTTCAGAGAACACGGCATACTTTTATGCCATTGATAAAAGTTGATTTATACTACACGTTTGGCCATGTGGAGAGGATGGAGGGTGAGAGACTGACGTAGAGAGTGTATGTGAGTGAGGTGGAGGGGGGAAGAGGGAGGGGGAGGCCGAGGATGAGATGGAGGGATGGGGTGGAGAGGTATATGAGAGGGGGGGGGTGTGAGTTGGGAGCAGGGCAGTGAAATGGCGGGGGACAGGGCGACGTGGAGGCGATTTGTTTGTGGCCACCCCAAACGGGAATGAGGCGTCTGGCAATAGATAGATAGATAGATAGTTTTATGAAATAGTAATAATAGCCCGCACTAAGAAAATTAGTGTGGTACTTCAATATGTAACCATTTTCTTTTTACAGTAAGTGACTAGAATTCTCACAGGAAATTATTTACCATAATGAACCCAGTAAATTCCCTCACGACACCCACCTCCGACAGCTCGGCTCTCTGTCTCCCTTTCTCTCTCTCATATAATGTCGGCCAATGAGCAAGTGAAGAGATGTAGGAATAACTTAGCCTGCATTCCTACGGTCCATGATACGATTATATTTAAAAGGGTGAGGTTGGTGACACGCTTTACTTTTATATTTACTGGCCCAGCAAAGTATTCACATAATTTATAATGAAGTGGTGTCAGACAAAATATCTGTCAAAATATTTCTTGTCGCATATCTGCATCCTGAAAGCTTAATGCAAAGTTTTTTCACATCCCATTACCCGGAGTATATTACGAGAACTGTTTAAGCTGTGAAACTGACATTTTACCACAATATAGCCTTAAGGTGGACGCAGTGCGGAAAGAGGTGTGGTTCCAATCGATTGATTATTCTCTGAGATCTCTTAGGGTCAAAAATTGGGACTCTTCAGGATATTCACTATGTCATCTAATTTTCCATGAAGGATTAAACCTAGAGCCACCAAACTTGGTGGACTTACAGACTGTGATGACCTGAGGTGCCGTGCACATAATCAAATAATCAGTGACCTTGACCTCAAGATCCCTTTGTAACTCAGCTTCAAGTAGGCAATGGCTGTGGAAAATTTTTCCCTTATGAAAATTGTCCTTAGACATTTTTACAGAGTTCTGGTTAAAACTTCCCACATTCCTGTGGAAAGTTTTTGTTTATCAAAATTATCCTTGGACAAGTTTACGGTGTTCTGGTTATAACTTCCCACATTCCTGTGGGAAGTTACATTATTCTTGTCCATGTTATTTTTATTCTTACATATTTAAAACTGTGATATTTCAAAGGCTATTTGACGTAGAGTCTTCAAGCTTGGTCAGCTCAGTCAGGCAGCTGTTTGCTTCTTATGGCCAATTATGGTGGCAGTCCGTCAACTGGATCTCCTGATATTATCTGGAGCACAGGAAAGTGAGTCAGCCACGCTGTCTCAAGAACTGTTTCAGCTAGGAAGCGTTTCATGCAGGATTGAAGCTAGAGCCACCAAACTTGGTGGACATAATCCTGTGATGACCTACGGTGATATACCCAAACTCTGTGATCTTGACCCCAAGGACCCGTTATAGCTCGGCTTCTAGTAGGCAATGGTGGTGGGAAGATTTTCTTTATTAAAATTGTCCTTGGACAATTTTGCAGTTTTCAAGTAATTATTATTATTATTATTATTATTATTAAAACTTGTAACATGCCTGTGGGAAGTTTTATTATCCTTGTCAGTATGATAATAATAATAATAATAATAATAATAATTATTATTATTATTATTATTTTAGAACCACAATATTTCAAATGCTATTTGACCTCAAGCCTTCAAACTTGGTCAACCTAGTAGGACAGCTGTCCACTTCTTTTGGCCATATATGGTGGCAATCCGTCAGCCTGATCTTGGATTTATCAAGAACACAGAAAAGTGAGTCAGCCACGCTAACTCAAGAACCGCTTAAGCTAAGGAGCTGAAATTTTCCTTCAATATAGCGTTAAGGCGACGCAGTGCGAGAAGGAGCATGGTTCTATAAGTTGATTATTTTCTGATTACGCCTGGGGTCAAAAATTGGGACTTTCCGGATATTCTGGATGTCACCTAATGTTCCGTGAAGGATTAAAGGTTGAGCCGCCAAACTTGGTGGAATGATTGACTGTGATGACCTAAGGTGACCTTGGAAAATTTTTACT
>NC_136980.1:10004134-10046634 GCF_032717465.1 Coenobita brevimanus | reverse complement strand
AGTTTATATTATTTTTATTGTGTCCCCCCCTGTGGCGGGGGGGACACAATCTGGCCGCACTATGGCGTGGTACTACTACTCTGCGGCCAGGTTGTGTTAGGAAGAATACTGCCACCGTATTCCCTGCGTGTCGTAAAAGGCGACTAAAAGGGGCGGGGTGAGGGGACTAGGGACCCCCTCCTCTGTTTTTTAGTTCCTAAAAAGAGACAGGCCAGAGAAAGGGAAGGGGGATGGAGTTATCCCCGTACCCTGAAGATTGGGTCTATGAATGTGCGTGGATGGAGTACGATTGAGGCTAAAAGGGAGGAGATTGGGAGAATGTTTGTGAGAAGAAAGTTGGATGTGTTAGCTTTGAGTGAAACGAAGATGAAAGAGAAGGGTGAGTCTATGTTTGGAAGTGTGAATGGAACATTGTCAGGTGTTGATAAAGGAAGGGCAAGAGAAGGTGTGGCCTTGTTAGTGAGTCCGGCAGTACAGCAGTTTGTGATTGAATGGAAGGAGGTGTCATCGAGACTGATGTGGGTGAAAGCGAAATTTGAACGTGAGTTGTGGGTGTTTGTGAGTGCATATGGGCCTGGTAGTGAAAGGGATGAAGAAGAGAGGGAGTCTATCTGGAATGATGTTGATGAGTGTCTGCAGAGTTTTGGAGCGAATGTGAATGTGGTAATGATGGGAGATCTGAATGCTAGAGTGGGAAATGTAGCAGTTGAAGGTGTAGTTGGTATGCATGGTGTGCCTGGAAGAAATGAAAATGGGGAGCGAATGATAGCGATGTGTGTTGAGCGAGAGATGGTGATTTGGAAATATGCTGTTTGAGAAGAAAGATATTTATAAGTATACATGGGTGAGACAGGAGGGTGGAAGGGTTGTTGATAGAGCTTTGATGGACTATGTGGTTGTGTCTAGGAATGTAATAGGAAGATTGTTGGATGTGAGAATTCTGAGAGGGGAGGGTGGAGGTATGTCTGACCACTACCTGGTGGAGGAAAAGTTAAGAGTAGGTAAGAGATGGGTGAGAGCTAGGAGGGTTAGGTGTGGCAGGGAGGTTTTGAATGTGAGTGAGTTGGATAAAAAAGAGAAAAAGATAGAGTATCAGGAGAAATTGAAAGATGAGTGGAACGCAGTGAAAGATCGGGAAAGTGGCAGTGTGGAGGAGGAATGGCAGTTATTTAAGAGTGCTGTGGTGGGGCATGCAGAAGAGGTGTGTGGTGTGAGACATGTGGGTGGTGGTGTAAGAAAAGGAAGTGAATGGTGGTGCGGGGAAGTAAGTATGGATGTGGCTGAGAAGAGACGTGCATATGAAGTGTGGCTGCAGAGGAAGGATGAGATGTCATATGAGAGGTATAAGGAAAAGATGAATAAGGCGAGAAGGGCTGTGTGTGATGCTAAAGTGGCAGCAGATGAGAGGTGGGGTAGGCGGCTGACAGAGAATTTTCAACAGAATAAGAAAATGTTTTGGAAGGAAGTGAAAAGGGTGCGAAAGGGAGAGTCTGGGAAGGAAGAACGAGTAAAAGCAGAGGATGGAAGGATGTTAATTGAGATGGATGCAGTAAGGAAGAGATGGGCAGAGTATTTTGAAAGATTGTTAAATGTAGAGGAGGAAAGGGTGGCTGAGATTGTGGCGGATGGAAGGGTGCAAGGAATAAATGTGTTAGGAGAGTTGAATGATTCTTTGATCACGAAGGAGGAAGTGGAGAAGGCAGTAAAGGAGATGAAAACAGGGAAAGCTGCAGGTATGGATGGGTGTGCTGTGGAATGCCTGAAAGGTGGTGGAGTGACTATTGTTGACTGGTTAGTAAGATTGTTGAATGTGTGCTTTGTGAAAGGTATGGTGCCAGTTGACTGGGCAAGTGCTTGTGTGGTCCTGTTGTATAAAGGCAAGGGTGATAAGTATGAATGTACTAGCTTTAGGGGTATAAGTCTGTTGAGTGTTGTAGGTAAGGTGTATGGTGGAGTGTTAAGTATGAGAGTTAGAGAGGGTACAGAGGGAGTGATTGGTGATGAGCAGTGTGGCTTTAGGAAAGGGAGGGGATGCGTGGATCGGGTGTTTGTGTTGAGACAAGTGTGTGAAAAGTATTTAGCGAAAGGCAAGGATGTGTTTTGGGCATTTATGGATTTAGAGAAAGCGTATGATAGAACTGATAGGGAGACTTTGTGGACTGTTTTAAGATTGTATGGACTTGATGGTAGGTTATTAAAAGGGGTGAAAAGGTTTTATGTAAATAGTAGAGTGTATGTAAGAGTGGGAAATGCTGTGAGTGATTGGTTTCCTGTAAGAGTGGGGCTGCGACAGGGATGTGTGATGTCGCCTTGGTTGTTTAATATTTACATGGATGGTGTTGTAAGGGAGGTGAATGCAAGAGTTTTAGGTGGAGGTCTGAGTCTGGTGAATGTTGATGGTGGAGAGTGGAATCTGAAGCAGCTGCTGTTTGCAGATGATACTGCACTGGTGGCTGATTCAGAGAAGAGACTGAGACAGTTGGTAGAGGAGTTTGGAAGGGTGTGTGAAAGGAGGAAATTGAAAGAAAATGAGAATAAGAGTAAAGTGATGAAGTGTACGAGGTTGGTAGATGGTAGGGGGATGAATATAGTTTTGAACGGCGAGTTGCTTGAGGAGGTAGAGTGTTTTAAATATCTAGGGTCACATGTTGCTGTGGATGGAAGAATAGATGCAGAAGTGAAGTTTAGAATAAATGAAGTAGGAAAGGTGCTGGGAGGAATGAAAAAAGTGTTTAGATGTCGTTCGCTTAGAATGGATGTAAAGAGAAGGCTGTATGAGGGTGTTGTGGTACCGACTGCATTATATGGGGCTGAAACATGGAATATGGGTGTAGCAGAGAGGAAAAGTTTGAATGTAATGGAGATGAGGTGTCTGAGGAGTATGTGTGGAGTGACGCGTATGGATTGGGTGCGGAATGATGAAGTGCGAAGGAGAACTGGAGTTGTTCGGGAGATGGCTGGTAGAGTTGAGCAGAGGGTGTTGCGATGGTTTGGGCATATGGAGAGAATGGATAACGAGCGATTGGTGAAAAAGATAACTAGATCTGATGTGAGAGGTGTAAGGCTGAGAGGAAGACCACGAATAGGATGGATGGACAGTGTGAAGAGAGCGCTGGATGCGAGAGGGATGTCTGTTGAGCAAGGAAGAGTGGCTGTGCGTGACAGAAATGAATGGAGAGAAATTGTGAATGAATAAGTGATGACGCAGCCCTGAGGGGATATTCTCCCGCATTTGGTCTGATCAGCTATTTCAGGTCAGGTGCGGGTAAGGGGATGAGTCTGTTATGATGTGGCAGGGTAAACCAGCTCTGCTGTCGGGCCCTGCTGCGGATGTCACTGATTGCATTGCACAGTTGACCCTTGTGTGGTGTGGTGCGGTGAGGATCTGTCCGTTCTCCCCTTTGAGGCTAAGATGCAAATAAATGTGTTTGAATGGATGAGTAAATGGGGAGTGTGTCGTCCTGTCTCGGCTACCTCCCTTTCCTTGGGGGAAGCAGCCTAGGTATATAGATAGATAGATTATTATTATTATTATTGTTATTATTATTGATACACATTCCATTACCTGCCAGACATTCAATCCGTTGACTATCAAGTTAAAATTGGGTGCCAAACCTCCACTTTGCCTCAACTAAAAGCAGTTTTAACACTGACCTCTGTACTGTGCATGTATAATATATACGGAAGACATTTGTCCAGTCATCTCAGCTGATATGTAAAATGGTTATATTTTATATATATCGACCTTACAGTAGTTCCCTGAGGCCCATGTGTTCTGTAGACGGTAACACCTTCACACGTCGTTACTTAAGTGCTAATGTCTACCATCCATACTGAGTACATGCTGGGTCTGTCTCAGTCAGTACTACCAGGATGGTATTAGCGGGGGTGTTATTGCAAGATGTCGATGGGTCTTGTGGAAGACTGTTACAGTGACTTTCATATCCTCAAACTGTTCCTTGCACCAACCTGGGATCGAACCCGCGTCCTTTCCGTTAGCAACCCGTAATTCCACCACCTGATCTTACGAGGCACATAGCGCCTCTTCCTTATCAGCTCATCTCTGTACATGGCATGTTATTATTCTCATGTGAGTTATGTAAAATTCTTAGCCTTGTAAGGCTCATTCTTACCTAAATAAAAACGAATGACGTTAACCCTTTGCCACGATCATGTACCCTGTACGTCAGGTGTAGGCAATAGAAGCGTAGGAGAGTGTATCTAGGACGTCAAAAATGCTTTGCTATGGGAACAGCAGAGGGCTGTCTGAAGCTTCCTGGCTCCTCCTCCTGCTGCTTGGATAATTATGGTACTGGTGGGAAGATACGCTCGTGGTGAAGTGAGTAAGGGGTTAAGTTCAAGGCGAAGGGGTTAACTGAAAGAGAATACCCAACCTTGTCATAACCATGAGTGAGTTCACGGCGACAGTATTAATACTTCCAGGCTCTAAGACACACTCCTACCTGAATAAAATCACCTGACGTTAGCTAGAGTACAAAATTGCAGTTGCCAAGGACATGAGAGGTCTACAATTATGTAAAATATATACACAGACAATACTCAGGCGTATCATCATAATACCAATCTGTCTCCTACCTAAGCATGGGATGATGTAGGGTTCAGAATGTAAGGAAAGCGAGAACACGATGAATTAATTAACAGCATGTCCTTTGAAGTGGAAAAGACTTTCGTTCACCCAGCAATCAAGCCTCCGAAACCTGAATCCACCTCACAGACTTAACCACCGTTATATTTAGGATATTTTTCTATAAAGATGCACTTCACATAGACACTCCGACGATTATCAGGTAAGGGAGAGAGAGAGATCTTTGCCATGCTCTCCTCCTTTCATCCAACCAATTCGATTGCCATTCAGTTCCCTAGCATAATGAACCTCTATGCTTCACTTTCATGCACGCTCATATGCCATATCTCTCCACCAGTGTTATAGGTCTCGAGACCAGTTTGATGTCTTGGTCTTGATCTTGGTCTCGCTTGACATAGTCTTGGTCTTGATCATGGTCTCGAAGCTTCTGATCTCGGAGTTTTGGCTCGAGACCAGGTCGAGACCATCATTACGAAGTGCATCGCGGTGTGGGGAAGGTCGAAATTTATGGTCATACACGGAAAAAAAAATCATGGCTGATTCGCTTCACGGCGCGCCATACAGCGCTGTACTGCCTATTGATACTGCCTGGCTAACGCTACGGTGATGATGCATGAGCTGAGCCCTGCGAGCGCCGATAGAGTGCGTGCGAGTCGAGACAGCATGCATGACGTAGCCATTCTCGCAGTGATAATCTCCGTTTGCACGCACGTATGTTTGTAGCTCTGTTCACCTCCATGTACTTCACATACATGTATGGTGTATGCAATCCCCGCACCCTTCGTACACATACACCACAGGTTTAGCTAGTTCACTCGGAAAACGTAACCACAAAAATTTCTATTTTCCTATGTTTTTTTCTTCCTGCCAGTGAAGCAATGAAAGCAGAAATATTTTACCTAGATGTTCAGTTGTTCACATATATAAAAGTCTGTAAATATATTTCCTCCTTTACAGGGACGTAGCCAGGATTTTGTAGCGATGGGGGCCAAGTCAGACACCAGTGGCTTCCAACCTTTCGAGTTATGACCCTTCAGAGCGTCCAAATGGCTCTCACGGAGGCCTGCAGTGACATCTGTGACCTTTTTAGAAGAAATAAGAATATTTTCTAGTGTTTCACAGCCACCATCGTATGTCATACAACTCATTCACCTATGGGCGGGGAGCCATGGCCATGTGGCCCAGTGGCGTTTCTAGCCACACTAAAGTGGGGGGGGGGCCACCTTGGGCGGCCGATAAATCACCTGTAGCAGCAAGAAGGGCAGTGAGCAGACTCGAATGAGGGTCCCTTTCAAGAGGGAAAGTTAGTGAAAACTGTTTTCTTAAACAAATAGTAGGCAAGAGCATAAGAAGTATTTGGAGCACTTATGGAAGTAAAATATATATTTAATATTTATGAAAATTTTTTTGCTTCCCACTTCTGTATCTCGAAACCCCTTCGGTCTCTTCTGTATACTTATCCTGAAAAATAGGTAGTCCCCCTCGACTGTTCACGAGAAACAAGAGATGAATATGTTGTGTATGGAACGTTTGGGCACGGGTAAAGCTCGGGGAGAAGTGCAAAAATTAGTCTTCCCAAAACCAGCTTTCGTATGAGGAAGATACAGCTGTCCATGAGTACGATGGCACTGACAAAAAATGCAACACCATACATTATAACTTCAAAACAGCACTTTCAAACGTTTAAAAACTTAAAAAACTTTCACAAGCCATAACATCGGTGTGCAGGGCCGTAGAGAGCTATGACCACGCCCTGGGGTGCCTGGAAAACGTTGACACGGGCCAGAAAAAGAAGCAAAATTGTCACAGTCCTGGTGAGGGCCCTGGTCCCTCCATACTCTTGAGTTTTGGCCCCAGGAATTATCACCATTGCCCTCTTCTCTCTTTCATTCTTCTTAGTAATTGGGGGCGCGGTAGCACAGTGGTAGCGCGCTGGACTTGTGATCGGGGGATTGCAAGTTCCAGCCTCGCCCGGGCTGCCGTGCCGGGAGGGGTAGCTCCCTCCTGTAATCCTAGCGGGGCTATATAGTCCAATACAGGGCTTAGCTCGGGGGAACTCCATTTTTTTTCTTCTTAGTAATTGTCTTCCCAGAAACTCCTCGACCTTATTCAACTCACGTGCAATAATCAACTTAAATTCGTTTAAAAGGTGTTGAGTATCGCATCGATACATAATCTGCAACTGGGTGATTGGGGTACTAGTGCACTCACTCGAGGGGCCGAGACGCCCGTGAAAACTGAGCAGCAGTGCAGCACCTGCAGGCTGCAGCTAGTTTTCATTCATTCAGCAGACACATAAATTCTTGGTCTTGGTTCTTGGTCTAGGTCTCGGAGGGTCTGGTCTTGGTCTTGGTCTCGGAGGGTCTGGTCTTGGTCTTGGTCTTGGTCTCGGAGGGCCTGGTCTTGGTCTTGCTCTCGAGGTGCCTGGTCTTGATTACAACACTGTTCTCCACCTTCTCGGCATCCATCATTTACTCATTTGATGTAGTGCTACCTTCACGTGAATCTACATTGACAAGCCAAAAGGTTTCATGTAACCCCAGAAACCATTTACTACACTGAGTGGCAACCTTATAACCAATCGCTGTGGTAGAGTAGAACGAATATTGTCACCGTAATCTCTGCAGGCCTGAGGTTAAAAGTAGGTAGATGGCAGGGGAAGAGAAATTACTCGATGTTTTAGTCATATCTATGGCAAACGTGTGAAGTTCGAGGCATATCATACAGGGTCATCTATTACACATTTCATTTTGCTTGTGTTGCGAGGCGGTTCAGTCAACGTATCTGTGTCAATCTCGAAACATTTTCTATTCATAACCTTTTTTGTTTTTTATGCCGTGTGTGTGTGTGTGTGTGTGTGTGTGTGTGTGTGTGTGTGTGTGTGTGTGTGTGTGTGTGTGTGTGTGTTTTACGTCCGCTGATGGCATGGCTAATCAGTGATTTCATGATGCAACTGAAATGTTTACGCTCCTTACACCAGCAAACAGAGCGGTCCCCATAACCCACAAGACTGTAAAGCTCAATATACAAACCACCTTGCATAGAATAAATCAAACAGTAAACGGCGTCAGGTAGCATACATAGCCACAAGCACACGACCTTCACTCATGTTGTTATCAGTAAGACGTGTTGATATGACCGATGAGTGGATATTGACACACAGGAAGCACTTCACCTCGCCCACATCATCAGTGGTACGTTCCAGGTCACTTCCTGGCCTAGGCGCGCGGGAGCACCTGAGCGGATATGGTTATATAATCATTTATATTTTTATTCATTCATTCAGGTATTAATGATTGTTTACAGGGTTACTTCCTTTGCTCTGCAACACTGGATTATTATTATTATTATTATTAATATTATTATTATTATTATTATTATTATACTTGGTAGGTTGGGGGCGCTCACCATCCACTCACTCGATGTAGTGCTGCTGTCAGGTGTCTGCCCTTTCCTCTCCTCCATCCTTCTTTCCTTCCATCCTCTTCTGTCTTCCTTTCCTTTATTCTTTCCTCGTCCTTCTGCCTACGGTTAACTTTACACTCCCTCTTCTGTCTTTCTTTCCTTCATTCTTTTATCTTCCTTCTGCCTGTGGGTGACTCTACACTGAGTGACAAGCCAAATGGTTTCCTGTACACCAGGAAACTATTTACTACGCTGGGTGGTAACCATATAACCAAATTTTGGCACCTGGTGGTTTAGTGAGTAATTATTGCGCTCCAGTCGGATTGAGCCGGTGAAGGTTTATAGCCAAGGGATGGTTGGGGTTGATTGCTCGTGTAATGCCACTCAGGGATAAGTGAGGCTCGTCTTTCTCATCTTAAATATCGGGACCAACTGCCTAGCCCCGGGCTTCTACGCTCCTCATGGGGCAATGTAGGATTGGATGATGGATGGATGGATGGATTATTATTATTATTTTTATTATTATTATTACCCGTCCGCGCCTCGGAGGGGCTCGGGGAAGGGTATTGTTTTCACCCGGTTTGTCTTGTTGTTTGTTTGTTTGTCTGTCTGTCTGTCTGTCTGTCTATCTGTCTGTTAACAACTTTACGTTAAAACTACTGATGCGATTTTGACTAAGATTACAGGATGATGGGCTATGACCTTCTGATCACCTGATTAAGTTTTGGGCCAAATTCGGCCAAAGCCCAGGCTATAGGCCTAAAAAAATGTAAAAAAACGGGGACGGGTATAAATCGTTTTTTCACCGTAACGCCTTTCAAATTCGTTATATCGACATTAAACCAAAACCTAAAAGTGCATCTTTCAAATCAGCATCCTATAACATGCCTCATTACATCAGGGGGTCACCCCCCAATTAGCAGTAGGGGGTCAATGTCAGGTGGGTCGGACCGAAAATTTCAAGTGGGCATATAATTGTCAATTTTCACCAGATTTACTTCAGATTTGATGTGACATCATTGACTAAATATCCTGTTGTGTTTAGGTCAGAACTAAAATGACTGCCGGGACCGGGTTTGCTGTGCCTTGGCACCGCTTCTTGTTATTATTATTATTATTATTATTATTATTATTATTACTATTATTATTATTATTACTATTATTATTATTATTATTATTATTATTATTATTATTATTATTATTATTATGTAGCAACGTTTTCAGCCACATAAGCCATTGTCTCAGGTGGCGTCTTTCTTAGGTCTTGTTACCTCCACACGATTTTATTCAACTTGGGAAAAACGTCTGGTAAGGAAGAGGTTGATGGAGTATACCAAACCCCTCCAGCCTCCTCTTGACTGAATGATGTCGTCTGAAGATTGCAAGAATAAGTTGTAAAGAGCTAAAGTCAGGAAATTAAAGAGAAACAAAGTGTTAGGGAGAGGATATAAAAACTATGAAAGGAAGAATAAGATGTATATAAAAAACGATGCTCTGTCACCAATTAACAAAAAAGGTGCTCGAGCTGGGAAATCACAAACAAAAATCAGTCCACCCCGCCCACAGTACTAATGGCAGGTTGCAACATGCAGCCTGGCCACTTGAGTAACCTTTCCGCTACAGTGATATATATATACTTGAAGTTTATTGTCTCCACTAGGCTTTGTTTATCATATGAAGGCGCCTGGTGCAACAGAGTTAATGAATGTTTGGTTTAACCCAGCCAGATCGATAAGTCTATCCCAAGCTGAACAGAATTGTCTGGAGACATCATGAATAGGATATGAGATCATCTTAGTTGATAGACATCATGAATAGGATATGAGATCATCTTAGTTGATAGACATCATGAAATGAGGTGGTATCTCGGATTGCCACCACCGGCAGGGTAGGGCTGGAGGCACAGGGTCCTCCCGGTCGCTATCAAGCGACTGTGCCAGCAGCGACTGTTGCTATTTCCGGGAATGCTCATCGGCAGAGAGGTGACGGTGCGGCCTTATTCTTTACCAACATCCGCGGCCTTACCACAAATTTAAACTCAGTTCATTTTTTCCTTCAGTCCATATCCCCTTTGGCCCTTTTCCTCACAGAACCACAAATCTCACCCTCTACCGATATATCTCCATTTTGTTTTCCAGGTTACCATCTCCTTACAAACTTCCGTAACAAGGGTGGCACCTGTTGTTATATCAAATCCCAATATGCAGTTGACACTATTTTAAACTTCACTTCATCCAGTTTTGATTACTCATTATATAAATTAAATTGCCAAAACATTACCAAATATATCTGTGTAGTTTATCGTTCCCCCAATGCTTCTTCGGAACCCAGTGTATTTGATTCCATATCCACTCAGTTGAGTAACCTTGACCTTGCCCTTGGCAATGAAATTACCATTTTGGGTGATTTTAACATACACAATGTTGAATGGTTATTGCATTCTGCCCGGACTGACGACGCTGGTCTGGAATGCGAGCTGTTTGCGGAATCGTTTAATCTCACCCAGTTGGTAAAGCAACCAACCAGAATACCTGATAATCCTGACCATAATGCCCATCTCTTGGATTTATTCTTGACAAATAATCCAGATCAATACAGGATAGAGGTACTGTCACCACTTGGATCCTCTGACCACAATCTCATCAAAGCCTCATTAGTTAACCCATTCCGAACCTGTCAGGGTGACCCGATGGCACTTTGACAGAGCAGACTGGGATGGATTTAGAAATTATCTTGCTGATGTTCCATGGCAGTCTTTCTTCTCTAGTGATCCCAATTCTACCCAGTCCCACATTTGTGACTTAATACTAGCTGGTATGGATTTATTCATACCAAGTCAACAATTCACTAAAAGATCAAACTCTCCAAAATGGTTTGATGGCAATTGTGCCAGAGCAACAGCCCAAAAGTCATTAGCATATAACTCTTACTTAAAATCAAAAACACCTGAATCACTCTCCCAATTTAAAATTGCTAGAAATCATGCAAAAGCTGTATTAAATCTATCTAAATCAAACTTTCTTCAAAAGCAAGCATCAAAACTACTTAACAACCCTAATGACAACAGAATATTCTGGTCAACTCTTAATTCTTTCAATAATAACTTTAACAAGTCATCTTCCATTCCCCCACTAAAATCTTCAGATGGCAATATTACAAATGACCCACGTGGGAAAGCAGATATCTTTGCTAGTACCTTTGCAAGAAACTCTACCATAGATGATACCAGCCAGAATGTCTCAGTACTGGAACTTGATTCTCCCGAAATTGCCCCACTTAAAATACAGACAAGATTTGTAAAATCCATCCTAGACAATTTACCTACCAACAAAGCTCCAGGTCCAGATGGATTTCCGCCAATTGTTTTGAAAAAGTGTTCCCCTGAACTTGCCTCTGTCCTAGCTAAATTATTTAGACTATGCATACGTACTTCTTTATTCCCAAATTCATGGAAAGAAGCCAATATCCACCCAGTTCCGAAGAAAGGAAGTTCGTCTGACCCCTCCAATTACAGACCAATAGCTATCACATCTTCTCTTGGTAAGGTATTTGAAACTTTAATTAATAAGCATATTGTTAAACATCTTGAATCCAACAACTTAATTAATGATAGACAATACGGTTTTCGCCACGAAAGATCCACCATTGACATACTCAATCTCTTAACTCATACCATCCATCAATCAATTGATCTTTTTGGAGAAACTCATGCAGTAGCTCTTGATATCTCTAAAGCTTTCGACAGAGTATGGCACCGTTCCCTGCTGTCCAAACTCCCTTGCTATGGACTAACGTCTTTTGTTCCTTTGATTTCTTCTTATCTTAGTGACAGGAAAATAAGAGTAAAAGTAGATGATGTATATTCGAATTTCCACTCAATTAACGCCGGCGTGCCACAGGGATCAGTTCTGGCGCCAACCCTATTTCTGGTTCATATTAATGATCTCTTATCTGTCACTCACAATCCCATTCACTCATATGCAGATGACTCAACACTACATAGTTCATTCACACTCAGACATCCATTTACAAAGTCTAATATCTCTACCTCTCAACTCAATACAGCCATCTCCATAAATCAAGATCTATCTACAATCAGTGAATGGGGACAAAACAACCTTGTCTCTTTTAATGCTAGTAAAACTAAATATATACAGTTTACTAATAGACAGATATTGCCAGATTCGTACATTACCTTCAGTGCTACTAATATTCCCATCTCCAAAAGTATTGAAATTCTTGGTGTCTCACTTAACAGTGCCCTCAGCTGGACCTCTCATGTCAGATCACTTGCTAAAACCGCCTCAAGGAAACTTGGATTATTGTACAAAGTCCGTAACTTCTTCGCCGATGAGTAGTTAGCTATAATTTATATGAGTCATGCGCGCTCTCAGCTTGAATATTGCTCACCCTTGTGGAATGGTTGTGGAGAGGTTGCATTAAGACAACTAGACAAAATTCAGAATAAAGCTGTTAGAATAATTAACAACCCTGCCATTACATATAAACTACCTCCCCTGCAAGTAAGAAGGAATGTTGCCTCCCTTGCATTATTTTACAGATATTTTTTTGGCAAATGCTCAGACGAAGTTGCGTCCATGGTGCCACCTCTCCATGCCTTCCCTCGTGCTACACGGGCATCTGGTAACGCTCATGACTGGAATGTCACTCAGCTATATTGCAGAACTTCTGCCTATCAGAATTCTTTCATTCCCCGAACTGCATCTCTCTGGAACTCGCTTCCCCAGAGTTGTTTTCCTCCAAATTTCAACCTACAACTGTTCAAGTCTAATTCTTACAGATATTTTATGAACAGAGGACACCAGTAATCTGGTGTATGGATTATTTTTTTTTCTCCATTTGTTTTTCCTTCCTCCGTTCTGTTATTTATAAAAAAAAAAAAAAAAAAAAAAAAGGATATGAGATCATCTTAGTTGATAGACATCATGAATAGGATATGAGATCATCCTAGTTGATATTATTATTATTGTTGCTGCATGATCCCGGTCTTCCTGGCTGAGCAGACCTGTCGACCACAGGTAAGCAACTGCTTCCCTGAGCCCGTCCTACATGTAGATACAGTATATACCCCCTTTCGGGATCCGGCACCCCCGTATGGTAGACAGCGCTTCACCAGGGTCGGGCCAGGGTCCTGCCCACGGCGAGCCCCAAATCATCTGAGTGAAAAGATTAAATGAAAAGGTGCCATTGTGAGAGTGTAGTAGAGCTAATGCACTTCACCCTGACTACTTCATCAGTGATACGCCCACACACCTTCCTGACCCGTATTCTCGTTGACTGATAAGGGTCCATAACACTTTATTACTGGCTTATATCTGTATATAGCATGTTAATGTTTTCTTCTATGGCAGGTTATTTATGCAAGCCATAGCCGTATTACAAAGGTATTAATAACGGTAAATCCTGATGCGTAATAGGAAGGTAAATCACTTGCGGAGACGTGCTAGAGAGCCTACTAAGTCTACGAGAATACAACCCCTGGCCTTTCTTGTAACTCTGGCAGACCCATACAGTGTTATAGCTACAGACTCCACTGACGTCATTGCTGTTTACTCTTGCTACTTACATACGTTTTTTGCTTAGATTAAGAGCGATTGTTTTGAACTGGAGGAGAGGGTATTTTTTTTTTTTTTTTTCTAGAGAGCGTTTTCGACATGGATGGGTTTGACATAGAAGATGACCAATGGAGCATTCTTCCATACTGACTAAGAAAAAACGTTGTGAAAAGGAAGGCATTTCCAGATTTTCCAAATTAAGATAGAGTCAGTCCTTTTGCAAGTACGAAAGAATCTGTTAAGGGACAACCGAGCTTAAAGTTAACGAAAGTGCTTTTTTCTTTAGTAGAAGATGAAATACAGGTAGTGTTACTAAAGTGATGCTTGCCCCCCAAATGTAAAAAGACATTTTGGCATGTCAGGTGCATGTTCTCAAAAAGGGAAGAATGGCTGGATCCAATGTATCAGTCACGAGCTAAAGAGTGTCATGATTAGGTTTAGAAAATGTACTGTTCCTTGTAAATCTACCTGTCTATCTATCTATCTATCGGCAGGCACCATAAACACGTAAGGGATGATCGGAAAAGAACTGCTTCCATGTCAATCTGTCTGCCACCTGACTGCCCTCTCTCCAATTCACCCACCCTTCTCTCTCATATACTCGTACCTCTCCAACCCATCCCTCCATTCGTCTTTGGTCTCCCCCTCCCACACCCCCTCTGCACCTCACACACATTTTATTGCCAGTCTCTCATTCTCCATCCTCTCCACACGGCCAAACCATCCCTGAGTAATTCTCTTAATGCCTTCTAACACACTGCCATCAACACTGTACCTATCCTTTACTTCCTCATTTGTCTGCTGTGTCTCTACGTATCTTTCCCTGAGAACAACAGATAGAACAATGATCAATGATGACTAATAGTGCATCTATAGAGCACATCTGTATAGTAGGTATGAGAAAGTCAGAGGCGGAAGGAGACAGAAACAGCTCCAAAATTCTCCAGAGTGAAGGAGGTTGCAAAACTGATTTTTTAAAAATACAGATTTTTAAGGAGGCACATCAACAGAGCCGTCAGGATGGAAGCGAGTGAGAGAAGAAGTAAAATATCTGGAAACGTTTCAAGCAACATGACAGAACCGGAAACCTCGTTGCACTGACCCCTCCACCCGGTCCACACAATGCAGTTTATTCATTTCAGTTTTATTTATTTCTTATATTTATTTTATTTACTTACGAGAAAAGCATATAAACGAAAAATAAGTTCGACAGAAAAATATTGCCAACATTACCAAGGGAATACAGGATGGTCTCCACAAAAAGGAAAAAAATCTCAATATTCAAAGACCTTTGTGTAAAAGTAGATAAACTCTACAGATTCGTGGTCTCATTTCAGGTATTTGTATCAGTAGACCTATGATCCCTTAAAACCCATTGAAAAGTCTAAGTAGCAAAATAAAGCAGGTATATTTTGGTATTTATCCATGGAACAAGTGTACCAAGTTTGAAATGTGGAGTTGATGTGGAAAGGCTGCACTAAAACAACTAGACAAAATTCAGAACAAAGCTACAAGAATAAAAACACAGTAATTACAAATGAACCCCTACAAGTATAAAGAAATGTCTCACCCCTTCCATTATTTTACAGACACTTCTATGGCAAATGCTCAGACGAAGTTTCCTTCATTGTTCCACCTGTCCATGCCTTCCCCCCTGCTACACGGACATCTGGTAGCTTTCATGACTTGTCACACTGCCATATTGCAATACTTCTGCCTCTCAGAATTCCATTATTCTCAGAACCCCCTCTTTTTGAAATTCACTTTCCCAGAACTTCAACCTACAGCAGATCAAGCCCAACTGTTACGGACTTTTGTTTTTTTAATGAAAGGAGGACACCTGTAATCTGGTGTATGGATTTTTTTAAATATTCAGTTTGCTTTATCGTCCTCTGGTTAGCGTCCGTAAAAAAATAGATGTTGTATCAGTATTAAATGCGGCACTGCATGCTCAAGAATTTATGAAGTCAGTAAGTATATGCTTGTTTAAACAAGTTGCAAGTCAATGAACAGCCCACAGTGTTCCGAAGTCGGCAGTGAGACAGCGAATGACTCACTGCGAGCTGAGAAGACCAGACACTGCCCAGCGCACACACTCGCCCTTTAGATATCACGTTGCTTGACACGTCTTAGATATTACAATTTCCTTATCCCCCCCCAAAAAAAAAAAAAAAAAAAAATGTATACTTTTTCTTTTTTGCCATTATTTTGTTTCCTGCATACAGTAATATATCTTAAAATTAGATAAATGTCATATTTCATGCAGTACCATCATTGAAGATACCATATGTTTAATTATTTTCAACCTACCACATCTTTTCTTCCATTTTATTTTATTATATTGTTTTCACTCTATGTTTGAATCATGTGTCTTGGTAATATTGTCTGAGCAGTATGGGCGGACATAAGATACTTCGTATTACTGTACGATGCACAATCGTAATTTAATCTCTGATAATTTTCTTATACATAGTTTGTTCTCCTATGTTGTAATAGTTGTATGTGACCTTTTTCATCTTGTTTTGAAATACATTGTCAAAATTGCTCACAGTAATGCATGGAGAGCAATATTTGCAGTTTCCTGGAATTTCGTCTTTTTATGTGGAAAAGCAAATTACCCCATTGGATCCCAGGGTTTCTGGGCGAGGCGCTACCTATCGGCTCATAGTCGCGAAGCTCATCGGTCCCTGCCTCGGGGTTCCCTACTTTATTAACCTTTGAAAATTCCCAGTTCTGTCCCATATCGAGGACGCTGAACTCCAATGGGTTAACGACGGACATGGACGTGGACAGGCGGACGTTCCACACAACTTGTTCATGCTATTATTTTTAGGAATAAGGGGACTATGATCATGGTTGGGAGGCATCAACATGATTTGTTATTCAGACACTTCACAGTTTAACTAATGGATATGTAGCGTTTGTCTATAATAGTGTCATTTAAAACAAGTAAGAATTCGTCGTGGAACAGTCTGCCAGCACACACCCAACGATATCATTACTTCCTAGTGAAAAAATTATTTACAATTATTTCCAAGGCACATGCTAACCGTCAGCAGTCCACACTTACTTTGTACTAGTAAACAACTACAGAAGCAATGTTGTGAATCGTGTACAGTTGACTTACTAGAAAACTTGGATGTGGATAAGCTATTCTCTTGGTTGGGTTGTAATTAGCATTTGCTGAATTATAGGCCAAACCATCTCTATCATTTAACGTCCTTACACTTAAATCATAATAGGTCTGACATCATTAAGACCCCCTCTTCCATTAATCATTTTTTTTTTTTTTTTTATTCAGGTTCTTTATTTACCATTCAGTACAAGCCCCAACACTCTGGGGAACACTGTCCCTGAAGGCCAAGGAAGGAGGGGTGCATGAGGAAAACAAAATCGGTATCTTAGGGCATAGAAAGTACAGGAATAATTATCATTACAAGCACAATAATGAACAAAGACATACAGTGATACATACATGGTACAAAGATGTCACAGTAATTATCATCACATGTTTTGAAATGAGTGAAGTGGTACATAGATACACACGTGTGTATATACATATGCAGAGAGAGGCACACATGCACACATACATATACGTAGGCTATATATCTTTACATATATGTATATATTCACGAATATGTAGCCATACACATACTGCATGTGCAGGATATGTAAGCATGTATAAAGATATTGGTATTTGTACAGGCGTGCATACATATACATATGCAATATGCACATATGTATGATATATTCATATATACATAGACAGGGATAAGTAATCAAAGTATACCATATTTATGTTCGTTATACCAACAACATCCTCTGTCATTCTGGTCACTAAAAGAGAACGTTTAGAATAATGACGTCACAATCAGCGTGTGGATAATAATTATCACGTCAACTCTGATGGAGAGTACTAATGTTATGAAAGGCAGTGTATGAGCCAAGTATGATGATATATATTTTTAACTCCTTATGCCCTGTGATGCATTTTTTCCTACAGACGATTTGTTAAGCTGACGAGAGTCCTTTCAAAGTGAAAGGATTTTTGAAACCTACAGTATGGCTGACCCGGCCAGTTCGAAAAAGCTCTTAAGCTGAATAAAATCATTTGAAGACAGCAATAATAAAATAAGAAATGCGTCACCTGACCAAGGGGGTTAAACAGATTATTACGAGCGAGCCAGTAGTGAAGCGATGTTTACGTTCAGCTGAGAAATGACCAGCTTGACACGACCCGGCCCGGCCTGACCGCGATGGTTTTCGGTGGCTAACAACTTGTCTACTGTGTGTGATAGGAAAGAGATTATTTCAGCAGGTAGTAGGTACAGTCAATAAATTTTGTTTTAGCTACATATTTACTCATGAGACCAAAGAAACCCCATGGAATCCCAGCTTTCCAAGGGAACGTACCGAGGGCTTCAACTGACATGCTCCAGCATGACATCGGATTCAAAAAGATATCCTGTTGTAACACTGTTTTCTTGTATGAATTCTAAAAATGAAATATCGGATACTAGGCTCATAATTTTACATGTACGTTTTTTCTAAGTTTAGGTGGCGAAATCAACAAGGGTAATTGCCCCATTTCTTGGTTGTATCAATAGCCAAGCGCTTAACTATGCAGTCCGTGGACACGTCAAGTGGGAGCAGAGAACTGAACAATGTGCGTGTGATAAATGCTACGGCGTCTCGCTATATGTACATCCAGAGAGAGAAAACGTGAGAAAGTAAATATTATAGCTGTTATTCTCCTGTTATTGTTCAACTACCTCACCACAAATGTTGAAAGTTTACTCTCTATCTATCTATCTATTGCCAGACGCCATAATCCCGTAAGGGATGACCATTTGACTTTGAGTTATTTGTTTTACGGGAAGGGACACTAACCCTTCATCAACCCACTTGTTGACACGTACGGAGCACGTATGGTTTGGTTATGTGGTTATCACCCAGCGTTGTAAATGGTTTCTTGGCTTACAGGAAACCATTTGGCTTGTCATTCAATGTAAAGCCACCTGTAAGGGAAAGAAAAGCAATAAGATGTGACAGGAAAGATGGGAGAAATAGGAAGAGAGGAGGGCAGGCACAGAAAAAGAATGATAAAGGCTAAGGAAGAAGTAGGCAGCACTACATCAAGTGAGTGGATGATGGTCGCCACCACTTACCACTTTGCTGGCTGAATATGAGAGCGAAATGGGTTAAGAAGTGAACATATGGTTTACACCAATATGAAATTATGATGATATGCGTATGTACAAACGCTCGCTCGCTCGTCACTCGTACACAAAGCACACTTTACTTGTGATAATGTAAGGTGTTTCATAAAAGATCCAGTTGTATTACGAAACTTTGCTAATTACATGTCCAAGTAACTAAAAGTGAACAATTAGATACGTACAGTCAGAATCAAATATCCGGTCGCCTCTTCTGCTTTCCTTTGTATTGACTTTGACATTCACCCTGGTAGATCGGCAGCACTGGACACAGATAACTTTTTAAATTCACAGATCTCTGGAGTCAGTGTGGTTTACTAATGTTCAAAGTCTGTAGAGACAAAAGCAGGAGATGCGAGATAAATGCTTTTGTCGACTGCACTTTTAAAACCTGTACATTCAACCCGCAGAAACAGACAGTGATGGTTTATTTGGGCAAAGAGCAGTGTCATCAGTGTCGCTGGCTGAGGACTCACTTCACTGATTTTCAAAATCCATGGACAAGAAAGGGAGAGACGACAGAATTCCACTGACACTCGCACCTCCATACCCGCATATCAGGTACTTTTGGCATGCGGACTGAGCGCCGCCTCCAAAGCTACTTGATGCCCAGTGAAATGGCCCACACAGCCATTTCCACATTATTCAAGCCCCGGAATCTTTGCTCCTTTTCCCAGGCTTAATAATCAACAGCACATTTTTCTTACATACGCTTGTCAGATGGTCCACTGCGTATCAGGATCTACTAATAAAAATTGGTTTACTGATTAAGATTAAACAAAGCACCCCTGAAAATATTCACTGATATCACTCTGCATAATTCTTCTTGCATGTTCTGTCCCTTCAGCCCGATGATGAATTTTCTTGATTCATCCCCCCAATCAAGAGAGGATTTGTTCTACTTAAAATGATCTGTATTAATGTTTTTTTCCTGATGTGGCTCCAGGCTCCTGCAATCCAACATCTTCCTCTTGGAGGATAGGGAAGTGGTTGACAGATTTTTTATTATAACCGGGCAGTTAAGTCGCCCGGGTATATCGGTGCCACCACTTGAAGACGTTCCATTCCAGCGCCATTTGTAGAAGTGAAAGGGTTAATTAAGGATACATCTAACTCCTCCGTCTCAAAGTTCTTCCCCAGTCGGAATAAAATCATGAGGTACAAACAAGCATGAGAATAGATAATGTCACCTGATACAGAGTTTATCAGAAGTTGAAATTGTCAGGAACCAATCAAGACTTATCCTTCCACAGACTTAACTCGTATGACGCACAGTTGCACATTTAGCTATGTAAATTTCATACACTACACTCCCTTGTCCAGTCCCAATCCTTTCATCATCAAGAAGGTGATTGATGGCAATACTGGTGAGGTGGAACAAGTGATAGAACTTGCTAATGGAGACCTCCTGGCCAGGACTGTTACTCTCCCTCAAGTGAAGGACCCGTAGAAGCTGCGTAAGTTTCACTGCTACGAGTATGATGTCGAGCCAAAGATCCCAGTCTCCATGAATACCAGCAAGGGTGTCATCACCCGCAGGGGTCTCATGGTGATGAGTGAGAATGACATCATTCATGAAATTGCATTGCAAGATGTCATTGATGCAAAATTTATCACACGATTCTCACAATGGCACAACGACGAAGACCTCTGCCATTACCTTGACTTTAGGTAAAGTTTCTCTTCCCGAGCACGTCAAAATTGGTTATGAAATTGTTAACGTACGGCCATATAACCCCAACCCCCTACCTTCTTTGAAATGGTAGCTGCATGGACATAATGACAAGTCTTGTTGGGCTTCCCAGTCAGTGTGTAACACGTGTGCATCTCATGGCCATGATGGTGAACACTGCACATCCGAGAATGTATGTTACTTTCACTGCGAGGATGCTCACTACACTTCCTCAAGGGATTGTCCCAAGTGAAAAGAAAGAAAAAGAGGTCTACACAGTGGAGGTGGCTGAGGGCATCTCCTACTATGAAGCTAGTTAGAAGGTGAAGGCGTTGCATGCAGCTCCCTCACCGAGCACCTCCTATGCATCATCGGTGATATCCCGTCCAGTGATGTGTTCTGTCGAGACACAGATTGATAATATCTGCAGTACTCATGCCACTCACTCTACCTCTATGTCTCAGCCCTCTGTCTGTTCCAACTCTCTTACTAATATCCCTGCCACTGCTACCTACTCATAGGCTGCTGCTGCTTCTCAGTCAGTACGGCATAAACGGAAGTCTGACAAGTGTGATAAAATTCATTTAACCCCCCTTTCCATGAAGTCACGTCCTCATGTTCTTCCTGTTCCTGAAGCAGCAAGGGAGAGAAGAATTAGCTCTTCCTCAGGCGAGTCTGGGAGTCTTGTTATTGATGGTGTTTCTGTTAACGATCACCGGAAAAGGTCCCCTGGTAGCTGCTTGCCTGGTGGAGGGCATCATCATCATCATCATCATAATAATAATAATAATAATAATAATCACACTGGCCCACTTCATGAATCTTAGACTGTCGCATTCACTGTGTTATAGTGGAACTGTAGCACTCTTTGGAATAAATTACATAATACGCTGTATAGCAATTTTGCCTTCTATACACAGACCAGACGTTATTTGTTTTCAGGAGACGTGCTCGGTGGATCACCCTGATCCTCCACAGTTCAAACACTACCACCTGTATAGAAGACATGATGGTCACGGAGTCGCCATATACTCACACATATCACACCCACAATCGGAAGTGGTTCTAAATTCTACTTTGGAAGTTGTCGCATGCAGAGTAAACTTTAATAACACGTATCTGTCTATTTGCCCTCTTTACTATCCACCACATGGCCCCATTGATAGTGATGCTTTGAATTAACTTTTTGAACATCTCTCCGGAAAAAAAAGTTAGTTTGGGGTGACTTTAATAACCATCACTATCAACAGGGTAGCTTGAGGATTGATGATGATGGGGAGCAGGTAGCCGACCCAATACTACAGTCCAACCTCTGTCTTCTGAACGATGGTAGAGCGACTCGTGTAGATGATCATACTGGTAACTTTTCGGCCACTGACTTGCCTCTGGCCTCCCAAGGTATGCATCAAGATTTCTCGTGGGATCCTTATGACGACTCCTTGGAAAGTGATCATTTACCCATCTGTCTTATACACGCGACATTGTTTCAGACCCGTCACCTCCAATATTTAACATTAAGAAACCAGATGGGGGTCCATCTCAAGGGTCGCCGATTTAGATATATGTGGGGAGACCAAAGATGTAAACGTCCAAAATGTAACTAATTCCACATTACATGCGGCCGAGGCTGCAGTTCCCAAGACTTCTACAGTTCATGCAAGGCATGGAGCTCATTGGTGGACGCCGGATTGCCGACAAGAATTAAGGAAACGCAACAGGAGATACAGGATTGTTGATGGACAGCCAACTGAAGAATACTTCATTGCTTACAGACAATGACTGACGTAAGGAGAATATTTAGAAGGGTTAAACGTGACCCCTGGCGCTCTTTTGCGTCCTCGGTAAATTGTTTTATCCCACTCAGTAAAGTCTAGTCCACAATTAAAATACTAAATAAAAGCCCTTACATCCCTGTGACCACTCTGTACGTAGATAATAACATCTTTGACGAATCTGTGGACGTAGTTAACATCCTTGCCAGGAGCTCCTCCCATATGAGTAGCTCAGTCAAGGACGATCAGCGTTTTCAAGATCGTAAAAGAATGACTGAGCTACAAAAATTATACTTTGCCGCAGAAGACATAGACAACCCGTACAACAAAGCGTTTACAATAGATGAACTTCTTGCCCTCAAATCTTGTAAAGATACCAGTCCTGGTCCGAACACCATTATGTACGGTATGATCCAGCATCTTAATCACGACAACCTGATTAAGTTTTTTTTTTTTTTTTTTTTCAACAATAGAACAGAGGAAGGAAAAACAAATGAATAAAAAAAAATTATCCATACACCAGATTAAAGGTGTCCTCCATTCATAAAAAATCTGCAACAGTTGGACTTGAACAGCTGTGGTTGAAATTGGAGGGGGGGAAACAACTCCGGGGAAGCGAATTCCAGAGAGATGCAATTCGAGAAATAAAAGATTTCCGATAGGCGGAAGTTCTGCAATATGGCAGTGTTACATTCCAGTCATGAGCTCTACCAGATGCCCTTGTAGCACTAGGGAAGGCATGGAGAAGTGGCACAATGGACGCAACTTCGTCTGAGCATTTGCCATAAAAGTATCTGTAAAACAATGCAAGGGAGGCAACATTCCTTCTTACTTGTAGGGGAGGTAGTTTATTTGTAATGGCAGGGTTATTAATAATTCCAACAGCTTTGTTCTGAATTTTGTCTCGTTATTTTAGTGCAACCTCTCCACATCCATTCCACAAGGGTGAGCAATACTCCAGCTGAGAGCGCACATGACTGTTTTAAACTATAGCCAACTGCTCGTCAGTGAAGACACTACAAACTCTGTACGATAATCCAAGTTTCTTTGAGGAGGTTTTAGCAAGTGATCTGACATGAGAGGTCCAGCTGAGGGTATTGTTAAGTGAAACACCGAGAATTTAAACACTTTCTGGAGACAGGAATATTAGTAGTACTGAGGGTAATATAGGAATTTGGCAAAATCTGTCTATCATCATCATCATCATCATCCGGACCTCCTTTCCCACATTAGGGCAGATTGTATTTCTTTGTTTTACTAGCACTATATGAGAAAAGATTGTTTAGGTGTTTGCACTGTACTATACTGTACAATGAGCTTTGGTCGTCCCGAACGTTCCCAAACTCATGGCACTTTGCGCACGTCATACCGATACCCAGACATGCAGGTCGTCTTATGAATCCCACTTCATTTCATTCTATTGTGCTGATTTCTTGTCTGTGCAAGGTCATGCAAAGTATGGTTAATAATAGGCTTCTTTTTGTTTTAGAGTCGGAAAAAATTTAAATGATCGACAGTGTGGCTTCTGTAAATACAGAAGTTCACTAGATCATTTAATGAATTAGGAGCATTGCATTTTGGAGGCATTTGCAAATACAGAATTCATGATAGAGTGTGCTTGGACATCCATACAGCCTGTGACATGACACTGCGACACGGTATACTAATGAAGCTCTATGCATATGCTTTAAGAGGAAATCTGACAATTTTTATTTCCAGTATTTTAAGGTATGGAACTTTCTCTGTAAAATTGTCCTGTAATGTAACATCGGATACATTTATCCAACAGAATGTGGTGCCTCAGAGAAGTGTGCTTAGACCCGCTTTTTTTTTTTTTTTTATTATGGTCAATGATATTCTGTCATCAGCTCCCATCCCGAGGAATCTTAAATACCCACTCTACGCTGACGATTGTGCATTGTAGCACTCTTCCCGTAGTGCACAATTTTCGGTGGGTGGACTCCGCAGCTCTTGATTCCTTGCACCAATGGACCTTGCAGTGGGGACTGAAGTTTTCCATCCGTAAGTGTGCCGCTGTAGTTCTTACCAGCCATGACGTCCCTGAATTGCATTTAACTTTGGATAATAAGACGGTACCTTCTCAAAGTTGTCAGATTTTGGAGCTGTATTCATGTGAGGTTAAACTTTAAATATGTTAATACTTTAATTGCTCGTTATGATAAACCATTAAATAAAGTTCCTAGTGGTTAGTACTTGGGAGGCAAAAGAAAATCTATATTAATGGTGTATAAGTCTTTTAATAGATCTAAGCTGAACTATGGCTCGCAGGTGTGTGGGTAGGCATCTGATGCCACATTGCGGAGGTTGAATGTGTTACAGAATAAATGTTTGTGAATGTTCCTTGGAGCCCTGAGGTGTAGGCGTGTAGTTCGTATGAAAGTGGAGGCTAATGTATTTCCCCTCCATATTCACCAGGACCACCTGCATTTATCTTACAGAATTAAAACCGTCAGAAAATCTGGTACCAGGAATGTGGCCTGTGCCCCGCTGTATCACCAGCACCAACTTATGCTGGGTGATCGTCGGGCACTTGCCATTCACCTCCATTTCCTGGCTCAGGAGCTTGGTGTGGACCTCAGTGAACGTGACAAGCTGATGCTTTAAAATATACCGCCTTGGGAATCACCCACTTTGATGATGTTACATGGCTCCCACCGACGAGAACCAAGGTGCCGGAGGTCCACCACGTCTTTGGTAACATCTTTAGAAGTTATTTGGGGTCCCTCCATTTGTACACCAATGGCTCCAAGTCGAGTGATTGTGCCCTCAGGTGTCAGATGCCAGCTATTACATCTTGCTTGACCTCTAAATTTTTTGCTATCGACAGAGCCATAGACTATGCTCTAATTTCTCGTCATGATCCATTTGTCATTTATTCATATTTTAAGTTAGCCCTTCAGGCAACTGCTTCTTGCACTACTGATTCTCATAAGATCCAGGGCAACATCATTAATAAATTGCATTCGTGCAACAAGTCCCTCACGCTGGTCTGGGTGTCCGGATATTACCGTCTTTACGGCAACGAGCAGGCTGACTAACATGAGTAGTCTTCTGTGGAGCTCGAGGAGACTTGGGACGTTGCTCGTGATCTACGGTCGAGTCTCTCCCTCGGAAAAAAGTCAATACATCTTGTGTGGCAAGGTCAGTGGACCAAACAGTATACCAACTTGCAAGCCATCCTTGGCGACTGGGATTCTGGCAATCGTCCCAGTCACCTTAAAGAAAAAATATTGCAAGACTGAGGATGAACTGCACGTTTATCACCCATATGTTGCCATATACTGAGATGATTTCCACCACACTGTTGTATCTGTGGTGCGGTATTATCTATCGGTCTTATCATCCTGCGATATCGGCGATCTATTCATGAACACGCATCACATATATTTCTGCTACACAGAAGCCATCCTCTTTACCCTTTCCACTATCTTGGGTGACGGGGATATTATTATGACAGAGAAATTGGCTTTCTTGAGGGAGACCGGATTGATCAGAGTTATGTGACTTTTTTCCCGTGTTGATTACGGTTTTTCTTGACTGTGAATATGTAACTAGTGTGTTGTTTATCTGGGGATGACAGTTGACATATTTGAAATAGTTCCTGTTTCTAACAGTTCAGTTTCTTTTTATACTGATATGCCCTATATTAAACCATGTGCCTCGCCTGAGTCACCCGTTGAAGAGTGTAAGTGTCCAGTATTGAGACGTATTGGGCACTTTCATTCGATGGTGTTCTGCAGGGCGGGGTATTTCACATTTGTACATATGTAAATGTTTTCCATCCTCAAGTATGTTTTCTTTTTTTTTAATTAGGGTCGACAGCTGATGTACACAGAGTAGTTCCTGACGCCGCTGGTTCTGTTTCATACATTAATGTCCCCAATATTAACCCATGTGCCTCGTCTGACAGTCAGCAGGTGATGAGTGCAGGTGTGTAATGTAGAAAGGCATTACATATCTGCAGTCGGTGGTGTTCTGTTGGGCGAGGTATTTTCTCCATCACTGTAAGCATACAAGCAAGGTTCAGCTACTTGTATCTTTAGGCTTCAGTGTACAGTATATATATATATATATATATATATATATATATATATATATATATATATATATATATATATATATATATATTTGGTAAAGTGTGCGTTCTCGTACACTGGAGAGCGAGGGTTCACACCCCACCAGGGCAATAAACTTTGGATGCGTTGTCCCGGCCATGTACTGCTTTGGCGGACACTAGGGGTGCTATGGTTGAACCAGTGTCGCATACTGTAAAGTATGTTTGCACCCAGTCTGCTTGCGCGGGCGGATTACACTTGGTTCACAGACTACACACACATCCAAAGCCACTCCAGCACTACAGTCACATTACGAGCACTTCTCACCCTACATACAATCTCTGCCAGACAGCCTAAGCCACTTGGTAGTGATACATTGGCTGTACCGTCCCTACTTCGGTCGGGATAGGCCGGTCCTGCAGTGGATACTCAAACGGCTGATGATGATGATGATGGTGATGATATATACAATATATATATATATATATATATATATATATATATATATATATATATATATATATATATATATATATATATATATATATATATATATATATATATATGTGTGTGTGTGTGTGTGTGTGTGTGTGTATAAAACAAAAATAAAAATTCCCTTAATGCCCTGGGCCTTTGGGCCAGTGGTCAATGAGAAAAAAAAAGAATCCTTCTCCTCCTCCTCCTCCTCAAGAACGGAATAAGGGCAGCGCAGGGCATAGGATTCTTGCGTCTTTGTCCACTGTGGCTTATTAGCTGTTAGTCTGTTCCATCCAATCACAGCTGAAACTCTTGATACTGCTGCCATTCCTGATGATGTTCAGGACGAGTTGTTGGACCTCAAAAATTGTTCTGCTGCCAGAGAAAAACCTCTGACTATGTTCTGGTGCTGCATGAATCAGTCATATTCAAATTTAGTGAAATAGCAGTTAGAGTCCTCTTGCCATTTTCCACAGCATACTTTTGTGAATCTAGTGTCGCCGCCCTTCTACACATAAACAGGAAAAGCCGAAACTGGTTGGATGTGGAGCCAGATAATGAGATGTGCGTTATCAGTGACTCAACCTCGATTCAGTTGATTGACGGAAAGCAAACAGCGTCATCTATTCCATTGATACGTAACAAAATATGCATTCTGATTGATAATTGTAAGCATTAAGATAAATGGGGAGCACCAAAACAGTTCTTTCATCATCATTTGTTGGGGCTTGAAAGAAAATTAAGGAGGGCCACGAGGATGTTAAGATCCCCACAAGTGGGGATTGAGCTGAAAAAGGTTGAGAAACATTGCCTTAGATGAGAGAGTCGTTAAATGAACCCGACTTTCATTGGTATGGTTATTGTTTTCGAGTGTACAGCCCCAGTTTGGGAACCGCTACACGAACACATCATGGCCAGACTTAGATGTCACACTACCCTAACCCAGCACCACCGTCCTCATTTCGGGGAGGCTGAGAAGACGATGACGGCAGTTTCTGGGACCAGACAGTTTTTCCGTCCGGGCTGTGTTGATTCCTCGAGTAGGTAACAATAACCATTGTGGTTTGTACTGAAAGATGATTTGGACAGAACAATTGTTATTATAGATGAATGAGCTTTAGTTTTTAGGTAAGCGATATATATATATATCTATATATATATATATATATATATATATATATATATATATATATATATATATATATATATTGCCAGGCGCCTCAATCCCGTTTGGGGTGGCCACAAACAAATCGCCTCCAAGTCGCCCTGTCCCCCGCCATTTCACTGCCCCTCTCCCAACTCACACCCCCCTCTCTCATATACCTCTCCACCCCATCCCTCCATCTCATCCTCGGCCTCCCCCTCCCTCTTCCCCCCTCCACCTCACTCACATACACTCTCTTCGTCAGTCTCTCACCCTCCATCCTCTCCACATGGCCAAACCACCTCAGTGTGTTCCTCATAACGCTTCCTATCACATCCACATCCACACCACAACGCTCCTTTATATCCTCATTTGTCAGCCTGTCTCTCCATGTGACTACACAGGCTCCTCTTAAATAACTCATTTCCACTGCTCTCACTCTTGACTTGTGTCCTTCCAACAACGTCCAAGCTTCACTTCCGTACGTTAGAGTTGGTATCACAATACTGTCATGCAGTAACTTTTTCACTTCCATGCTCACTTTCCTGTTTCTTATCACTGCTTTCAAAGAGCCAGCAACCTTTCTTCCCTGCTGTACCCTTTCAAGCACTTCACCCTCCAAACCTCCATCCTTACTCATCACACTACCCAAGTACTTAAACGTATTCACATTCTCCAATCCTTCACCATTCAACCTCGCTGTACATTCACTGACTTCACCTCTCTCAAAGACCATCACTTTACTTTTCCCTACATTCACCTTTTGATTCCGTTTCTTACACACTCTCCCAGACTCAGCCACCAAGCCTTGCAGCTCCCCTTCGTCTTCACTTAACAACACAGTATCATCTGCAAACAACAGTACAGGGAGTTTCCAAACACTATCCTCTCTCACCAGGGCCACTCCAACATCCACTACCCTACCTTGTACCTCTTTTATTACCCCATCCATGTACAGATTGAACAACCATGGAGACATGACACATCCCTGTTTCAACCCAACCTTCAAAGAGAAAAATTCACTTAGTTCACCATCCACACGCACTGCAGCCTTAGCACCATCATACATACTTTTCACAGCATTCAACAACTTCCCATCTACTCCATATATTCTTAATACTTTCCACAATCCTTGTCTATCCACCCTGCCATTTGCTTTCTCCAAATCCATGAAAGCAGCATACAACTTCTTTCCCTTCTCTAGAAACTTTTCCACTAAAGATCTAAGAATGAATATCTGACCTACACAACCTCTTCCCTTCCTAAAGCCTCCCTGTTCTTCTCCAACTAATTCCTCTGTTCTTTCTCTAACCCTGTCAATAAGTATCCTACCATACACTTTTTCTATGATTACCACACACTTCTTTTTCCCCTTTTCCTTTGTACAAAGGAATAATTATACCTGACTTCCAATCCTCTGGGACTCTACCTTCCTCCCAGGCCAATCATCCATTCTACTACTATCTCTCCCCCATGCTTCAGCATTTCACCACACACTCCATCAATTCCTGGGGCTTTCCCCAATTTAACTTTCTTCATTTCTTCCACAACTTCTATCCTACTGATTTCTTCCTGTCTTCTCACCTCCCTCCTTCTCCCAGCCATTCCCCAGCCACTTATACTCGCATTACTTCCATCCTCTATGTTCAACAATTCCTTTAAAGTGTTCTCTCCATCTGCTCATTTTTTCTCCCTTCTCCACTAGTAATCTACCATTTTTATCTTTCACTCCCCTGCTAACTTCACTGCAACCCTGTCTTACTCTCTTCACCTCTTTCCAGAACATTTTCTTACACTCCCTCCACTTTACACTCAAATTCCTTCCAAATTCCTCATCCACTCTCTTCTTACTCTCTCTTACTAATCTTTTCACCTCTCTCTTTCTTTCTACATATAACTCTCTCTTCCGCCTCTCAACTTCTTCCACGCCCCTATTTCTCATCCATTCATTGTATGCTTTCTTCTTTTGTGTCACAGCCTGTCTCACCTCTTCAGTCCACCACGCTGTTCCTTTCACCCCCCTCCGTCTTCTCTTCCTCCCAAACACCACATCACATGCTGTACATATTTCTTCTGTAAATATCCTGCACACACCTTCCACATCCCCCATCTGCTCCAATTCATATTTGCCCAATCGTTCCTCCACTTCTCTCTTATACTCTGCCTTTTTCTCATCCTCTTGTAACCTTTCCACTCTCCTTGCCACTACTCCTTCCTCTCGTCTTTCCCTTCTTCTATTCCTCCATCTTACTTGGATCCTAATTCTGGCCACCACCAAATAGTGGTCAGAAAGTCCACTCCCCCATCCTGTATAAGCTCTTGCATCCATTACACATCTTCGCATCCTTTCATCCACACACACATAATCAATCATTGCCTTCCTTTCATTCAGTTCACCACCCACCCTTCTCATCACTCGCCATGTATACCTGTGGATCATTTTATACCTGAAGAGAGTATTGGCTATCACCAACCCCCTCCCAGCACAAATGTCCACTAGCGCACTGTCATTCTCATCTATCTCAGCAGGCACACCCCACTCACCAACTATTCCATCCACCTTCACATTCCCTACTTTACCATTCATATCACCGATCAAAAACACTCTCTCATTCCTTCCAAACTTTTCCTTGCACACTTCCACATTTGTCCAGAACTCTTCTCTCACTCTGTTTGCACGATCTTGCGTTGGCACTTACACACACACAATCGCCCACCTTTGTATTCCAACTTTCAACTTTACCCACACAATCCTTGACCCAACTGATCTATACTGTCTTATGCTCTTCTTCCATCTTTTATTCACAACTATACATACTCCTTCCTTTGCCCTCTCATTCTCACCTACTCCTGCACATATACCCCATCCATACTCCCATTCTCTCACACTTTCTCCTCTCCATTTTGTTTCGGTTATTCCACATACATCCACTTTCGCACCCTCAAGCACCTGGACAATCTCTCTCTCTTTCACCTCATCATTCGCTCCTCTTACATTCCATGTACTCATTACCAAGTCCTTTGTCCGGTCCTGGGTCGTCATCGTTAGGTCAGTCCTTGTCCAAGGCTTCTTGTTTGTTTTTTTTAGTTAGTTGTTTTCCGGGGAGGGGCACTAACCCTCCGCCAACCCTTTTAGTCGCCTCTACGACAAGCAGGGATACTGGGGGAGTATTCTTGAAAACCCCCCAGGGTAGGTATCAGAACATACCCACACAAAATACTTAACTGTGTATGTGTGTGTTTTGTCTGTCAGAATCCTCTAATACTTGTGTACATAGATGAGTATAAAGAAACACACACACACACATACAGAGAGAGAGAGAGAGAGAGAGAGAGAGAGAGAGGCATGCAAGCACGTGCGTCATGGCAGTGTTGGATACTGTAGTCTTTTGGAGAAGGTAAGAGCATTTATTTTTCCAAGAATAAGGAGGGGTAACGATAGGATGGGCAGAGCAAGGTTTTACAGAGATTACTTATGGACAGTTGAAGTGAAAGAGGCTGGGGTGAGTTGTGAGTGGAGTCTCAAACACATCTGATGTAAAGGCTCTGTGGATGGCGTGGTGTTACATGAGGCACACAATTTGCTTCCTTGTTTACAGTACTTAAATTGTATTACTCATCATATCTTTTGTATGCTATATTACTGATGGCGTTTACTTTATTATATGTGTATGTTGAAGCTGTGAGTGGTTGTAATTCCCTTGTGGCAGTGCGTGTATAGGGTATTCAGATATACCCTCACTCACAATGGCTTGAAAGAAGAAGGGTGAGGATGACGTGTGGGTGGAGTTGCACAAGGATGTGATGAACTGCAGGGTGGGTGACGTGTGGGTGGAGTTGCACAAGGATGTGATGAACTGCAGGGTACTGGGTGACATGTGGGTGGAGTTGCACAAGGATGTGATGAACTGCAGGGTGGGTGACATGTGGGTGGAGTTGCACAAGGATGTGATGAACTGCAGGGTGGGTGACGTGTGGGTGGAGTTGCACAAGGATGTGATGAACTGCAGGGTGGGTGACATGTGAGTGGAGTTGCACAAGGATCTGATGAACTGCAGGGTACTGGGTGACATGTGGGTGGAGTTGCACAAGGATGTGATGAATTGCAGGGTACTGGGTGACATGTGAGTGGAGTTGCACAAGGATGTGATGAACTGCAGGGTACTGGGTGACGTGTGGGTGGAGTTGCACAAGGATCTGATGAATTGCAGGGTACTGGGTGACATGTGAGTGGAGTTGTATAAGGATCTGATGAATTGCAGGGTACTGGGCGACATGTGAGTGGAGTTGCACAAGGATCTGATGAATTGCAGGGTACTGGGTGACATGTGAGTGGAGTTGCACAAGGATCTGATGAATTGCAGGGTACTGGGTGACATGTGAGTGGAGTTGCACAAGGATCTGATGAATTGCAGGGTACTGGGTGACATGTGAGTGGAGTTGCACAAGGATATTATGAAATGCAGGGTGGGTGACATGTGAGTGGAGTTCCACAAGGATATTA
Organism: Coenobita brevimanus; assembly: GCF_032717465.1. Taxonomy (NCBI): domain Eukaryota; kingdom Metazoa; phylum Arthropoda; class Malacostraca; order Decapoda; family Coenobitidae; genus Coenobita; species Coenobita brevimanus. The sequence goes on along the minus strand of NC_136980.1, from coordinate 10,014,186 downwards.
TGGAATGCAGGGTGGGTGAGGTGAGGTAATTGTGGTGAGACGCTAACAATTTTCATCGTTGTGTAAAGGCCTGGTTGTAATACTGATTTATTCATCATGTCTGTTGTATATTAATGATGACCTTCACTTTTTTTTATATGATCAGAAAATATTTGGTTGTAATTCCTTGGTAATGAAAGGTAATTTCCTTTTTTTAAATTTCAAACATCTGGTGTCTGCAGTACATACCTATGAAAATAAAGGAATAACTTACCTTTTGCATAGGAGTTTAAGTACGTGGAAAATTACGTACTGCGTTCTTATTTGAAGAGTATTATTTACTGTAGTCTATTCTGAAGCTTTAGTTGTTCTTGAAAATAGGAGGTAAGATTGATAAGATAGGGATGGTCTAAGTGACAGAACTGTGAATGTTGTCAATGAAATTGTTCTTACCGCTGAAACACACACACACACACACTCAAAGGAGGGCAAAATCATTACGCTCCGTCTTTACCAAGGCGGAGCGATAAAAAGCCAAAGCATTCGCCCATAAATGGGTATCGCCCGGCATCAGCAAAAAACTAGATCAGTAATTCAATGGCAGTCGGAGGCATGTCAACACTGCTTCGCCAAAAAAAAAAAAAAAAAAAAAAAGTCTTAGGATTTCCCTGCTTACTCCTTCTAAGCAAAATTTCACGCTAGCACTCAGAAACATGAAGTCAGGAGTGTAATGTTGGTGAAGGTCATTTAAGTATATCAGGCATCTGAAGGATTTCTAATAGTTACCATTTACATAACCGTTCTCTTCTTTGAAGGTATAATAAAAAAATGGTGAATAATGGCAAACTTAATGAAAATGTTAGATTTTTTTTTTTTTCTTGCAAAATCCTCTGGCAATCGGAGGCATATCACCGCAGCTTCGCCAAAATTATTAATAAACCAACCATATCTCCTGGGATGCTACCCACAGATTCGATACAATTTGCCCACTTTATTTTGAGATATTTTGAAAACAGCCAGACATACACGCAGACACACAGGCATAGATACACTGACACACGGACACAGACACAAACAGACGAAGGTGATTACATTATTGCTTCTAAGTGGACGTTGATATATTTTACCCGTATAAACCTTCAGCAAAGGACCAGAGAAATGAAGACTGACGCGTTCATGTGGTCATAGTCGATTGGCTGTAGTTTTCCATGTAGCGTCATGTGTACAGGGATTCTGATTATGGATACAGGCTCGTCGATTGCACCAAAGGAAGGCCATTCTCTCCAGCACCAACCCGATCTCCCTCGCCCGTAACTCATCCTGACAGACATCTTTATACTTAAGTGGTTATTATGGTCTAGTGGAGTACCAGAACCTTTATATTCATTAATAACACCATGCATCCTTTATTAAATTGATTATATTCTTATTTTCGGCAATATTATATATATACACAAAGTAAACTTAAGCATTACACCTGCTCATATGGTTACTTCTTGTTCCTCTACTGCTGATGCTGCTGATAACGATTTATTATTATTGCTATTTTTATTACAATTATTTTTATTATTTTTTGCTATTATATTATTATTATTATTATTATCTCCGCAGACTCCTCGAAGTAAAATGGATTAATCCCTTTACCACGGGGACAATACTTTTCTTCTTTATTTTTCCAGCCTTCACACGATTTTATTCAGCTTAATAAAGGATTTTGGGCTGGATTGTTCAGGTACAGATTTCTCGAGCCCATTCAGTATGAGAGATTGGCCAAAATTTGCAAGGTCCTCAGATTGGCGATTTTCTGTTTTTCGCCAGCGTATGTATGTTTTGTGTTGATTTATTTGTGTTGCGGATTATTGGAACGTATTAAGGAAGAGAGAGAGAGAGAGAGAGAGAGAGAGAGAGAGAGAGAGAGATTAAACTACCCTCATTTAGCCAAACCAAGAGAGAGCACAGCACATTCAGATGACACTTTTTTCACCATGAACAAACACAGGAGCCCACCCCTCACCGAAACACCTCTTCCCCTTCCTTGTACATCTTATACAGTGACACATACACGCTTCAAAGAATCTGTAGCATCAAAATTCATCCCAAAGAGAACAAAAAACAAGCTGATGGAAAGGAGAAACCCGCCGAAGATGAGAAGTCAGTAAGGTGATATGTTGACCGTGAGAGGTAAGTAGGGCATCATCGTACTGAATAAAATAAAGGACTCTGCTTGTAATGCATTCACTACGTCTCTCGATCTAACTATACTATTTCTACCCTAACTAGGCCCAGATTTTCGTCCATTTGTAGCTTATTTCACGTCGACCATTGGCAGAATAAGACAAAGCTACTGTCTACATCCCTTCTGTCGCACTTCTCTCTGTGGCTAGCATTATATTCCAGCGCAAATCCATCGTTACAACAAGAACTGAATATGGTGAGATGTAATTTTAGGCCAAGTTAGAGTAAAACAGGCATATTCGGTTTGTTTTCATTTGACAAGATCATTTCACCTGTTTCTGGCTAAGTGCAATCATACTGGCAAGAAAATTTGACTGCTAACCAAGGAGACTCATTTCCACCTCTTAAATAAGGGTCATGCTGCCACGACTTAGAATTCAGGTTGTTGTCGTGGCCAGGTTCAGTCACATGAAAACATACCGACTATCACATGAAAACACCGACTTTGACATGAAAACATACCGACCATCAGATGAAACCACACTGACCATCAGATGATTGGGATTAATCCCTGAGCTAGACCTCATCAGATTATATAGCCCTGCTAGGGTCACAGGAGAGCGCTACCCCTCCCAGCATAGCAGCCACTGGGCGGGGCGTGAACTCGCAGCCTCATGATTGCAAGCCCAACACCCTACCACTTAGCTACCGCGCACCCTGACGATCAGATGAAAACATACCCAGTATCAGATGAAAACACACTGACCATCAGATGAAAACACACCATCAGATGAAAACATACCATCAGATGAAAACATACCATCAGATGAAAACACACCAACAGATGAAAACACACCAACCATCAGATGAAAACACACCATCAGATGAAAGCACACCAGCAGATGAAAACACACCATCAGATGAAAGCACACCATCAGATGAAAACACACCATCAGATGAAAACATACCATCAGATGAAAACACACCATCAGATGAAAACACACCAACCATCAGATGAAAACACACCATCAGATGAAAACATACCATCAGATGAAAACACACCATCAGATGAAAGCACACCATCAGATGAAAGCACACCATCAGATGAAAACACACCATCAGATGAAAACACACCAACCATCAGATGAAAACATGCAGAGTATAACATTTGGTGGCAGCAAGAATAAAATATAAAAATTATCTCACAGGATTTAATGGCTTAATATTCGGTTCCTGTTCGTCGGCAATGAAATATTAACTGCGCGTACTACACTATGGCCCCGCAGGCAAAATCTTGTATAATCTTGAATAATCTTGTATAATCCTTGCAGTGAACAGCAGATTCTTTGTTAAGCGATAATCTCGTGTTTGCAGCCACTCTTGTAGACAATGTTATCCTAAAACCAGGAGGTATTTAAGCTGCAAATTTTCTTTTACCATATAAAGAATTAACTTGCAATTCTTCTTATCGTTCCCCCACTTACCTATGTACCTAGCTACCTACCTTCCTACCTACCAAACCTCCCTACTGCATTGCCTACCTCTCTGCCTACCTACCTCTTTACCTCTCTGGCTATTTCCTTGACTATACCCTTTTCCTCGTACCTACCTTCCGACCTACCAACCCGACTCCTTACTTACCATGTCTGCCTACATCTCTACCTACATCCCTGTCGACTTCCCTACCCACCGATCTGACTCCCTATCCACCACCTTATATACCTCTTCTGCCTACCTACATACCTACCTCCCTGGCTACATCCCTACTTGCTTTTCTGGCTATCTCTCTGCCTACCGCCCTTCCTCCCTACCCACCTACCTACCTTTCTACAAACCCGCCTACCTAGCTACCTACAAATCTATCTACCTACCTACCTTCTCGACGCCATCCGCCTCCCTACCTACATACATCTCTACCTTGTATAGATATAGTGGGACAGAATATAGTTTACCACTTTTCAGTCTTTCCTATGAAAATTCCATGCCAGCTTTTCCATGCTGCATGGTGGTCCTTCTCACCTTTTTCCTACCAGCTTCCACTGGAGGGTATGGTGGGTGGGGAAGAGTCTTCTTGCTTTACTATCCTTACCTTCAACTTGTAGAATTAAATATCAGAGTGATAGTCTCTGTAACACGCAGCCTCGAAAGGACCATTAGGTTTGTTGCTGTTTGCTTTCCTTTGTATTCCTTTGTGCTCCTTTGTACCTTCGTCCCTACCAACTTCTTTCCTTGCTTACCTCCCTGTCTACTCCCTGCCTACCTACTTCCCTACCTACCTTACTTCCTACCTAACAGCCTATCTACCTTACTGCCTAACTACCTATCTACCTTCCTACCTTCCAGTGGGTTGTATCAGAATTGTGTTGAAGGCATAAACTATAGTATTCTGAACGCCCTTTCCAAAGATACTAATATTTCGTCTATACTCCTACAAATAAAGGCGATTTTGATGGCGTGTGACCTTAGTGTTGCACCGCCATGTTGACCACTGCAACGAGGCCACACCGACAAGGGGAGTGGATCCATGTGACATCTCAGTCGTCTATATCGATCCATCATTGCGGCCGCTCCAGCACAGTCAGACCGACGGACTGAAACTATCTCCCCTCCCCATGCGTGTTAAGATCCTACTTCGTCTATGGGAATGAAAAATGTCTATCTCTTAAACTGTTCCTCAGAAGTTGTTTTACGTGGATTTTTAGAAACCCTTTACAAGTAAGTTCTTCAAAACCGTTAGGAGTGTGTTCTTCAGGAGCCGCTATGCTTCTGTTCTTCAAAGGCCATCATCCATTTTCTTCGTAAGCATTTTTTATGTTTCCAAGAAGCATTTTTATTTGTGTTTTTCAGAAGTTCTTTGTCACGTTTTTCAAAAGACTTTTTTCAAGTATAGGAGCTTTTATATACGAGTTCTAATGAGGCTTTGTTACACCTGATGAAAAGTTGCTTTACTCGTGTTTTTTTCATTTGACTCGTGTTCTTCAGAAGCCCCATAATCGTGTTCAAAAACCGTTCGACTTCTGTTCTTCAATAGCCGTTCTACTCGTATTGTTCAGAAGTTATTCTTCTCGTTTTGTTCAAAAGCTGTACTACTCGTGTTCATCAGATGGCTGCATCAGTTCATCCAGGTCTGTGCCTTTGGGGACGATGACGGCGGCTCTCACGTCCCCACCGAACCTTCCTCCCATCTGAAAGAGGGAATACAAAGGAAAGCAAACAACAACAGACGTTATGGTCCTTTCGAGGCTGCTTGTTACAGAGTAGACTATGAGTACATGATCTAACTCTACATGCTGAAGGATAAGGATAGTAAAGCAAGAAGGCTTCCCCCGCCTCCAAACCCTCCAGGAAAAAGTGAGAAGGACCACCATGCGGCATGGAAAAACTGACATGGAAATTTCATAGGAAAGACTGAAAAGTTACATTCTATATTACTTTATCTATAAGTTACCAGTTTGAATAACATGAAAAAGAAAGTAATCAAATAAAAAAATAACAACGGCATGACATTATCTACGGGTACGTTGAGTTAACAGGGTGTCTGTAGACATAACTTATGAATTGCACAGCGCACAATGTGGATGTTCAAGGGTTGTGTGGCAACCTTGCCTGGCGCTTTTAAGGTAGGCAGCAGTCAATCAGGCCCCAGCTCCACTCACTCCACTGAGACAAGGACCTCTCCCATGCAGGACATGATCACAAGTTACCTCCAGAAGCAGTGACCCCTGGTACATTAAAAAATATCCCGATGATGGTCACATAACTAACAGGGACCCTCAGTGATCCACAGCCTTCACAGGTCAAAAGTAAGAGTAGTGACCAGGGCTATCTCTGCAGATCCTAGTCTGTGCCTGTATTACTTTATTTGCATTGAATAAGCTGAAATATATGTAATGACGTGATGTGGCGCCATGTACAGGTACGTTAAGTTTACAGAGTGTTTAGTAGACGGGAGGGGAATGAACTTACACGCAGCTGGCAAAAGTAAGATATTTGGACAGAAAAAGAGTCAGCTGAGGATTCTCGTGCAAGTCTATTTTGTTTTATATGTCTTTAGTGAGATACTGTTCACGGTAGGTGAGGGTAATCTGTTCCAGATATTTACGATTCTGCTGAAGAAGTATTTTGCTTCATGGGATTGGAAACACTTTCCCATAATTTTGCAGCCATTACTCCTGGTTTGACTCGACTGGTCTATTTCAAAATATTCATGTCTAAGTTGTCATATCCCTGCATGATTATGAAAACTTCAATAAAGTCACCTCTTAATCTGCATTTCGTTAGGCTAAATAATTGAAACTCTTCAAAGCGTTTTTCATATAGTTTGTTTCTCAGTCACGGTATCATTTTTGTGATTCTTCGCTGTATTTTCTCTAATTTTTCTATGTCCTTTCTGTGTATGCAGACCCGAATTGCACACAATATTCTAGATGGAGGCGCACTAGTGAGCTGTACCAGGCAAGTATGATTTTTTCCGATTCAGACTCTAAAGTTCTTCCAATAAAACCCACCAGCTTGATTGCAATTTTAACCGCCTCGGTGCACTGCTTACTTGGTTTTAGGTCATTTGATAATTATCACACCAAGATCCTTTTCATTGTCAATACTTGGTAACTGGATATTATTCATTTCGTAATTCACATGGACGATGTTACTTCCAATATGAAGTACTCTGCATTTTTCTGTGTTGAATTTCATTTGCCATTTTTCTGCCCAGCTTGCCAGAGTATTAAGGCCATTTTGGAACCGCAGCCACTGTAACTTTGAAGTTACTTTACTGATTATTTTAGTAGCGTTTGCAAATTTTGATATTTTACAATTTAGGCCCTCACCTATGTCGTTTATGTAGATAATAAAAGAATCGATCCAAGTACTAAGCCCTCGGGAACGCCACTAATCACATTACGTTATTTGGATTCCTTTCTGTTTATCACAGCTCACTGTTTTCGGTCTGAAAGCCAGTCGTGTAACCATTTCTGCGAATTTCCTTTTATTCCAGGGGCTTCTACTTTGCTTACAAGACGCTTGTGAGGACAGTGTCAAATGCTTTCTGAAAGTCGATGTAAATTATATCTACTGCTCTTGAGTCGCCATATGATTTGTAAACATCATGGAAGAAGCCCAGTAAGTTACAAGCATGAACGACGATGTCTGAATCCATGATGCGAGCCTTTAATTATATTTTCTTCTAGATAATTAACTATTTTATCTCTTATGATTGTTTCCATTATTTTCCACACTGCTGATGTCAAGCTGATTAGTCTGTAGTTTCCTGGGTGCGACTTACATCCTTTTTTTGAAAATTGGTGTTACATTAGCTAGTTTCCATTTGCATGGGACTTTCCCACTCTGTCTTATTGAATAAGACAGAGTGGCAGCAGTAACTCATTTTTTGCTTCTTTGAGAATTTTCGGTGATATTTTATCAGGACCAGGGGTTTTGTTTGTGTTTGTACTATTTATGGCTGAAAGAATATCGCTCTTGTGGATAGTAGTTACTGAGGACGGTGCTGTCTGCTTGGTTTATTGGCGACAGTAGGTTTTTGGTGGTGTTTTCTACTGTAAAAACAGACGCAAAGTAATCATTAAGAATGTTCGCCATTTCAACCTCATTTTCTGTGTTTGCCATTGTTCATTTCTAGAGGGCCTATTGATGTAGTCATAATCTTTTTCTTTCTAACGTAACTGTAAAATTCTTTAGGATTTGATTTGCACGTATTAGCAATGTGGATCTCCAGTGCTCTCTTGCTTTTTTTGATAAGTCTTTTAGATATGCGGCGTAGATTACCGTTCTGTAATTTATCATCATTATTTTGTGTAGTTTTACATCTATGGTAAGCCTGTTTATTGGATGTTAAGGTATTTTAATTTCACTGGATCACCACTTTGATTTACTATTACCAGCTGGACGCCTGTTACGTACTGGCACACATGACTTTACCATTTCATTAAACTTTTTGGTGAAAATTTCCCACATTTGGTTTATGTCATCTGTTTCAGTCATTTGATTCCAGTCCGTAGTTGTAAGTACTGTGGCGCTCTGAGCCTGGTGAAATCCACTCTAGGAGGAGGAGGAGGAGGACAGAGGGAGCAGGAAGAGAAGAAGGATAAAGAGACGACGACGACGAAGGAGGAGGAGGAAGAAAAAGAGAACACGAAGAAGGAGAAGGAGGAGGAGAAAGAGAACACGAAGGAGGAGAAAGGGAAAGAGAATGCGGAGAAAAATGAGGAGAAGGAGGAGGAGGAGGAGGAGAAACGGGACGGAGAGAACAGGAGGAGAAGAAAAAGAAGAAGGAGAAAGGGAATGCGGAGAAAAAAAGGAGGAGGAGGAGGAGGAGGAGGAGGAGGAGGAGGAGGAGAGAGAGAGAGAGAGAGAGAGAGAGAGAGAGAGAGAGCAGGTGGAAAAGAAGGAGAAAGAGAATACGAAGAAGAAGGAGATGACGAAGGTAAAAAAAAAAAAAAAAGACGAAGAGGAGAAGGAGTAAGAGAACGAGGAGAAAAAGGAGGAGGAGGAGGAGGAGGAGGAGGAGGAGGAGGAGGACCAGGAAGAGAAGACGGAGAAGGAGAAAATAAACTCCTTTCTGCAATGTAATTTTTCTTCTTCTTCAGGGAGACTTTGCAAACAGGGGAGGGTAGGTGTAGTCGTCATTAACCCCTTCACTACGACAGGCGTCCCCTCGAAATAAATAAATAAATAAATAAATAAATAAATAAGAGTAAAGCTAAAAGTAAAATATAAAATGTCATCGAACTGAAAGGGTCAATGCCTGTCGACTGCACAAGGCTTACCCTTTCAGTACGAGTTTTTTTTTTTTTTTTTCACTGGGAAGGACCTTTGGTAGTGAAGGAGTGAATACAGGCCACGTCTGTGCGAAAATACTCAATAATTTCTTTGCAAGATTATAAAAACCATCATCATCATCATCATCATCATCATTTCCATCATCATTATTATTACCATCATCACTGTCATCATCATTATTGCCATCATCATCATCAACATCATTACCATCATCATCATTATTACCATCATCACTATTACCATCATCATCATCATCATCATCATTTCCATCATCATCATCATTATTATTACCATCATCACTGTCATCATCATTATTGCCATCATCATCATCATCATCATTACCATCATCATCATTATTACCATCATCACTATTACCATCATCATCATCATCATCATCATTTCCATCATCATCATCATTATTATTACCATCATCACCGTCATCATCATTATTGCCATCATCATCATCATCATCATCATTACCATCATCATCATTATTACCATCATCACTATTACCATCATCATCATCATCATCATCATTTCCATCATCATCATCATTATTATTACCATCATCATCATCATTACCATCATCATCATCATTACCATCATCATCATTATTACCATCATCATCATTATTACCATCATCATTATTACCATCATCATTATTACCATCATCATCATCATCATCATCATCATCATCATCATCATCATCATCATCATTACCATCATCATCATTATTACCATCATCATTATTACCATCATCATTATTACCATCATCATTATTACCATCATCATCATCATTACCATCATCATCATTATTACCATCATCATCATCATTACCATCATCATCATTATTACCATCATCATTATTACCATCATCATTATTACCATCATCATTATTACCATCATCATCATCATTACCATCATCATCATTATTACCATCATCATTATTACCATCATCATCATTATTACCATCATCATTATTACCATCATCATCATCATCATCATCATTACCATCATCATCATTATTACCATCATCATTATTACCATCATCATTATTACCATCATCATCATCATCATCATCATTACCATCATCATCATTA
>NC_136980.1:9986634-9999134 GCF_032717465.1 Coenobita brevimanus | reverse complement strand
TCTCTCTCTCTCTCTCTCTCTCTCTCTCTCTCTCTCCGTACGTGTTTGTGTGTTTGGTTATGTATGTGTGTGTGTGTGTGTGTGTGTGTGTGTGTGTGTTTGTTTCCGTGTCCGCTAGTATGCGTGTGTGTGTGTGTGTGTGTGTGTGTGTGTGTGTGTGTGTGTTTACGTGTGCGTGTTTGTGTCTGTTTATTTGGGTTTATGTGTGTGTTCATGTGTGTGTATGTTTATGTGTTTGTGTGTGTGTATGTATTTATGTATGTGTGTTTGTATGTGTTTATGTATATGTCTGTTCGTGTGTGTGTGTGTGTGTGTGTGTGTGTGTGTGTGTGTGTGTGTTTACGTGTGCGTGTTTGTGTGTCTATGTTTATTTGTGTTTATGTGTGTGTGTTCATGTGTGTGTATGTTTATGTATTTCTGTGTGTGTATGTGTTTATGTGTATGTGTGTTTGTATGTGTTTATGTGTGTGTGTGTGTGTGTGTGTGTGTGTGTGTGTGTGTGTGTGTGTGTGTTTATGTGTGTGTGTGTTCATGTATGTTTGTGTTTGTGTGTGTGTGCTTATGTGTGTATGTGGGTGTTTATATGTGTGTGTTTTTGTATATATATATATATATATATATATATATATATATATATATATATATATATATATATATATATATATATATATATATATATATATATATATATATATATATATATATATATATATATATATATATATATATATGTGTGTGTGTGTGTGTGTGTGTGTGTGTGTGTGTGTGTGTGTGTGTGTGTGTGTGTGTGTGTGTGTGTGAGTGTTTTTACGTGTGCGTGTTTGTGTCTGTGTTTATTTGTGTTTACGTGTGTATTCATGTGTGTATGTTTATGTGTTTGTGTGTGTGTATGCGTTTGTGTGTGTGTGTGTGTGTGTGTGTGTGTGTGTGTGTGTGTGTGTGTGTGTGTGTGTGTGTGTGTGTGTGTGTGTGTGTGTGTGTGTTCTTACCTAATTGTATCTTTACAGGATTGAGTCAAGCTCGTACTGCCCCGTGTCTTAAACCATATTTATCGTACGTATCCTTAAATTTGTGAATTGTTTTGGCACACACTATTTCATTCGGTAGTGCATTCCACTGATCAATTGCTCTATTTGGAAAACTAAATTTCCCTACGTCTTAATCACCTCTCTTTTTATGCAATTTTTTGCAGTGTCCTGTTGCTGATGCTTCCCCATACGTTAAGTAATCATTTATGTCTATTTTCTCCTTCCCTGATATGCATTTATATAGCATAATCATGTCACCTCTTTTCCTTCTTTCCTGTAGTGTTGGTAGATTCAGTTTATTTAGTCTTTCTTCGTAGCTTAGATCCCTTAAGCTTGGTACCCATCTTGTAGCGGCCCTTTGAACTTTCTCAATCTTGTCTATGTGTTTTTTTTTGAGATAAGGACTCCAGACTACTGATGCATACTCCAGGGTTGGTCTGATGAATGATGTTATTATCTTTCTTAGCATGTTTTCATTTATGTATGTAAACGCTATTCTCATATTGGCAAGCAGTGTATACATGTTCCGTACCTTCTCACTGATGTGGTCAGCCGGAGATAGTCTGTTATTGACAATCACACCTAGGTCCTTCTCTCTTTCTGATGCGTGGAGGGTTTTATTTCCTAACTTATAATCCCAATCAGGTCTTTTTCCACTTTTACCAAACTTGATTACATGACACATGTCCACATTGAATTCCATTTGCCATGTATTACTCCATTCATGAAGTTTATTTCATTCTTCTTGTAGCTCTTTACAAGAGTCTGTGTTAGTAATTCTCCTTTGTATTTTTGCATCATCTGCAAACATATTTAGATAGCTCTCATTTCCAGTGTTACTGTTTATATCATTTATTTACACTAATAACATGGTTGGTGCCAGCACTGAGCCCTGTGGTACTCCACTAGTCACTTCTTTCCATGATGAGTAATTTCCCCTTAGTACTGTTCTCATTTTTCTTTTCATGAGAAAATCTTGCATCCAACAATACAGTTTGCCTCGAATTCCTCCTTGATGGTACAGTTTCCACAAAAGTCTTTGGTGTGGTACTGTGTCAAATGCTTTCTTGAAATCTAAATAGATACTGTCCACCCATCCTTCTCTTTCCTGTAATGTGTCTGTTACTCTGTCATAGTAGCTCAACAGATTAGTAACACATGATTTTCTTTTTCTGAAACCAAACTGTCTTTCTGTTATCATATTGTGTTCTTCTAGATGATTTACCCAAGCTTTTTTTATAAGCTTTTCTAATACCTTACTTACAACACTGGTTAGTGATACTGGTCGGTAGTTAAGTGGATTTTGTCTATTCCCTTTCTTGAATAAGGGAACAGTGTTTGCTTTCTTCCAGATATCAGGTAGTTTACCTTGACTCAAGGATTTCTTGAAAATTAAAAATAATGGTTTACTTAACTCCTTTGCACATTCACGTAGCACCCAACATGAAATTTCGTCAGGACCATTTGCTTTTCCCTTGTCTAATTTACTTAGCTCCTCCTGTATTTCTTTTTCTGATGTTTGTATATCTGGTAGTATGTGTGGGCATTCATGTTCCACATAATCCCTCTCACAATTTTTTTCCTCTGTAAAAACTGATTCGAAATTCTTGTTTAGTGCTTCACAAATATCCTTCTCTTGTGTATAGGTGATTCCATCGTCCGTAATGGATTGTATATTATCTTTTACTTTGGTTCTGCTTCTGATGTAGCTGTAAAATAGCTTTGGATGATCACTACATTTACTTATGATATCCTCCTCAAACTGTTTTTGGGCTTCCCTCCTTATTCTTGTATAATCGTTTCTTGCCTGTTTGTCATTATTATATGCCCTTTCACTATTGTTTCTTCTGTATCTATTTCACAACAAATCTCTTTTTTCTTTTGATTTTTTACATTCTGTATTGAACCATTTCTTTATTTTCTTTTCTGCCTCTTTGTGCTGTGGGATGTACTTCTGGACTCCTATTTCATAAAGTTCACAGAATTTTTCATATATAGCATTTAAATCTTGTCCTCTAAGCTCCTTTTCCCAAGCTATTTCTAAGAAGTACTTCTTTAGGTCATGATACTTTCCTTATTTATAGTTTAGGCTCTTTTTGTAACTTTCATTGCTGTTATCTATGTCATATGCAATCCTGAAGTTGCAATTTAGTACTGCATGGTCGCTTTTGCCGAATGGAGGGTGATATATTAAATTGTCAATATCGTTTTCTTGCCTAGTAAATATGAGATCTAGCATTGAGGGTACATCGAGTCCTGTTTTTCTGGTGCACTGTGCGTTCACTATCACCAAGAGATGTAGAAAAACTGAAAAATGCCCAGCTGAAACAAGCTCTATCTACGCTTATCAACGAAACCCGAATGGAGGAGCCATCCAACTCGGTACTGATGGCAGAGTTGCGATGCGTGAAGCAGTCAGTAGCTGAGCTGACGGCACTGAAACAACAGGTGATACGCCTGTCTGAAATGCTAGATGATGCATACAGGATTATCCACCAGCAGCAGCTTTTCTTGGAAGCCCTGGACAACAAAGACAGGAGACAAAACCTTACTGTAACTGGAGTACCAGAGGCTGCAGATGAGCTTGGCAGGACGGATGAGGAGAAGATTGGGAAGGTATTGAAAGTGGCGGGCTATACCGATGCAGACGACCGACACAGATGGGTGGTGAAGCGGCTTGGGAAACCAAATGACAGGAACATGAGGCCTATTCACGTCACCGTGAATGATCAGAAACAGAGAGATAGCATCCTGAGGGTGGCCAAAAACTTAAAGGACGCCAGTCGACAAATGTCAAATGTATACATAAAAAAGGATGTTCATCCTGCTGTAAAGAAGGAAACTGCACGTCTTCGTAAGAGACAAAGAGAAGAGAAAGAGAAAGCAGAGAATGTGGGAGTAAATATAAGTTATGATTGGAAAAACCGGGTATTACTGAGAGATGGAGTAGTGATTGACAGGTTCGCACCTTTTTTTCTAGTGCCCAATACCATCTGTGAATTAAAACGCTCCTGGAACATTGGCGGTCTTAAGGATAAACTTCAGGAACCGAATATACTTAAGTTTATTTTAAAGTATGATATTATATGGATACTTGAGGCAAAGAAGTACTTCAACTTAAGTGTCCCAGGATTTAGTGTTTACAAAAATGTTTCAAGGAATGGCCATCACAGGGGTGGAGTGGTGATGTTGGTGAGGAGTAAATTGGTAAGAAACGTTAGTCAAGTGGAAACAGCAGAGGAGGATCAAATTTGGGTGGTTTTATCCTGGTGGCCAAGACTGAAGCTAGGTGGTGTTTACATACCCCCGGTCGACTCTCCTTATTACCACCCAGTCCACTACGGTGCCTTAGCCCGACACACTGCAGAATCTGCAGTGTGTCGGGCACTGCAGATCCAGGTATAGTCATCGTTTTGGGGGACTTTAACGCACGTGTTGGCATACCTTGCATTAATGATAGTAAAGGCAACATGTACGAGTACAGAGACGTGAAGGATGACATAGTTAACGAGCACGGCAGAACGCTAGTGAACGTATGCACCAACAACAAAATGGTCGTGGCAAACCACCTCTACTACACCGAGAGACTGTTAGGGGGTGATTTGTCATTCAAGAGGCGTGAGACATGGATATCAGAAATCGATTTGTGCATTGTGAAAGGTGATTGTGTAGACTTAATAACAGATGTACATGTAAACCATGATATTCCAGGTTCTGACCACGCCCCTCTTTGTGTCACGATATCAATCGATGGTAAGGAAGCTTTGTCGCCAGTCGAATTGTTGCGAAGGGCGTCATCACTAGGGCACCAGCAGTACTTTCCCAAGACACAACATAAGCTGCAGAAAAGTGTACCTTATAAAGCTGTGGACATGGACGGACTAATTAATGCAATGCAGGCCGTGCCACCCCCGGCAGTAGCAGAAAACGGTGAAGGGGACGATGTAGAGGCACTGGTGGCGGAGGGCTGCCGTGTCATCACTGATGTCGCTGCCAGCTTCGCCAGGCAACAGCCCACTACGGATAACGTCTGGGACGAGTCACACCCGCGACGGAAACGTTTGCTTGACACTAACGACAGCAAACTCATATGGAAATCTATGAACTGGAAAGGTAATATTGAGCAAAATGAGGAGAAACCAAATGAAGATCAATTTAAAGAACATTTTGAAAATTTATTAAACCCGGAAAATGCTCAAAATGTTGATAAAAGTGATCTTAGAATGGCACCATATATATCAGTGTTAGATGACCCATTCACAAGTGACGAGTTGACCCTGGCTGTTAACAGAATAGATATTAATAAGAGTTACGCTGGAGTATGTCCTGGTATAATTAATAAGAGTTACGCTGGAGTATGTCCTGGTATAATTAATAAGAGTTACGCTGGAGTATGTCCTGGTATAATTAATAAGAGTTACGCTGGAGTATGTCCTGGTATAATTAATAAGAGTTACGCTGGAGTATGTCCTGGTATAATTAATAAGAGTTACGCTGGAGTATGTCCTGGTATAATTAATAAGAGTTACGCTGGAGTATGTCCTGGTATAATTAATAAGAGTTACGCTGGAGTATGTCCTGGTATAGTTAATAAGAGTTACGCTGGAGTATGTCCTGGTATAGTTAATAAGAGTTACGCTGGAGTATGTCCTGGTATAGTTAATAAGAGTTACGCTGGAGTATGTCCTGGTATAGTTAATAAGAGTTACGCTGGAGTATGTCCTGGTATAGTTAATAAGAGTTACGCTGGAGTATGTCCTGGTATAATTAATAAGAGTTACGCTGGAGTATGTCCTGGTATAATTAATAAGAGTTACGCTGGAGTATGTCCTGGTATAATTAATAAGAGTTACGCTGGAGTATGTCCTGGTATAATTAATAAGAGTTACGCTGGAGTATGTCCTGGTATAATTAATAAGAGTTACGCTGGAGTATGTCCTGGTATAATTAATAAGAGTTATGCTGGAGTATGTCCTGGTATAATTAATAAGAGTTCACGCTGGAGTATGTCCTGGTATAATTAATAAGAGTTACGCTGGAGTATGTCCTGGTATAATTAATAAGAGTTACGCTGGAGTATGTCCTGGTATAATTAATAAGAGTTACGCTGGAGTATGTCCTGGTATAATTAATAAGAGTTACGCTGGAGTATGTCCTGGTATAATTAATAAGAGTTACGCTGGAGTATGTCCTGGTATAATTAATAAGAGTTACGCTGGAGTATGTCCTGGTATAATTAATAAGAGTTACGCTGGAGTATGTCCTGGTATAATTAATAAGAGTTACGCTGGAGTATGTCCTGGTATAATTAATAAGAGTTACGCTGGAGTATGTCCTGGTATAATTAATAAGAGTTACGCTGGAGTATGTCCTGATATAATTAATAAGAGTTACGCTGGAGTATGTCCTGGTATAATTAATAAGAGTTACGCTGGAGTATGTCCTGGTATAATTAATAAGAGTTACGCTGGAGTATGTCCTGGTATAATTAATAAGAGTTACGCTGGAGTATGTCCTGGTATAATTAATAAGAGTTACGCTGGAGTATGTCCTGGTATAATTAATAAGAGTTACGCTGGAGTATGTCCTGGTATAATTAATAAGAGTTACGCTGGAGTATGTCCTGGTATAATTAATAAGAGTTACGCTGGAGTATGTCCTGGTATAATTAATAAGAGTTACGCTGGAGTATGTCCTGGTATAATTAATAAGAGTTACGCTGGAGTATGTCCTGGTATAATTAATAAGAGTTACTCTTGAGTATGTCCTGGTATAATTAATAAGAGTTACGCTGGAGTATGTCCTGGTATAATTAATAAGAGTTACGCTGGAGTATGTCCTGGTATAATTAATAAGAGTTACGCTGGAGTATGTCCTGGTATAATTAATAAGAGTTACGCTGGAGTATGTCCTGGTATAATTAATAAGAGTTACGCTGGAGTATGTCCTGGTATAATTAATAAGAGTTACGCTGGAGTATGTCCTGGTATAATTAATAAGAGTTACGCTGGAGTATGTCCTGGTATAATTAATAAGAGTTACGCTGGAGTATGTCCTGGTATAATTAATAAGAGTTACGCTGGAGTATGTCCTGGTATAATTAATAAGAGTTACGCTGGAGTATGTCCTGGTATAATTAATAAGAGTTACGCTGGAGTATGTCCTGGTATAATTAATAAGAGTTACGCTGGAGTATGTCCTGGTATAATTAATAAGAGTTACGCTGGAGTATGTCCTGGTATAATTAATAAGAGTTACGCTGGAGTATGTCCTGGTATAATTAATAAGAGTTACGCTGGAGTATGTCCTGGTATAATTAATAAGAGTTACGCTGGAGTATGTCCTGGTATAATTAATAAGAGTTACGCTGGAGTATGTCCTGGTATAATTAATAAGAGTTACGCTGGAGTATGTCCTGGTATAATTAATAAGAGTTACGCTGGAGTATGTCCTGGTATAATTAATAAGAGTTACGCTGGAGTATGTCCTGGTATAATTAATAAGAGTTACGCTGGAGTATGTCCTGGTATAATTAATAAGAGTTACGCTGGAGTATGTCCTGGTATAATTAATAAGAGTTACGCTGGAGTATGTCCTGGTATAATTAATAAGAGTTACGCTGGAGTATGTCCTGGTATAATTAATAAGAGTTACGCTGGAGTATGTCCTGGTATAATTAATAAGAGTTACGCTGGAGTATGTCCTGGTATAATTAATAAGAGTTACGCTGGAGTATGTCCTGGTATAATTAATAAGAGTTACGCTGGAGTATGTCCTGGTATAATTAATAAGAGTTACGCTGGAGTATGTCCTGGTATAATTAATAAGAGTTACGCTGGAGTATGTCCTGGTATAATTAATAAGAGTTACGCTGGAGTATGTCCTGGTATAATTAATAAGAGTTACGCTGGAGTATGTCCTGGTATAATTAATAAGAGTTACGCTGGAGTATGTCCTGGTATAATTAATAAGAGTTACGCTGGAGTATGTCCTGGTATAATTAATAAGAGTTACGCTGGAGTATGTCCTGGTATAATTAATAAGAGTTACGCTGGAGTATGTCCTGGTATAATTAATAAGAGTTACGCTGGAGTATGTCCTGGTATAATTAATAAGAGTTACGCTGGAGTATGTCCTGGTATAATTAATAAGAGTTACGCTGGAGTATGTCCTGGTATAATTAATAAGAGTTACGCTGGAGTATGTCCTGGTATAATTAATAAGAGTTACGCTGGAGTATGTCCTGGTATAATTAATAAGAGTTACGCTGGAGTATGTCCTGGTATAATTAGACAATTGCCTGTGCACTGGTTTATATTTTTCCTGACGATATTCAATTTGGTATTTACTCGATCGTTTTACCCGCTTGCTTGGTGTTATAGTAAACTCATTGTGCTGTTTAAATCAGGAAATAGACTGATATGTGGTAATTATAGGGGAATTAGCATAATGGACACACTTGCCAAGATTTATGATACGATGATACTAAATAAGCTAAAATTTTGGTTTAATATTGATAAATGTCAGGCTGGTGCTCAGAAAGGCAGAGGATGTATTGAACAAATACTATCTTTAAGATTACTATGTGACTATGCAGTATGTAAGAAAGTAAAATTGTGTGTTTTTATTTATTGATTTCAGCAAGGCTTATGATAGGGTCCCCCGAGAGAAGTTGGTAGAGAGACTGAGAGAGTTGGGATGTGGTAAAGTGATGCTGCAAGCCATTAAGGCCATGTATATATGAACAAAAAATATTTTAAAATCTGTAACTATAGACGCATCTATCAGCGTTCGCTAGGGGACTCCCTCGAGTTGTTTACTTTTTGTAATATATATTGATTATTTGGTACGAATGATGAAAAGAGCTGTAGCGACTGATGGTTTCTTAGGCTGTTTACATGTTATGTTATTAATGGATGACTCTTGCAACTTCTCGAGAAATGTGTTTGAGGAAACTTGCAGTTGTATGTGAATTCTGTAAGGTAAGTGGGATGATAATCAACGAAAAGAAAACGAAATTTTTTGTAATTAACGGTCAGGGGTGCGATAAAGTATGCTTAACTAGTGGTGTGTTACGGGTAAACTACGTATGCCAATACCTGTACTTGGGTGCGTGGTTTAATGATTCAGCTAATATGAACACTGTTATGTCACTGCACGAAACAGCGAGTGTGGCAATAGTGAACAAGTTCTCTATATTTTGTGCCAGTAACACGTCGATGCCATTTACTTATAAAAGAATGGTATTTGATGCCGCAGTAACGAGTGCATTATTATACAGCTCAGAATCATGGTTCACAAATAGGATAAAAGTAATCGAGAAGCAATACAATAAACTTGTTAGATGTTTGTTAGAAGTTCGTACAAACACTAGTATAAATCTGTGCATGGTAGAAGCAGGTATCCCTCCATTACGAGACGTATTAGCAGAAAGGAATTATAGATTCATGCGATCACAGAGAAATCAGGTAGACATTGAGAAACCATTTCATTTTGTATACAGTATGTGTAGAGAAGCAAACACACCTGGGTATCGTTTTAAGGAAACATCAGCAATGTGGAACGGAACTGATAATCGTTTAGAAAACATTGTGAGGTATGTGCAAGAAAAAGCACCTGGAGCAACCAAACTGACAACTTACATTACAGACATGAATCCATCCATGACAGTTCATCCAGTGTACGTAACTAAAGAGTTTATACCAGACTATAAACGTGAATTATTTACCAGAATGCGCCTCATGTCACGTAATCTCCGGGTAGAAGT
Organism: Coenobita brevimanus; assembly: GCF_032717465.1. NCBI lineage: Eukaryota > Metazoa > Arthropoda > Malacostraca > Decapoda > Coenobitidae > Coenobita > Coenobita brevimanus. The sequence goes on along the minus strand of NC_136980.1, from coordinate 9,989,339 downwards.
TGGAAGGTGGAGTCGCACACCCGTTGAACAGTGCGTTTGTCAGTGTGATGGTGCACATGTACAAACAGAGCGACACGTACTTATAGATTGTCCATTGACCACACACTGCAGGAATAACTACCCAGAGTTGTCATTTAATAATGTTAATGAACTTCTTGGTGAAGAAACTCATCTGAGTGAAGTTTATGACTATGTGCATGCTGTACTTAGGGTGTATGCTTAAGTCTTTATAATGTCGAGAACAGGAGTCCTTTACATATTATTATATACCAATGAGGTTCTAGTTTTGTGTTTACTTATTATAATATTAGCAGCCTTTATATTTAGCGAATAATTTTGCCCTTTACTATTATGGAAATTTTTATTTAATATTCATGTTGGACAATTCTTGTATTTTGTTTTGTTTTGTTATGTGCTTTGTACTTTTGTCAATAAATTACTACTACTGTGTGTGTGTGTGTGTGTGTGTGTGTGTGTGTGTGTGTGTGTGTGTGTGTGTGTTTCTGTGTGTGTGTTTATGTGTGTGGGGGGTTAAGTGTGTGTTTATGTGTGTATGTGAGTGTTTTTATGTGTGTTTATGTGTGTATGTGAGTGTTTTTATGTGTATGTGTGTGTGTGTGAGTGTTTTTATGTGTATGTGTGTGTGTGTGCGTGTGTGTGTGTGTGTGTGTGTGTGTGTGTTAAGGCCCTTCCACACGAGAGGCAAATGCCCGACGGGCACTGGCCGCTGAGTGTAATTCTCTCGCTTTTTAACAGTGTTACCAGATCAACCAGTCCCAGGTAGGCACTGGCCATAACTAGGCGCACCTCTGAATTGGACCAGACGGCAGAGTGCAGTCAGAGCTGTGGTGAACATCAGGCAACGTCGGGCAGTGGCCTACACTTGGTGCTCCGCATAACTGAGTGCAGTACGACAACATGGGAAGTAAGAATTGTCGCAGGACAATTAAAGCTAAACGTATAGCTCTGTGTACTATAATTATTGCTATGTGCATAAAGAAAAAGGACAGTAGACAACAACGGGCAGGAGCATTTCGAGGGTTTGCCCTTGTTTCCTCGTTTATGACGTCATCTACTCTCGTGGCCGCCACCTACCCACAAACTTGGTAACAGTGTTTGCCCTTCGTGCATTTGCCTCTCGTGTGGAAGGGCCTTTACTCTAAATGGGATAACTTATTACGTCTGTCTCATTACTGAGACACACAACAGAGTAAGTGAGTGGCTGTGTGGGTTGGTCTGCTGGTGGGCGGCAGGGTGGTGGGAAAAGTCCATGGGGCAAACAGACCATGGTTGGAATAGGTCCATGTGGGCAAATACGTTAATGAGGAATTAAGTCCTCAGGAGACGCAGACCCAAGTGGAAACATTGGTCCAATGGGTAAAAACAGTTAAAAAAAAAAAAAAAACGCGTTCTGCATTTCACATGATTATTACATACATTAGGTATGGACTACTGTGCTCCGTGCATGTCTCCTAATGTTAAACATAAACACTGGCCATTGAAATGCATATCTGTCAACTCTGCTTCTTACAGTATTACCAGACACTCAAGATTCATTTGATACTTGCTGGCCGAAAGTGAATTTATGCCTCCGGCTGTAAATAAGGGAAAAAACATCACAGTCATATCCAGTATGGCATTATCCTCGGTTGTCCCGAGAGAACTTGGAGTGTTACTCCTGCAAATACTGTAAAAGGTCCTTGGCCCTTTGTCAGGGCTGATGTGGCTGTTACAGCAGTATCCTTGACACAAAATGAAGATGTGGAGTCAGTGATAGACGAGCTTGAAAGTACTTTAACACATGATTAAGGTGTGTGGTGGCATATTCAAAATCATGGAGACAGTAGTGACATTACTCGAAGTGTCCTGTAGACTTCAGGCAAATTCAAACCCATAGGTTGAGCAAGTTACCAGATCCAATCAGTGACGAACTCCATTCATCACTGTAAGGAACTATTTTCCAAACCAGGAATGATCACAGACCACAAAATGATCCTTCGGCAGAGGACCTGTGTGGAACATTTGGAATAGAGTTCACTGTATTTGTTCAGCCCTCCAAAAGTCACGACTAAAGTACATAAAAATATTTTTTCAAATAGTTATATATCATTAATTAGGTGAGATTACTGGAAGCAGAGAGACGGAGGGCGAGGAGCTGTCAATGTCTCCCAACTAAGGTCTAAAATCACACTGAGTGAGAAAGAGATCCGTAGCCTGCAGTGAAATGTCAGAGGTCTAAATGCTAAAAACTTATTTGTATCTGTTTGTGTACATTTACCTGTCTTTTTATATGTATTTTTATAGGTATACAATACATTTTAATATATCTTATGTATCTAGAAGCTATAAACACTATGTTCACACGAGAGACCTAGTATTGCAGTATGTCAGTGTAGACTGCATTGATGGTGTAGCACGGGGCTGGTTCAGGTACGACCAAAACAAGTAACACTCTCCTGGTAATCTGAGTGACTAAAAGACAAAGCCGTTCGTAGGGCGGCCCCTGGGAGGGTGTATGGACACGTCTGAGATGGGTTACGATAGACACAAGCTAAGCTTATGACGGTATATGGAAAGTGTTATGATCAAGAAAAGATGCAGTGATCAAATACAATGGCCTGAGAAGCTCAACTTAGAAATGACATGAAGCTAGTGTCACCTTAGCACTGGTACCAAGCGAGTGTGACCCACCTCACTGTTGGCAG
>NC_136980.1:9761634-9981634 GCF_032717465.1 Coenobita brevimanus | reverse complement strand
AATCCCGTTTGGGACTATTCAGTTATTGAGGTTTGAAAAACGTGCTTATGGTAATATCATACAGTTACTATGGTAATAATATCATACTACCATAATAACTGTAGCTATTACCATAATAACTGTAGCTATTACCATAATAACTGTAGCTATTACAAATTGCCAACAACTGACGGTCTGGACGCAAAAGCCGATATCATTATTGGATTTCTCTTTAACTGGGAAAATAATGACTGCCTGGCTAAAATGGAGTCTGATCAGATCGATGAGCTAATGGACGTGCAAAATAATGACTGTGAAACCGATCCATGCTTCAAAACAACACTTCATGTGGCTGGATCCCCAAGTTGTCGCCAAATAAAACAAATTAGCTACTGAGGCTCAGCAAGTGCTTTTGCCCTTCCAACAACATACTTGGTTGAATGTGCCTTAAGTGATGTTACAGATACATTCATCAAAAAACGAGGACGTCTCAACATTTGTGAGCGTGGTGACTTTCGAACAAAACTAACTGGATTTGTTCCTCGGTATTCTAGTTAAGTTTCTCTGCACACAGGCCAAAGTGGGCATTAAATCAAATGGAAGTTTTGTGTTAAGAGGATTTCGTTATTACCCTCGTTTTTTCTTTTGATGACGCTTAATAAAGTGCTTTTGGCCTTCCCAACGACATACTTGCCATTAAATCAAATGAAGTTTTATGATCCATTTAATCAGTACAAAGTCCCTGGATAAAATCCCAGAAATTGAAATGTGATGGTGTGTGCTGACCTTATCCATGAGGGCGGGTATACTGATGCTGACGAAGGTGGGTCTGCTCCAGTCCACTCCGGGCAGGGAGGCCAGACACCGGCCCACCTCGCCAGGGTCCTCTTTCTCAGTATCCCAGAACACCGACACGCTCTGCACCCGCTTCTGTGAGAGGGAGTGAAATAGTCTGGCTAGTGCGAGAATAGCGACACACTTGGCGCTCACTTCCATATGGAACAATATAAGTTTGGTCCTAACAAAAATATCGACACATTCTACATCTTCCTTTGTGAGGCTGGTATTGACACCTTCGGATATTTCAGTAAGTGAGATCTACCGAAAACTGTAAAATCGCTTGGCTGCTCCAAGAATAGGCACAGCCTACATTCTCTGTTGTAAGGACGGCATTCACTATGAAAGATCTTCTTTATGCTAGATACATTACCATCTTCAAAAGAAGACTGCCTTGCCATGGCGATTAAGCTTGTGCATCCCAGTAATACATGAAGCTGTAATGTGTTCCACTCACAGCAACTACCTGAAACAGCTCTAAGAGGAACCAACTCAAACCTCCTTCTAAATCACTGTGACAAGATCTTTCAAACCATGACCCCAGGCTTCCAGCACTGGTGAAGGCCAGGCGTGGTCCAGATCAAGGGGTGCTAAGAATCTCGGGGCATCTTAAACTAGCCGCCTTTGCATATTTATCCTTCGGACATAAAACGTCTTCACCTTTACAATTGAAATCATTCTGAAGGACTGGGAGATGTAAGCTAGGATATCCTAGATCTTGGTGAGGTCAGAATTTCAGGTAAGGTACTCATGGGATCGTCTGGTAATTACATAGTGTGCTGCAGAGACAAACGGGGAAAGGAACATGATGTAGGATGTTTGGTTAACAAACACAATAATACTATTGAATTTTCTGGTATAAATTATACCATATTGGCCTTGATGATTACAATAGAATAAGAGCTATACCATGAAGCTAAATCCAAGTATACCTTCCACCATCAGCTTTTGATGACGAAGAAATGGTTAAGTTTAATGAAGATGGGGAGGAAGTAAAGAAAAACCATATATTCTACAGGATATTCGTGGTGGCATACTAACGCAAAAGTAGACAAGAAAAGGTAGATAAGATCAAAGCAGGAATGTTTGGAATGAGTGATAGGAATGCTAGAGTGAGAGTTATGGTGAAATATGCAGAAAGAAATTTGTACGGACGAAATTAGGGAGTTAGCATGGAGGGGATCAAATGGTCACATAAAGCATGAAATATACCTATTTAATCCTTATTAATAAAGAAAATACCGGTACAGAGAAGAATGTAGGAGCACTGAACAACGTTGATTTAGGAAGTGGCCACAGAATGGTGAGTAGTAGCTAGTAGACCTCAGAAGAGAGAGGAAAAAGGTGGTACGAATACAATGCCAAACATTGTACAAAGTGAAGGCTGCGGCATTAGGTTTATCAGCTGAGAATTAAGACTTGCAGTTGATGGATGAAGCACATGTCGACACAGAACAGATGAAGGAGAACTGCACAAGAAGATTGTATAAAGCAACTCTAGAAACTGTTAGTAGGAAACTCCAAAACACCAGCAAACATTCGCAGAATATAAATGACCTTACGAAGAACTAGAAGCCATCTCACAATGGAAAGTTTTTCCTCGGCACATAATTTGCACCTCCATTTCTGATTTGACACAAATTCAGGATGTAAAACACACACAAAGCCAGCCATCCAATCTCACAACTGAAAACATTACCACTCCGCTCACTTCGCAACGCTGATGGTGAGCGGAGTGGTAATGTTTTCATTACCCGTCCCCAGTATATACTCTCTCTCTCTCTCTCTCTCTCTCTCTCTCTCTCTCTCTCTCTCTCTCTATATATATATATATATATATATATATATATATATATATATATATATATGTATATAAAGTACCATTTATATTACACACTTGTTTGTATCGTAACAGCTTAATCATAACATACTGTGGTAGTGCTTGTAGGCTATAAGCTATAATGATTACGAACCACATAAAAGCTTTGTCATATGTTAATTGTTTTCATGGCATATCTCGACGTTTTATGTGATATTACCTCATTCATTTATCTCCAGCTTCAGAAACATGTCAGCTGCATTTGACTTTTTGTTTCCAAATGGTATATTTCGCACAGGAAGAGGTATTTAATATTTTGCCAATATATTCAGAGGTATATGTGATAGACGTACATCTGAAAATAATGGAAGAGATTTTTTTTTTTTTTTTTTCAGTTAAATCAACATGATACTTGTGATAAGGATAAAACAACAAACGGCAATGGGTCTCTGTTTCCCGTCTGAATGTTGTCGGGAGAGTAATGTAACCTTAACATGTATGAGGCGGTGGCTTAATCGGTAGAGAGTTGGCCTGCAGTCCTAACGGACCTGGGTTCAAATTCCCGCTGGGGCAAGGAACAGTTTAAGGATTTGAATTTCATAAAATCAGACTTTACTGATCTACCAGAAGACCCGCCGACATGGCGAAAAAATACCCCCGCTAATACCAATACACCAGTCCTTTATGAGAGCCCTAGCATGTATTCAGTATGGACGGTGGGTGTTAGCGCCGAAGTGGTGACATGTAGGGGTGTGCGGTACGTAGGAGGACTACTGGGCCTTGAAAGCAGGCTGTGAAACCTATGCCCAGAGTCGGACACAAACACACACACACACACACACACACACACACACACACACACACACACACACACACACACAGGGATTCAAGCTAGGCGGATGTGTGACACCGGCGCTCCGTACCAAATCATCACGGCCAGTGGCATTACCTAAATAGTATCTTTGTATGAGTCAAGCTCAGTACCAGGTTAGACTAAATGATTGTTCATTATTAAAAGGAAAAAAATAATAAGTTTAAACAAGACTTGTAAAAACAGGAAATAGAACCAAGACGAAAGAATACGCTGAGTCATCTCTGAGTCTCAGAGATGACTCAGCATTGTTTAGACTACAACAACACGGAGATTGTAAGTACATGCTTTGCACTTTAAGTATTGCAAAATGGATACATACTTCAGTAAAACAAATTTGGAAAAGAAAAGGGATAAAGGTAAAAAGCAAAATGATGATTTCTACCAAGAACTGGTTGAAGTAAAGACCCACAATAGACTGGTTGAACATGTAAACAAACTAGAAATGGCTTTCAAAAATGAAATTGATGAAATAAAGAAGCAGATGCACTTGCAAAAGGAAGAAATAGAAAAACTAGGAAGGGAGGCCAATAAGAAAGACACAACCATCAGTGAACTAACAGTGGAATTGAGTACACTTAGGAAGAAAATGAGTGAAATGGCAAGTACAGTAGTCAATCACGAGAGTGTTATGGAAGAGTTCAAAAATGACACAGAGACAATTAGGCAAGTTAGCAGTCTTATCAACCAGAGCAGTGATATTGAGGAGAAGATAACACAAGTGAATGAAGCTGTGCAAAGCTACAAAAATGATGTAGAAACCACGTATGCTGAAATGGTGAAAGTAAAGAAAGACTTAGAAACAAGGGTGGAGGAAAAAAGCATTAAAAAGGAGTGAAAAGAATAATCCAAAACAATCCAAAGTTAGTCAGAGATTCAGTAGAGATAAACAAATCAATAGTAATCACTGGTATAGAAGAGGAAAAAGTTAAAAACAAGATCACAAGAGACAAAAAGGAGATGGCAAATGTAATGAGCTTACTGAAAGAAGTATCAGAGGAAATCTGTAGTAAAGACATAGAGGAACACAAAAGGTTAGAGAAATACGAGAAAAGCAAGACAAGACCTCAAAAGGTGACTTTCCAGAGTGTAAACACTGTGGAAGAGATACTAAAAAATGCAAAGAATCTTAAGGAAAAAGAGGAGTTCAAAAATGTATGGATAAAAAGATGCCTAACACAAGAGGAACTGGAATTACTGAAAGAGAAAAGGGAGGAAGCAAAAACAAAAAATGAGGGAAGATCAGAAGAGGAGAAGAAGAATTTTTTTTACAAAGTAATAGGATTGCAGGTACGAAAGTGGTACACATACAGGATGGGAGAAAAAGGAGGAAGGTAGTAGAACCATGTCATGACAAGTATATAAACAAGATGATAAAGTTGATGTACTCAAATGTGGATGGAATGGTATCTAAATTACTAGAGATCAATGATTATGTCAGAGAAAATGAACCACAAATAATATGCCTAACTGAAACAAAATTAATACCAAGGATATCAAATGACATACTAAACTTAGAGGAATACAATATATGGAGAAGAGACAGATATTTAAAAAAAGGAGGAGGAATTATAATATTAACTAAGAAAAAATCTAAAAGTCAAGGAAATAAACCTAGATATACCATCACATGTAGAACTGATTGCAGTAGAGATCGACACATCTGAAGGTAAAGTAATTGTAGCCAATTTGTACATGCCACCCAGATCAAACACATGGGAAAGAGACGAATATGAGGACCTGGCAGAGTGTACAATTCAGAGTGTAAGATCATTGCTACATAAAATGGAAGAGAAATCGGAAAGAATTATACTAACTGGGGACTTCAATACAAATATAAATTGGAATACTCTAGATATAAATAGCCAAGAAAGCTGTTGGGACCAAAAGCTCCTGGATCTCGTACAAGAGTTTTTCTTAACGCAACATGTGAGGGAAACCACCAGAAAAAGAGGACTTGATGTACCTTCAGTGCTAGATCTAATATTTACAAGGCAAGAAAATGATATTGACAGTTTAATATATCATCCTCCACTCGGCAAAAGCGATCATGCAGTACTAAATTATAACTTCAGGATAGCATATGACATAGTAAACAGCAATGATAGTTACAAAAAGAGCCTAAACTATAAAAAGGGAAATTATCAAGACCTAAAGAAGTATTTCTTAGAAGTTGATTGGGAAAATGAGCTTAGAGGACAAGATTTAAATGCTGTATATAAAAATTTTTGTGAATTTTATGAAATAGGAGTCCAGAAGTACATCTCATAGCACAAAGAAGCAGATAAGAAAATACAGAAATGGTTCAATACAGAATGTAAAAAATCAAAAGAAAGAAGAGATTTGTTGTGGAATAGATACAGAAGACACAATAGTGAAAGGGCGTATAATAATTACAAACAGGCAAGAAACGACTATACAAGAATAAGGAGGGAAGCCCAAAAACAGTTTGAGGAGGATATAATAAATAAAAGTAGTGATCAACCAAAGCTGTTTTACAGCTATATCAGAAGCAAAACTAAAGTAAAAGATTTAATACAATCCATTACGGACGAGGGAATCACTTATACACAAGAGAAAGATATTTGTGAAGCACTAAATAAGAATTTCCAATTAGTTTTTACAGAAGAAAAAAATTCTGAGAGGGACTATGTGGAACACGCATGTCCACACATACTACCAGATATACAAATAGCAGAAAAAGTAATACAGGAGGAGTTAAGTAGATTAGACAGAGGAAAAGCAAGTGGTCCTGATGAAATTTCATGTTGGATATTACGAGAATGTGCAAAGGAGTTATGTAAACCATTATTTTTAATTTTCAAGAAATCCTTGAGTCAAGGTAAACTACCTGATATTTGGAAAAAAGCAAATATTGTCCCCTTATTCAGGAAAGGAAATAGACAAAATCCACTCAACTACCGACCAGTATCACTGACCAGTGTTGTAAGCAAGGTATTAGAAAAACTTATAAGAAAAGCTTGAGTAAATCATCTAGAAGAACACAGTATGATAACAGAAAGACAGTTTGGTTTCAGAAAAGGAAAATCATGTGTTACTAATCTGTTGAGCTACTATGACAGAGTAACAAACACAATACAGGAAAGGGAAGGATGGGTGGACAGTATCTATTTAGATATCAAGAAAGTTTTTGACACAGTACCACACCAAAGACTTTTATGGAAACTGTACCATCAAGGAGGAATTCGAGGCAAACTGTTTTGTTGGATGCAAGACTTTCTCATAAAAAGAGAAATGAGGACAGTACTAAGAGGAAACTACTCATCATGGAAAGAAGTGACTAGTGGAGTACCACAGGGTTTAGTGCTGGCACCAATCATGTTTTTAGTGTATATAAATGATATAAACAGTAACACTGGAAATGAGAGCTATCTGAATATGTTTGCAGATGATGCAAAAATACAAAGGAGAATTACTAACACAGACTCTTGTAAAGAGCTACAAGAAGAATTAAATAAACTTCATGAATGGAGTAGTACATGGCAAATGGAATTCAATGTGGACAAGTGTCATGTAATCAAGTTTGGTAAAAGTGGAAAAAGACCTGATTGGGATTATAAGTTAGGAAATAAAACCCTATACACATCAGAAAGAGAGAAAGACCTAGGTGTGATTTTCAATAACAGACTATCTCCAGCTGACCACATCAGCGAGAAGGTACGGAACATGTATACACTGCTTGCAAATATGAGAATAGCATTCACATACATAAATGAAGACATGCTAAGAAGGATAATAACATCATTCATTAGACCAACCCAGGAGTATGCATCAGTAGTGTGGAGTCCTCATCTCAAAAAGCACATAGACGAGATTGAAAAAGTTCAAAGGGCCGCTACAAGATGGATACCAAGTTTAAGGGACCTAAACTACGAAGAAAGACTAAATAAACTGAATCTACCAACATTACAGGAGAGAAGGAAAAGAGGTGACATGATAATGCTATATAAATGCATATCAGGAAAGGAGAAAATAGACATAAATGATTACTTAACATATGGAGAAGCATCAGCAAGAAGACACTGCAAAAAAACTGCATAAGGAGAGGTGATAAAGACGTAAGGAAATTCAGTTTCCCAAACAGAGCAATTGATCAATGGAATGCACTACTGAATGAAATAGTGTGTGCCAAAACAATTCACAAATTTAAGGATATGTACGATAAATATGGTTTAAGACACGGGACAGTACGAGCTTGACTCATTCCTGTAAAGATACAATTAGGTAAGAACAATTAGGTAAGAACACACACACACACACACACACACACACACACACACACACACACACACACACACACACACACACACACACACACACACACACACACACACACACACACACACACACACACACACACAAACACTATATTAAGTCTTTCCTGTATTGTAAATACATCCATTATAATTATTCCAAGAGAAGACGAAGGGAAGCTGCAAGGCTTGGTGGATGAGTCTGGGAGAGTGTGTAAGAAACGGAATCTAAGGGTGAATGTAGGGAAGAGTAAAGTGATGGTCTTTGAGAGAGGTGAAGTCAGTGAATGTACAATGTGGTTGGATGAGGAGGAAATGGAAAATGTGAGTGCGTTTAAGTACTTGGGTAGTGTGATGAGTAAGGATGGAGGTTTGGAGGGTGAAGTGCTTGAAAGGGTACAGCAAGGAAGAAAGGTTGCTGGTTCCTTGAAAGCAGTGATAAGAAACAGGGAAGTAAGCATGGAAGTGAAAAAGTTACTACATGACAGTATTGTGATACCAACTTTAACGTATGGAGTGAAGCTTGGACCTTGTTGGAGAGACACAAGTCAAGAGTGACAGCAGTGGAAATGAGTTATTTAAGAGGAGCATGTGGAGTCACATGGAAAGAGACTGACGAATAAGGATGTGAAGGAGAGCTGTGGTGTGGATGTGGATGTGATAGGAAACGTTAGGAGAAACACACTGACGTGGTTTGGCCACGTGGAGAGGATGGAGAGTGAGAGACTGACGAAGAGAGTGTATGTGAGTGAGGTGGAGGGGGGGAGATGAAGGAAGAGGCCAAGGATGAGATGAAGGGATGGAGTGGAGAGTTGTATGAGAGAGGGGTGTGTGAGCCGGGAGCAGGGCAATGAAATGGTGGGGGACAGGGCGACACGGTGGCGATTTGTTTGTGGCCACCCCTTACGGGATTAAGTCGTCTGGCAATAGATAGATAAATATTCCAAGTCGCAGACTATTATCTTTGGTATGAATCTTTGTCGTCAAAACAAAAATTGGGACACTATTCACCATCAACATGGCATCAAAGGTGAAGGATGCTCATTCACCATATAATTTTCTATTGATAAAATCAACTTAGTTTCACATGGTAGGCCTATAATATTAATATATTTCTGATTCATAATTATTTGAAGCCCTATCGAGTCTCGTCAAGCAGTGGCATTTTCTCACATATGAACGGCCCGACCGTAACGCTTTTCAGAAGCTTGTATCTCAGCAACCACAGGGCCGATCACTGCGTGGTTTGCACCATATGATGGCCCAATTCTTTAAGATTTGTTTTTGACAGGTTTCATCACACCTAGGTAGTGCACGTGGCACTTGACACGCGCCAAGTGCACATGTCTAAAATCTTCAAAAGAGAGCCACAGGCCAGACAGTTAGTTGTAAAGGCATGAAACTTGGTAGGTAGACAGCCATCAATATACTCTACGCATCCTTGGGGTGCAAGGCGACATTTCAATGCTTTCGGATTTAAATGGCCTCGCTCGTACCTCGCCGACAAAGGTGTTTCACTGGTCTAACCATAGCCTCCCCTATAACCGTTTTCTTTGATTAACGTTCTCCCTTATCTCGCTTTGCACTAGATCCTTGCACTAGATGGCGTGAAGGTAACGGTCGTGCAATCTTAATGTTGAGTCGTCACTCAGTGCTTTTTCTCCTCCGTGGTTTCTTTGACCCAGTTAATTTTCACACAGAACAGAAGCAGGTATAACAATGAGCAAAAGTTTATCATCCATCCCTTGCCTGCATTGTGTACTGCCTTCCATATTTCTCAGTCATCCCTAAACGACAGAGAGTATCCTTCCTTCTCATACTCTTTTGTTGTTTGCTTCCTACCGCCATCACAGGAAAACACTTCACGTATACACCATCCATTGCCACAACTGGGAGAAAAGTAGCGGCATACTTTTGATCATGGTTGTACAGCCAGCAACAAAAGTCGTGTCACTGATGCCGGCTTTTGTGTACAGGGTGACCCGGAAATAGCGCTTCACTAGAAATTCATTTGCCAGCATAATGTGTTGCTAGGACGGCTCAGTCGGCTGGTGTGGGCGTGGTTATGGCAGTGGGAGTAGGAAATCAGTAAATGACGCAGGGTAGACACTGGTAACACTGACTGTGCCGTACCCATATCACACGAGACATCTCCCGGTGAAGTATAGAGGCGTGTTTTTGTCGTCCAAGCTGGAGCTTGGGATTCGAAGCGCGTCTTGGGGCGCTTGGTTTTTGTCCCGCAAAAACAGTCCAGGATACGTAGAACCGAAAAATTACGTGCCAATCGCTAAGTAAAGAGATGGGTTCGCCGAAGACGATCTTCTGACGAATATGCAACTTACATGTAGCCGTTATTTGTGCTGAACTGGCTCTATATGTCGTTAATATTAGCCACCTGCACCCTAATTTTATGTACATCACGCAAATTTCATGATATTTATCATTTATGTGTCCTTGCTGGCCAATCTCACTCTCCCCAAGCTACACCAAGACTGCTCCCGACCACGCTTGGGTGAGATACGAAGACGGTCTTGGTTTCGATGACAGACGCTTGGGCCGGCTTCGGATCACTTTGGCCGACACTAACGGAGCAGCTTGGTTTCACAGAAGATGGCTTCGAATCCAATCCCTCAGCTTGGACGACAAAAACGCGGCTTAGATTTCATTTAGCCTATTATTTTGCAATTGATCTCCCATTTTACACAGTGTTCTCATTTCGCATCTTACACCTTGCTTTCATTTTCTGTCTTACACCTGTCTCTAATATTCCATCTTTACTTCCCTCAGTTTTCTATCTAACACCTTACTTTCTCTAATTTTCCATCTAACACCTGACTTCTCCCACTCTTCATTCTACGCCTTACTTTCTTTTTTTTCTGTATGGATATCAAGTAAACAGCCACACAGTCAGCTTCACTAAAGTACAAGAAGGGTGTATTAGCAGAAAAGGAAAATGGGTGTATTTCCAAATTAAATCGCTTAGGAAGAGGCGCTACGATGCTTACGTTGGAACATAAAACGGATCTTAGTCTTGAGGAATGTTTTGTGCTGATGAGGGATGCCTTCATGCAGTGGCATTGATATAACTGGGTGGTGGAGCTGCCTGGTTATACATACATCCCTCAGCTCCCTCCCTAACCCATGAGAGGAAGATGGTGGAATGTAGAGGGACAGCTTTAGCCTGCAGTCTACTGGGTTCACGTTTCTTATGAACCTGGGCTGCTGCTACTACTACTACTATTATTGTAAGTGCAACTACTACTACTACTGCTACTACTATTAATACTACCACCACCGCTACTGCAACTACTACTATTACTACTACTACTACTTATAATAATAATAATAATAATAATAATAATAATAACAATAATAATAATAATAACAAAGTAGGTGTACAGTTTCTCCCAAAGCATTCCAGTAAACCTGGAATCCTAATACCCAATCGTGCCACATGTACTGTACACCGATTTCGTTGACATCCATGTGCCCACTTTCCCTATTTCTGATCGTTTGTATTTTGGGGAGGGGGCAGACCCCTTGAAGAATCAGTGGGGGGTCACGTTCTCACTAAATAGCATTGTGGATGAGAGTCCATCGTACAATATGTACTATATCAGATCCATATCTGCCAAACAATCATAATATCTGACTCTTTAATTTGCTGAACCCGGTTGACCTTCTAAAAAAAAAAAAAAAAAAAGTCTGTAAACTATATAGTGCAAGACCTTCCCAAAACCCAACGAACTCCACCTAGAAAATGTCATTCAAATCTTTCTCCTATTTCTTTTTTTTTTTTTTTTTTCCTTTCTTTCTTTCTTTTTTTTTTTTTTTTTTTTCAGTAAGGGGCTAACCACCCCAAGAATCATGGTGGGGGGAGTCATGCAGTTTCTTCCAGTGCATTCAGAGAAAACACAGACACTGCCGACCTAATCCTGTGATATGTATGACGATTTTGCTGAAGTCCATGTCCTCATTTACTCCTATTGCCAATCGTTTTTATTTGGGGGGGACTGACCCCTCAAGAATCATTGGGGGTTCACGCTCTTCAAATATCTGATTTCGGATGAGAGTCCATTGTACAACATGCATTAAGATATCAAAGCCATATCTACCCTATTTCCCCTATTTGGTATCTTTTATCGGTTTTGGAGGGAGGCTGCCCCTTTAAAAATACTGGTAGAAAACTTAAATAGGAAAGGTTATTATCAAGTAACCAAAGGTACTGACCTGAGAAGTTTCGTTCAAATCCATCAGCTCACGTTCCCTTATTTCTGGTCGTTGTTAATTTTGGGAAAAGGGTTCACTCCCAAGAATCCCTGGGGGGGGGGGTCACGCGCCCTAAATATCGCATTACAGATGAGAGTTCATTATACAATATGTACAAAGATATCAATGCCTGTCTGTCCTCTGGAAAAAAAAAATGACCAGAGGGGCTGACCTCTCTAAAAATAATTGTTGGAAAATTGTATACATTGGAAAATCTTCCCAGGAACCTGAAAACTGACCTGGGAAGTTTTATTGAGATCCATCAAATAGCCTAAGAGGTTACACACACACACACACACACACACACACACACACACACACACACACACACACACTCACACTCACGCACTCACACTCACGCACTCACACTCACACTCATACTCTCACACACTCTCACACCCACCCACACATTCACACATTCACACTCACACTCACACACTCACACCCACACACTCACATACTCACACACTCACTCACTCAATCACACTCACACTCACTCACAATGACACTCACGCTCACACACACACACACACACACACACACACACACACACACACACACACACACACTCTAGATATAAATAGCCAAGAAAGCTGTTGGGACCAAAAGCTCCTGGATCTCGTACAAGAGTTTTTCTTAACGCAACATGTGAGGGAAACCACCAGAAAAAGAGGACTTGATGTACCTTCAGTGCTAGATCTAATATTTACTAGGCAAGAAAATGATATTGACAGTTTAATATATCACCCTCCACTCGGCAAAAGCGATCATGCAGTACTAAATTATAACTTCAGGATAGCATATGACATAGTAAACAGCAATGACAGTTACAAAAAGAGCCTAAACTATAAAAAGGGAAATTATCAAGACCTAAAGAAGTATTTCTTAGAAGTTGATTGGGAAAATGAGCTTAGAGGACAAGATTTAAATGCTGTATATAAAAAATTTGTGAATTTTATGAAATAGGAGTCCAGAAGTACATCCCACAGCACAAAGAAGCAGATAAGAAAATACAGAAATGGTTCAATACAGAATGTAAAAAATCAAAAGAAAGAAGAGATTTGTTGTGGAATAGATACAGAAGACACAATAGTGAAAGGGCGTATAATAATTACAAACAGGCAAGAAACGACTATACAAGAATAAGGAGGGAAGCCCAAAAACTGTTTGAGAAGGATTTAATAAATAAAAGTAGTGATCAACCAAAGCTGTTTTACAGCTATATCAGAAGCAAAACCAAAGCAAAAGATATAATACAATCCATTACAGACGAGGGAATCACTTATACACAAGAGAAAGATATTTGTGAAGCACTAAATAAAAATTTCCAATTAGTTTTTACAGAAGAAAAAAATTCTGAGAGGGACTATGTGGAACACGCATGTCCACACATACTACCAGATATACAAATAGCAGAAAAAGTAATACAGGAGGAGTTAAGTAGATTAGACAGAGGAAAAGCAAGTGGTCCTGATGAAATTTCATGTTGGGTATTACGAGAATGTGCAAAGGAGTTAAGTAAACCATTATTTTTAATTTTCAAGAAATCCTTGAGTCAAGAGAAACTACCTGATATTTGGAAAAAAGCAAATATAGTCCCCTTATTCAAGAAAGGAAATAGACAAAATCCTCTCAACTACCGACCAGTATCACTGACCAGTGTTGTAAGCAAGGTATTAGAAAAACTTATAAGAAAAGCTTGGGTAAATCATCTAGAAGAACACAATATGATAACAGAAAGACAGTTTGGTTTCAGAAAAGGAAAATCATGTGTTACTAATCTGTTGAGCTACTATGACAGAGTAACAAACACAATACAGGAAAGGGAAGGATGGGTGGACAGTATCTATTTAGATTTCAAGAAAGCTTTTGACACAGTACCACACCAAAGACTTTTATGGAAACTGTACCATCAAGGAGGAATTCGAGGCAAACTGTTTTGTTGGATGCAAAACTTTTTCATAAAAAGAGAAATGAGGACAGTACTAAGAGGAAACTACTCATCATGGAAAGAAGTGACTAGTGGAGTACCACAGGGTTCGGTGCTGGCACCAATCATGTTTTTAGTGTATATAAATGATATAAACAGTAACACTGGAAATGAGAGCTATCTGAATATGTTTGCAGATGATGCAAAAATACAAAGGAGAATTACTAGCACAGACTCTTGTAGGGAGCTACAGGAAGAATTAAATAAACTTCATGAATGGAGTAGTACATGGCAAATGGATTTCAATGTGGACAAGTGTCATGTAATCAAGTTTGGTAAAAGTGGAAAAAGACCTGATTGGGATTATAAGTTAGGAAATAAAACCCTATACACATCAGAAAGAGAGAAAGACCTAGGTGTGATTTTCAATAACAGACTATCTCCAGCTGACCACATCAGCGAGAAGGTACGGAACATGTATACACTGCTTGCAAATATGAGAATAGCATTCACATACATAAATGAAGACATGCTAAGAAGGATAATAACATCATTCATTAGACCAACCCAGGAGTATGCATCAGTAGTCTGGAGTCCTCATCTCAAAAAGCACATAGACGAGATTGAAAAAGTTCAAAGGGCCGCTACAAGATGGATACCAAGCTTAAGGGACCTAATCTACGAAGAAAGACTAAATAAACTGAATCTACCAACATTACAGGAGAGAAGGAAAAGAGGTGACATGATAATACTATATAAGTGCATATCAGGAAAGGAGAAAATAGACATAAATGATTACTTAACATATGGAGAAGCATCAGCAGAGGACACTGCAAAAAACTGCATAAGAAGAGAGGTGATAAAGACGTAAGGAAATTCAGTTTCCCAAACAGAGCAATTGATCAATGGAATGCACTACCGAATGAAATACCGTAGTGTGTGCCAAAACAATTCACAAATTTAAGGATATGTACGATAAATATGGTTTAAGACACGGGACAATACGAGCTTGACTCATTCCTGTAAAGATACAATTAGGTAAGAACAATTAGGTAAGGAACACACACACACACAGCCTGAATCTGGCACTATGATATACGCGTAGAGCTCGCTGACGAAAATAATACCATCCTGTTTCGTAGGATTGTCAATAATAATAATAATAATAATAATAATAATAATAATAATAATAATAACAATAATAATAATAATAATTGCTGGTAACACTGTGTTTAGAGGATGCAGTAATGTTTTGTTTGTTGATGGTCATTCAAGTATTTGTTATGTTCAGTGTGTGCGAGTCAGGTGGAACACTTAATGACAGGGATATGGGGGATGCTGGACGTGCTATACAATGGATGTGTCTTTATAAATGTGTGTATGAATATTTTGTCCATTTTTGCAATACCTTTGGCTGAAAATGTGCTGGTCATCTCCAAGACATGAATCAATCTCTCAAGAAAATATGAAATAAAACTGGTTAAGATTAACAAGTAGAAGGTTATTCTTTCCGACAAGGAAAGTATGTTCTCACCCCTGTTTTCTTATTTGTTTGTTAGTTTGTTTCTCAGTCAGCAGGATTGCTCAAACACTAACTGAGAGACTTGGACCAAAACTGGCGGTAGATAGCCCTTGTCCCAGGGAACACTCGATTAACTTTTGGGACCGATCCGGATTGCATTACTGATTCTAGATCCGGAAAACACTATTCAGTGATGAGAAAACCTAACCTATTATGAAGAGTGGTTTGGAAATTACGTTGCACTTATCGGAGAGATGCGCTCCACTGAGAGCCCCTCTAGTTCCTGGCTGGATTTGGCGTGTAAAAGAGTTACCTGCGACTACAAGCACAGTTGTTTGTTGTTGTAGTCAGGAGGTAAACCGTTAAACTATAGCGAATACTTTGACGTGCTTAATACCAGAATTGCTTTGAAGAATGCGCTAAATAAGTGTGAGGCAGATGAACATAAGGAAATTTGTTTATCCATTCAGGAAAAATTTAATGAAAGTGATAAGGAAGGAATTTGGTTCATAATTAAGCGAAAGAGAGGGAGACTAAATAAGTCAGTTGTAACTGACAACATGCAGCCTGATGAAGATATTTTGGACATATTTACAGGGAAATATTAGAAGGAACAGCCACCCACCAACAATGACTCTAAAGATACATTTATGCGAGAATTTAGGAAGAAGTGGGAGAATGAAAGGAAAATGCGTCCTAGATTATCAAATGTATCACTACGCAGAATAATATCAAGGCTTCGTACAGGTGCTGGACACGACGGAAGACACTCACTTTTCCTCATACATGCCTCTGACATTTCAGTTAATTAATTTTCTAATCTTTTTAACATTTGCTTTTCACGCTGCTACCTCCCATCCGAACTACTAAGAGAAACTATCACACACATACTCAAACACTATGAAGGGCCAGTATTTCTAACTCAGATAACTACAGACCAATAATGCAATTATTCTGTCTACTAAAAATATTTGAAATGCATTCGTCACATATGAGAGAGAAGAAGATAGCACTAAATGTGCGGCAGTTTGGTTTTAAAAGTGAAATGTCTACAGGAGATTGCGTGTGGACAGAATTTACCTTTTAATATATTATCTACGTAGTCAGATGACAAATGTTAGCTGGAAGGACACTAAGGACAACTATCATTACATAAAACACGGAATCAGGCTGGGAGGTATTTTGTCACCTTCCTTTTTAAGATGTATATTGACAGTATCATCACAGATGCATGGCTACAGATGTATGGCCTGTGCAGACAATATTGCATTACAAGCTAATTCTGTTTAAGAGATGGACGAGATATACAAAAAAAATTCTGTTTGGAAATTGAAAATCAATGTTTAAAAATAAATGTCAAAACTAAATGAATGAGAGTGAATTCTAGCAATATCAGAGGCAGTAATGTTTTACAGATCGGAAATGATGAGCAAAGATGGTGACCTTTCATGACTACTTAGGTCACCTCATGATGATTTAAAAAATAAAGATTACAGAAAACGTAAGCAACGCTAAGCTATTGCAATCTTCCACCTGGCTAAGCACATACCCCACCTCCCTGCACACCCAACCAAGCGCATAGCGGCTCTCACCCCCCCCCCCATTCTTTTCTTTTAAAGGTGGGCGTAAGAAAAACGCCTTGAGGACACACAGCCTGAACGGTGGACCTTTCAGATTCCTGGCACGGGCTGCATTGAAATCTCCGGGAAAAATTATATATTTGTTTTTACTTTTTCACTATTAAAACAAAAAAATACTTAAGACAGCATTCTAACTACCAAAAGGCACCAGTTCACTATAAGACACATAACTGTGAAATTTCATGACTCTATAGTGAATACTTCCTGAGTTCTGGCCCGGAAACGAAAACTCAACGCCCGGCCAGCTGCCCTGCTGCCCACCTCAACAGACGGACACCTATTGATCCCAGTGATAACACCCTCCCCTCACTTCGTCAGGTGGAGGGTAAAAAAGAATAACAAATGTTATGTCTCAATAGTGTATTTAGAAATTTTAGTAACCTACATAATGGTACTTAAATATTTCTATTTAACTCATTTTGCAGGCCAGATTATGGCCTGCCATTGCCCAGCCACATAAGTTTATGTAAATTATGCTTTTTAAATGCATTTGAGGTAGCATACGGTAAACATGATAGGTGTACAACTATACACCATGAGTCAGGTAATGGCGGAATATTGTAATATGGTACTTCTGCACCATCATGTTGCTTTTGTTCATTATCAGTATTATATGAGGCACTTGGCGACAAATAATGCTATTATTAAATCTGATTTATTTTACCTTAAAATGGGTTATTTTTTATAGTCAGTTACACTATCATTTTAGAGTGGTTTATAGAATGGACATTTCTAGGTACAATCTTGACATTATAAAAGCAAGAATATCCTATGTACAAAAAACACGAGGAACAAAGAGGTCCTGCATCACTTTTTTGTGGACAACATATTTGTATAATACTATTACTTGTGTGTCTTTAATGTGCTTAGAAAATACGTACATTCTTTTTTTACAGGAAGGTTTTTATTTGAGGACAGTTTATAATTTTAGCTAAAATTAATTCTAGTAATAAAAAACAAAAACTGCCATCCAGAAACTTATGTTTTTCTTAAGGGGTTGTGTTGAATAGAAATATACTTTTTGATTTTATAAAATATGTGGAAACTGGGCTATATGCATCCTTGGGCAAGTATATGCATGAATGTTTGTATGTAACATTCGCAAGTGCATGTACAGCACCTAATACTCAACGTGCTTATGAGGTAGCCAGACGTATGTGCAGGACATTTGTCAAGTATTACGTTATCTAATTATTCTTCATACTTATAGCTATGTATTTTATACGAAATAAAATTGACTGATTGATTGAACACTACTACTACTACTACTACCATGACGACTAATAATAATAATAATAATAATAATAATAATAATAATAAATAACAATAATTAGTAACAATACATTTTCCTTCAACGACATACACGAACCCATGTACAATCAATTCTTGTCGTAACCGTGATTTGTTTGTTTAGGACAGATGAAGAAATTCGGAAACCTCCTACTGTATGCATCTTGCCCTGACAAAAAAAAAAAAAAAAAGCTGAGAAAAAAAATCGCATTTATCCGAATGGAAGCAAATATTAGTTACGAGAGAAAAAATATATAAGTTTTCAGAATAAGCATGGAAGAAAAACGTAGAATCTTTTTTTTTTTTTTTTTTTTCCTGTAGACACAAGTTCTATGTTTGTCTTACTTTAACCTGGCCTAAAACTGCCGTATTTCAGTCTTCAATGCTGAGTTGTAACAATATATAAACACCAGAATATGATGCAATACCCGACACCAGGCGATTTGTCTTTTGAACCCCGACCCGCCTCATCCTTCACCCCTACAGTGGGTGAGGAGGGGCAAGACTACAGCTTTAGAAAGGAGGCGGGGCTTAAAAGACAAGTTGGCTGATGCAGGGTATAGCCACAAAGGGTGACCATAGGCTACCCCGCGACAGGCAGGGTAGAGCCGTAGGATCTTCTTTATCATCTTTTGAGTAACGTAAAATAAACTGCATGAAGATGAAAACCCTGGCCCAAGTTAAAGTGAGAGGCGTATAGAGGACTGATCATAAAGTTGTTAAAGTCAACTTGTTTCTACCTGATGGAACTGGGCTACTCTAAATCAGAATACTAAGTTATGATGGCATGAAATCCAGTGAGCCTTAGTTATGGAGTGGGAATGAGTCTCCTTGATTACTAGTCCAATCGACCCTCCCATCTGATTACACTTGGTCACTAAAAGACCGGAAAGGAGTTACGCAGTTATAGTGGTTGGAATGAGTCTCCTTGGTTATTAGTCCAGTTGCCTTTCCTACCTTGCTATGCTTGGTCAATAACTGAGCTAAAGGAGGTGTTGCCTTCATGCGGTGACACTGATATAGTCGAACGGGAGGGCGGCCCTGTTAAATAAAGGTCCCTTAGCTCTTTCCCTATCCCCCGGAAAGTGGATGGTGGACTGCTGGAGAAGGGGAGCTGCAGCCTGTAGTCCACTGGGTTCACATTTCGACTGAACCTGGGGCTACAACAACAACAACAACAATAACTACTACTACTACTATTACTACTACTACTACTACTAATAATAATAATAATAATAATGATAAAATAATGATAGTAATGATAATAATAAATCAATGAAAATACCTAGAAATCAGTGCCAACCTGGCCTGGTGAGTCACAGGACTGACCGTGGAGAATGCAGGTGTGGCGGCAACAAGGACAGCTGGCTGTGTTCCCTGAGGCACGTACACTTTCGTACCGGCACGTTCCAGGAGGCCTAGCTTAATGCCCACCTCTAGCGTTCCGTGCACCTGAAAAGCATTGAGGAAGGATAAGTAATAATAATAATAATAATAATAATAATAATAATAATAATAATAATGATGATGGCTGAAAAGTCACACTATCGTGACCATGAAATAGGATACAAAAACCCACATCGGCAGACGAAAAAAGATGTATTCCAAACAGTTTCGACGACAGCTGTCGCCCTCTTCAGTGGATCTACAGTGGATCTACAGACCACTCTTGGTCTGTAGATCCACTGAAGAGGGCGACAGCTGTCGTCGAAACTGTTTGGAATACATCTTTTTTCGTCTGCCGGTGTGGGTTTTTGTATCCTAATAATAATGATGATGATGATAATAATGATGATAAAGAATAAGACGAAGAAGAAGCAGAGGAAGAAAAATAAGAAAAGGAAGAAGTGGAGGAAAAATAATAATAAGAAGTGGAGGAGGAGGAGGAAGAAGAAGAAGGACAAGGAGGAGAATGAGGACAAGTAGGAGGAGAAATAGATAAATAAATAAATTAGAACACCATAAAATTGTCCAAGGACAAGTTTGATGAACTTCCCACAGCCACTGCCTACTAGACGCCGAGCTATAAGGGGACCTTGTGGTCAAGGTCAATTATCTTGTGCGTGTCAGCTTAGGTTATCATAGTCTCAGTTCACCAAGTTTGGTGGATCCAGCTTTAATCCTACATGGAAAAACAGGTGACATCTGGAATATCTGGGAAAGGCCCAATTTTCCCAGGCGATCTCAGAATAATCACTCAATAAGAACCATACTTCTGCGTACGCCTCAAGGCTATATTGTAGTAAAATTTCTGCTTCCCAACTTAAGCGGTTCTTGAGACTCACTTTTCTGTGTTCCAAATAATATCCGGAGATACGGTTGACGAATTACCACCATATTTGGCCAAAAGAAACGGGCATCTCTCTAAGTTGACCAGGTTTGAAGGCTCAAGGCTAAAGCCTTTGAAATATCGCAATTAAAAAACGTGAGAAAAATAATAATACTGACGATAATAAAAAAACTTCTCACAAAGATGTGGGAAGTTTGAATAATAAATGCCAGCACAGCAGCCCCCTCTCACCTAACCTTTATCACTAAAATACACTAGAAGCCAAGTGCTCGTTCTCTCTTATGAATTACTCTTTAGTAAGCAGCAAACATTAATAAATAAATAAACAAATATATATATATATATATATATATATATATATATATATATATATATATATATATATATATATATATATATATATTCGTCCAGTGTTGCTAATCGTAGGGACATGTCCCTAAACCTGGGGACTTTTTGACTGATTTCCAATGGTGTAGGGATGTAGGGACGCCCAGGAAAGAAAAAAAATAAGGATATGGGACATTCAGTAATACATAAGTATTTGTGTAAGAAGAGTAGCAAATAAAGAAAGGAGATTGAAGAGGGGAACTTGGCACCTGATAACCAACAAAGAGTAAAGCTTGACTGTTTTCTTTCCATTCATGCCTTATGTTGTACTGCTGTACGTATTATGAATGGAATATGATTACGAAATGCTGGAAGTGTTATGATCTGTTTCATCGGAGCTGAGGATAAATATCCACATCCAATATCGTGGCAGGAAATATGACACTGTGCTATTCCTCTTTCATAATTATAGTATATACCTTGTATTTTCACCGTCTCATGATCATCATGAATAATTACAGGAACTCCCTAGCAATGAAACATATCAAGTTAACTACACTGAAAACAAGCTTTGTAAACTTTATTTTGCTTCCTGTCTTAATTTAAAAGAGGAATTTAGAAAATTGGATGCATACTGAAACAACTTATTTTTCTCTAATAAACATTAGATAAATGTCATTACGTTAATTATGTGGATCTCCTTTCTCCATGAAGCCTGTTGATCACTTCATAAGAAATATATTATGAGCATTTCTCGTTGAGGAAAAAGTTTAATTCATGTGGGGACAGGCATCGGGACTTTGACTTTGTACGTAGGGACACGTTGGGACTTTTCATGATTTCTTTTCGAGATATTTGGACCAAAAATGAATTTTCGGGTTGGCAACACTGCATTAGTTCCTGAGTTCAAGATTACACACAAATCCTTTGTCTAAGTATTATCCAAAGCCTTCTGAACTTATGTACAGCCTTCTAAGCCACTTGATATACAGAAACTGTAAAATTGGTCTGTTTGAATTCCTTATAGTGGTTTCAGTCTTAAACACGTATTCTCATCGGTTAAGGACGCTCCCTAACACCACTTCCTTACCGATTAATTTGGATACGGCTGGCTAATATCGTTTCGTATTGTACAGTATTTCTGCAGATTATGGGTATGGTGATACTGGAAGGACTTAAGCATCACAGAAGGGATGGCAAGGTGAAATAAACGAAATGAATCGCTTAGAAAGAAATGTTTGGGAGCTTCCTTAACCGACCAGAATACGGGCCCTGGTCTTTTAGGAAGAAATGTTACTGGATTTGTGTTTCGATTCCCTCATGCTGGGAATAACTCTTGTGCTCTGTTCCAGCTGACACAAGATGGTTTATATTTGCTTAGAGCAGAGGTTCTTAACCTGGGGGAGCGTCCCCCTAGGGGGGCGTGAGTAAACTCCAGGGGGGGCGCGAGCCCGGGGGGAAAAGTAAGAATTTCTCTAATTATATTTGTAATTTTCTTAACAAGAGCTTGACTAATATCGGGATGATTATGAAAGAAATACAAAACATGCTTGGACGGCTTTATGAACTACGAGGAGTAGCTATATTTCTAGATTCACAGCAGAAGGCAGATCTCCATGACAAATTCCAGTCTGAAGGCTTTCTGTTATCTCTAGCTTACTTGGTGGACATCATCGAAGCACTGAATGCAATCAACCTTAAACTACAAGGGAAAAACATCAACATCATCATGCACCACGACACCATTCGAGCCTTCATGGCCAAACTAGACCTCTGGATATATCGATTTCAGGATGGAAGTACAGCCAGTTTTAGTAACTTGAATTTTGCTCTCATTCACAGTTACTTTGATTCCGAGTAAAAAAAAAAAAAAACACTCATCTGACTAATCTGAAAGCAGAATTCATCAAATACTTTTCCGATATAGACGAGAAGCGTGAAGCCTGGAAATTCATCAGGAACCCATTTCAATGTGAAGTAACTGATGTTTCGGATGAAGTGCAAGAGAAGTTTCTTGCGTTAAAGTTCAACTCCTCAGCTGAGGAAGACTTCAAAGAAGTGGATCTTGTGTCGTTCTGGGTCAAGTACCTTTCTGTTTACCTTCTGATCTTACATCAGTCTCTTCGGATTCTGACAATGTTTGGTTCCACGTATCTTTGTGAAGCTGCATTTTCCATGCTGGTTGCCGTCAAGACCAAGTACAGACACCGGCTGAATGTTGAAGGGGCCTTACGTTGTGCAGCCTCTGGCAATCGACCACGCATTCAAGATCTGGTAGCTAAGAAGCAGTGTCAAGTATCTCTTTAAATTAGTAAGAAAGTAACCTCATTAAATATGCTGGGTATATTGTTTGCACAGAATTCAAGCTTAATAAAAAGACTAAAAACACCAATTTTATAAAGTTATTCCTTAAAATCTGGGAGGAAATTTTATCAATTTGGTTGAAGATGCGAGGGTGGCGTGGAGGGAAGGACCAACTACTAGAGGGGGCGTGGTAGTAAGAAGGTTAAGAGCCACTGGCTTAGAGTGAGTCATAGGAGCCTGTGTGTGCTGAAGAGGGAGGCCTTCACGTGGTGGCAGTGATATAACCAGGGGCTCAATTACCTGGTTATACAACGTGTCTCACTTCCCTATCCCCCAAAATGAGGATGGTGGACTGCAGAACGAGAACTAAAGCCTCCAGTCCACTGGATTCACATTCAGCTGAGCCTGGAGTTGCTGCTACTGCTACTGCTACTATTACAACTACTACTACTACTACTTAATAATAGCAATATTAAGAAAAATAATAATAATAATAACTGATGATGATGATCATCATCATCATAAAAATAATAACTAAAGCAGCACAAAATTGTCCACGGACAACTTGGATAAAGACAAACTTCCCGCGGCCATTGCCTACCACAAGCCGAGGTATAACAGGGCCGTGTGGTCAAGGTCACTGATCTTGTACATCTCACCTTCGTTCATCACAGTCCATGAGTCCACCAAGTTAGGTGGCTCTAGCTTAATCTTTCATGGGAAATTAGACGATATCTGGAATATCGGAAAGTCCCAACTTTTCACCCCAGGCGATCTCAGAGAATAATCAATCGATTGGAGCCATACTCCCCGTACTGCATCCACCTTAAGGCTATACTGTAGTAAAATTTCAGCTTCCTAACTTAAGCGACTCTTGAGACAGCATGGCTGATTCATTTTTCTGTGTTCCAGATAATATCCGGAGCTCCGGTTGACGGATTGCCACAATATGTGGAAAAAAAAAAAAAAAACTGACACTTGTCCGACTAAGTTGACCAAGTTTGAAGGTTCTACTAAGGATTTCAGGGGCAGTGTCCAACTGTTTTTTTTAAATAACGTCTCAACAAAGCGTCGGACAAGGATTTAACTTTGGCAGTGCATGTTTGAGACCCCGACCTAATTTGTAAAATTATGCTTTTGTACCAAATGTGTATGATTAAGGCATTTATAAGAGTAAATGTAGGGTAAACTTAGCTAAAATCGTCAGAGCCATGTAGCGAGGCTAGCTTCGGTCACGATACAAGCTCCGCCCACAATTCGGAACGTGACGTCGGTGTGACGTAGTAGTAATCACAGACGCAAGTGGCATTTCTATCTTTCTAACCCCCCCCCACATACTGTACTCTCTCTCTCTCTCTCTCTCTCTCTCTCTCTCTCTCACACACACACACACACACACACACCGAAGTAATATTTCACCCCTACTATACATTGTGCTTGTTATGGCATGGAAAGCACAGTATCATGCAGAACAATTACATTTCGATCTGTGAATGGTGAACATATTTCATTATAGTAGTCTGGTTCACCACCCCTTGGCAGTCAACAAATGAATTTCGCCATATTATTTTATTTTTTATCAATTTTTGTTTTCAAATTACCTGTTCAAACTTATCAAATTCCTCATGCGGACCCTTTCGCGGTTGTATACCGCGAAAAGCCGCAGCACAAAAACAGTCTCGCAACCTCTAGGACAATAAGAGATGCTCGCCATCGCTGAAGTTTCGGTTTGGTAACGTCTCGCCTGTCGGCGGGCGGCACATCACCTCGCCCAGCGGTGCCGGCTCAGGCAGTGATTACTACTCTTCAGAAGTGAATAAGTCATATTGACGTCACAATATGTGTAAGAGGGCGATGCATATACTATGTACTAATAGGGAGTCTGGAGGGATGTACAGTCACTCTAAAAATCAGCCGCAGCTCAGATATATGAGTAACCCTGAGGCATTGAATCTGAAGCAGCTTACATAAAGACAGAACTGCCACTTGCGTCGGTGATTACTACTACGTCACACCGACGTCACGTTCCGAATTGTGGGCGGGGCTTGTATCGTGACCGAAGCTAGCCTCGCTACATGCCTCTGACTATTTTAGCTAAGTTTACCCTACATTTACTCTTATAAATGCCTTAATCATACACATTTGGTACAAAAGCATAATTTTACAAATTAGGTTGGGGTCTCAAACATGCACTGCCAAAGTTAAATCCTTGTTTGACGCTTTGTTGAGACGTTATTTAAAAAAAACAGTTGGACACTGCCCCTGAAATCCTTAGTAGAGGCCAAATATCCTTTAAAATATCGCAACATCAAAATAAGAAAGAATGATAATGACAATAATAATAAAACTTCTCAATGGGATTTGGGAAGTTTTTATAAATATCTAAGACACACGTACTCAAAGGTTTACTAAATAATGGGAGGTCCTTATTTAAATTTCTCTTCCTCTCCGCTGGTTGATTTCTCCTGTGATTCGTGGACCACTCAGTCAGCGTTAGCAGCGTCTGTCATGCATCATTTATTTACTTCCTACTCCATTTGCCACACCCACTTCCTTACCAGCTGGCTGAGCCGTCCTCACAACACAAACGATATCTCTAGCTGATTGTCGAGTGGAACGCTATTTACAGACTACAGGTACAGACGTCGGAATAAGTTAGTTTCCTTTTCCCTGGACTAAGGTGTTTGTAACACTGCACGGTAGAGAGCTATCCCCTCCTCCTCCCTTCCTCATAGTCCCACACTCCCACCCAAACCCCCCACTTCTCTCTCCCACCTCATAACCCCACCCGGTACCCTCCATACTCTCGCTCACAGCCAGCTACGGGTTACTGTACTCTTGGCACCCCTCTAATGAAGTGTAGTCTGAACAACTAATAAAAGAATAAACTGTATTATAAACAACTCTTTCGACAGCCATCTCCCACACATCTCGTTTCCCAAAGGCTTCAGTCCCAAAGGCTTCAGTCCCAAAGGCTTCAGTCCCAAATGCTTCAGTCCCAAACGCATCAGTCCAACCATAGAGGTAGGATTAGGGTAGAGGCGGCATGAGAAGGCTCCGGTGAAGCCAGAGAACTGTCAAACGGCCATATTGGTCAAGTCAAGAGGTCACGGCAACACCTACCTGACTTTAAGAAGATTGCTGTGCACTTCTACCTCTATGGCTGTTCTTGAGGTTTTATCCACATTACAAGACAAACTTATCTTCACCACTTTAGAAAGTCATATGTCTGCCAGTGACCCTCTGCACAACCACCTTGTCTTACTTATCAAAGCAGTCGCAGAGACATATTTACAAGTGCGGTATTCCTATGCAGGAAAGCACTTTACAGCAAGAAATATTGCCTTAAAAAATGTCAAGAGTAGGACTGCTATGAATAAGGTAGTACTGTTTAGTGGTTTATGAATAATGCATGAGTAAATAATTTGTTGCCATATAAAGTCTCAAATGTATAAACGGTTGTTTCTATATCCTTTTAGGTTAGTATGCAAATATAGATAAATAAATAAATAAAGATAATACATATGTTTTTCTGTTTGCAACTAAGAAAACACTCGCGCCTGGTCAGCAGAACCAAGTCAGACAGCTGTCAAAGGGGTCGCCGCCATGTTGGTCGAGTCAGGTCTGTCGGCTTCACTGACCTACCCTTGGTTAATCCCTTATGCCGCCTTTACCTACTCCTACCTCTATGAGTCCAACTATTTGCCCCCGGAGGCAGCTTTGTCATGTTGCCGAGGCTGAGCCATAATAACCACGATAGGGATACTGAACATAATGCGGGTGGGTTCGGAATTTTTATGAGAGAGAGAGAATTCTAATCCCTTGACAATGCTTCGGTATGAACCTCTCGTGTTTCAGTGATAAAGAAATCAGTATGTAGTGCTCTAGTCATCCTTATATACACGGTTTTTGGCGAATAGTTTAAATTAATGCATCCCCCCCCTCTCTTTCTCTGTCCGTCTGTCTCTCCCTCTCATATATATATATATATATATATATATATATATATATATATATATATATATATATATATATATATATATATCATCATCATTATCATCAGCCGTTTGACTATCCACTGCAGGACCGGCCTATCCCGACAGAAGTCGGGACGATACAGCCAATGTATCTCTACCAAGTGGCTTAGGCTGTCGAGTAGAGATTGTATGTAGGGTTAGAAGTGCTTGTTAGTGTAGTGTTGTAGTGTCTTTGGATGTGTGTGTAGTCTGTGAACCAAGTGTAATCTGCACGCACAAGCAGACTGGGTGCAAGCATACTTTATAGTAAGCGACACTGGTTCAACCACAGCACCCCTTGTGTCCGCCAATGCAGTACGTGGCCGGGTGAACACTCCCAAAGATTTATTACTCTGGCAGGGCCCGAACCCTGGTTCATCCGTGTCCGAAACGCACACTCTACCACAGAGGCTCCTCTTATATATATATATATATATATATATATATTATATATATATATATATATATATATATATATATATTGTTACGAAACAGAGAAAGATAATGTACACTTTAAGTGAGAATACGAAGAGTCACTACTGTCCCGTAAAGTTCCAGGTTCAAAACAAAAGAGTTAGGTAAAATTACAAGTTAAAGTTTAATGCTTAAATTAACAACAAAACATTCAGGACTCATAAGGATAATGTAATGGCAAAAACAGGTTAAATATATGGTTAACTGCAATAGCCTCTATTAACACGAAATTAGCAAGAATAAATTTATCTAAGTCAGCCCTGATAAAATGAGATACCAGATAATACTCAGTGAATGCCAGATAAATAATTACAGATACAAACTATTATCAAAAATGACTGACATAAAGAACCCCCACACGAATTACAAAAACTTCACTAGGCCTACAAATTAAACTTATGCTATACAGTACAAGAAAAAATGCAATAACAGTTATACTCAAATTACACACAGCTGCTAGATGGTTGGAGATTTCTTGAGCACTCACAATAATAATATCTGTACAGGGGAGGACAGAGATGTGAACAAAATGAGGAGCAGATCTAAGTGGCCATGATGCAGAGACTGAGCTCATTATATAGGGGCTGGCAGAGCTTGATACAACTTGTAAGAGGGACGCGCAAATGAAGCCATGGGGACAGAGAGCTGAAAATCCCGCAAAGTATAACAGAGAGAACGACTTACTCTACTATAACGGTAGAAGGGGGGGACTGAGGCAGAACACGCTCGTGATCAAACATGCAGCAACTGTGCGTTAAAATTACACAAAGGATGATGAAATCATAGGCTATGTAACACCTCCCCACAAAGAGAAAGAAATTTACAAAGGAAATTTCTTATTACTCTAAAACAATCTGTCTAAAGTCTAGATAAGCAATCTGCAATAACATTTTCTTTCCCCTTGACATGTTGTATGTCTAATGAATACTCCTGAAGAAGTAGACTCCATCTTGTCAATCTCTGATTTTTATCTTTAAACTTACTAAGGAATTTCAGTGGGTTATGATTGGTATAAATGACTATGGGGTCAAAACCAGAACACAAATAAAATGAAAAATGCTGTAAACCCAAAATCAAGGCCAAAAGCTCTTTCTCAATAGTTGAGTAGTTCTTTTGAGGTGGAGTGAACTTCTTACTGTAATAAGATACAGGATGTTCAATACCCTGATCATCCTCTTGCAGCAAAACAGCCCCAGCTCCTGTATCACTTGCATCAACAGCCATCTTAAAAGGCTTAGCAAAATTTGGAGTAGCGAGCACTGGCTGACTTAATAGAATAGCTTTAAGTTTGTTGAAAGAGGATTCACAGTTATCGGTCCAGACAAATTCAACTCCCTTTTTCAGTAGGTCTGTAAGTGGTGATACAAGAATAGAAAAGTTAAGAACAAATCTCCTGTAATAACCTACCATTCCCAAAAATCTTTGTAGCTCTTTCCTACTTTTAGGTCTGGGAAGATCACTTATAACCTGAAACTTAGCTCCTGGTGGTGCAACATGTCCATCACCAATTACATACCCAAGGTACTGAACTTTAGCTTGACCAAACTCACACTTTGATAAATTAGCTACAAGATTAGCATGAACTAAACGGTCAAGAAATTTACTGACATGGCATAGGTGATCTTTCCAGTTGTCACTGAAGATTAATACATCATCAATATAAACAACACACCCTGCCAAACCCTCTGTTACAACATTCATGAGCTTCTGAAATGTGGCTGGTGCATTCTTCATACCATACGGCATTACAGAACATGCAAAAGCCTTTCCTAGTGTTACAAAACATGAGATCTCCCTAGCACGTTCAGTCATAGGTACTTGCCAGTATCCCTTTAACAAATCAAACTTACTTATGTACCTAGCCTTTCCGATCTTGTCTATGCAATCTTCCACGCGAGGGAGAAGGTAAGTGTCTGTTTTGGTTATCTGATTAACACATCTGTAGTCGATGCAAAGCCGCTGTGACCCACCTGGCTTAGGGACTAAAGTGACAGGAGAACTCCACTCGCTCTGACAGGGCTCAATCATCTTGTGGTCCAACAGGTAGCCAAGCTCCTTCTGGATGAGAGGAACTTTCACTGGGTTCACACGGTAAGGAGGCAATTTAATTGGCTTTGCGTCTCCAACATCGACATCATGCATCAACACAGTGGTTCTTCCTGGAGTGGCACGGAACACTTGCGGGTACTCCTGCAGTAATGCCGAAAACTCCTGCCTTTCCTTGGGTGGTAGATGAGAAAGCTTAGTCTGGAGATCATTCATGATATCAGGATTCTTCCCCAAACTATCACTCAGGTTCATACTGCATGGGAGAGCTTCCCTTGCAGACTCGGGTGGAACAGCTACAGTGCAGACTGGGTTATTTTCGTCCCGCCTGTGATACAACTTTAGCATGTTGATGTGACATAGTTGCTTGTTCTTTCTACGATCTGGTGTGGCGATGACATAGTTGACATCACTGAGTTTCTTCTCCACGAAATAAGGGCCACTAAACTTGGCTTGAAGAGGTTGCCCATGAACTGGTAGCAGAATCAAAACCTGATCTCCTGGCTGAAAGTGGCGTAACCTGGACTTCTTATCATACCAAGTCTTCATCTTCTCCTGAGCAGCTCCTAAATTCTCTCTCGCCAGCTGTAAAGCAGTGGACAGCCGTTCTTTGAAATTCATCACATACTCCAGCAGGTTGACGTCATCTTCCTCCGACAGCCAGCATTCCTTGAGTAGCTTAAGGGGTCCTCTTACTTCATGGCCAAACAGTAGTTCAAAAGGTGAGAAGCCCAGTGATTCATTTGGAGATTCTCTTGCAGCAAACACAACGAATGGAAGACCTTTATCCCAGTCTTTCTGATGTTCCAAACAGTATTTCTTGAGCATCGATTTGAGTGTTTGATGATATCTCTCCAACGCTCCTTGGGTCTGGGGATGGTAAGCTGAAGACGTGATCTGGGTGATGCCCAACTCTTTCAGAGACTGTTTGAAAACGTTTGACATGAAATTACTTCCCCGGTCTGACTGTACCTCCTTGGGCAGACCAAACTTTGTGAAGAACCCTAGCATTTCCTTAACCACGTTCTTTGCTGAGATATTTCTAAGTGGAATGGCTTCAGGATAACGAGTAGCCATATCAATCATGGTCAACACATAAGAAAATCCTGAAGAAGTCTTAGGAAGAGGGCCCACAATATCCACCAACACACGAGTGAAAGGCGCCTCAAAAGGAGGAATGGGAACTAGAGGTGCAACCTTTTCGGTCTGATTACACTTCCCCACAACTTGACAGGTGTGACAAGACTTACAATACCAGGAAACATCCCTGAAGATACCTGGCCAGTAGAAGTGTTTCAAAATGCGTGCCACAGTCTTCCTCACTCCAAGGTGTCCTGCCAAACTGGAATCATGAGCCACTCTAATGATATCCTGCCTACAAACACGAGGGATGACAACTTGATGTACAACCTCCCATTCACAGTCGGCTGATGCTGTTGGGGGTCTCCACTTCCTCATAAGTACTCCTGACTTTACATAATAACAAGTAGAAGCACCAGCTGACTCTTCCTCACTGCAAGCAGAGTTAGCTAGACCTTTCAACTCAGGGTCAGCAACCTGCAACTCAACCAACTCTTGACGAGACAAATTATCAACACTACGGGGTACTCCCTCATCTGGTGAGTGGTCCAAATTAGCAAGAAAAGTGTCAGCTAGGATAACATCATCATCATCATTATCCTCTAAATCACCAGTAACTTTAGACTTAGCCCTAGTGACAGCACATGCAGGGAACACATCAGGGACATCACAATCCTGGGACTCAGCCACTGGCTCACTAGACAACTGAGGAGCTGGACACACTTGACTTCCACCAATATCATTTCCAAGTAAGAAAGTTACACCTGACATTGGGAGTGTCTCAACCAACCCAACCATAACAGAACCATTAACAAAACCAGACTCTAAATTCACTCTGCACAGAGGAACAGAGAAGTAATTATTCCCTACACCTTGTAAGATTACAGTTTCATCAGAGGAATTAAAATTAGAGCCTAGAACACTGGTCAGCATAAGGGATTGGCACGCACCTGTATCACGATATATTTTAACTGATTTCCTGTCATTACTGTCCAGAGGACTGACAAAACCATCAGACAGGAAATTAGCACATGAACTCTTGAGAGTGTCACCCACGTTACTGCTCAAAAGAGGAGCTCCATCATGAGAATTTAAGTTACCCCTCAAAGCAGGTTCAGTTAACTCAGTTAAAGAATTCTGGGAACTCTCAAGAGTGGACACTAGACCAATTGACTGAATATTTAAAGACTCCTTTTTGTTCACATCACGCTGTCTCCTGAAACATCTCTCCGTAGTATGACCAAGCTTACTACAATAAGTACATTTACTTTTCTGAAATCTAGAGGTGAAGCTGGTATTTACTTCCTGAGAAACATCATCCTTATTCTCTTTCCTGTTACCTGTACTCTGAGTAGAGGCAACGTACTTACTCTCAGCTTTCCCTTTTTCTCTAAAATATCTCTTGTGAGTGAGAACATACTCATCAGCTAAAACTGCAGCATCAGACAAATTATCTATTCTTTTCTCATCAAGATATAGGCTTACATCTTTGCTAATACACCTTTTGAAATCCTCCAGCAAAATCATCTGCTTAAATTTACCAAAATCAGAATCCACATTCTTAGAATTTAACCACTGCTCTAACAGATCTTCTTTCATTTTTGCATACTCAACATGGGATTGCTTATCTTGCTTATAAGTTGTCCTAAATTTTACTCTATAAGCTTCAGGAACAAGCTCATAGGCCTTAAGAATCAAGCTCTTAACTACATCATAATTATCAGACTGATCCTGAGGCAAAGATGCATAAGTTACTTGAGCTTTACCGGTGAGAACAGTTTGAAGGAGTACTGGCCAATACTCCTTAGGCCAATTAAAACCTGTAGCTACCCTCTCAAACAACTGAAAATACTTTGTTAAATCAGATTCATTAAAAGGAGGGACAAGTTTAACATTTTTAGCCACATCAAAATCATCAGAGCTAGATGATCCAGTTCCACCTTGTTTCATGCGATACTCATGGTCTGCCTGAATCCTAGCAATTTCAACTTGTGCCTCAGCCTCCTTAGCTTTTGCCTGAAATTCAGCCTCCTTAGCCTGTGCTTGAAATTCAGCTTCCTTCACACGAGACTCCGCCTCCTTAGCCTTAGCCTCCTGCAGGGCTAGCTGTAACTTAGCTAATTCAATCTGCGTTTGCTCATTTGGAGGAGTTACATTAAACAAGCTTTTATTAATCATGCCAACAATTTGATCTTTAGAATGATGAGAGTGAACTGCAATTCCCAATTGTTGAGCAACAAGCTTAAGTTCATTCTTTGTTCTGTTTTCTATATCACACACTGTTTGCACATTTGACAAAAAATCTTTGGCTTCATCAAGTGTAGAAATAGTAGCCATCATGAATATATCACAGTCACAAAATATCAAACAATATCCTTATGATAATATCCTGAATATCCTGATATGAGGTCGCCAAATTTATGTTACGAAACAGAGAAAGATAATGTACACTTTAAGTGAGAATACGAAGAGTCACTACTGTCCCGTAAAGTTCCAGGTTCAAAACAAAAGAGTTAGGTAAAATTACAAGTTAAAGTTTAATGCTTAAATTAACAACAAAACATTCAGGACTCATAAGGATAATGTAATGGCAAAAACAGGTTAAATATATGGTTAACTGCAATAGCCTCTATTAACACGAAATTAGCAAGAATAAATTTATCTAAGTCAGCCCTGATAAAATGAGATACCAGATAATACTCAGTGAATGCCAGATAAATAATTACAGATACAAACTATTATCAAAAATGACTGACATAAAGAACCCCCACACGAATTACAAAAACTTCACTTGGCCTACAAATTAAACTTATGCTATACAGTACAAGAAAAAATGCAATAACAGTTATACTCAAATTACACACAGCTGCTAGATGGTTGGAGATTTCTTGAGCACTCACAATAATAATATCTGTACAGGGGAGGACAGAGATGTGAACAAAATGAGGAGCAGATCTAAGTGGCCATGATGCAGAGACTGAGCTCATTATATAGGGGCTGGCAGAGCTTGATACAACTTGTAAGAGGGACGCGCAAATGAAGCCATGGGGACAGAGAGCTGAAAATCCCGCAAAGTATAACAGAGAGAACGACTTACTCTACTATAACGGTAGAAGGGGGGGACTGAGGCAGAACACGCTCGTGATCAAACATGCAGCAACTGTGCGTTAAAATTACACAAAGGATGATGAAATCATAGGCTATGTAACAATATATATATATACAGAGTGTGTATAGGCAATTCCAATAGCAATTTCTGGCGCCGGAGATCTATTTCGATATCCCAGTGGTCGCAGCAGTTCTGGAGATCGCGAGAACGGCATGTTTCTTATCCCACGGAGTCTCATCGCTTATCTTATATACTGGTGAGTTATTTGTTTTCTCCGACAGAGGTGGGAGGAATGACATGGGTATAGAGATTCGAGCTTGTGGGATGACATCAGCTGTTGAAAAGTCTGTGTTACCAATACATACACACAATAGTCCTCAAAATCACTAGATTATTGCTATATGGCATAAAATGCTGGAATCTCTATAGACAAATGGGTGCACCCCCTACAATATAGAATAAGAAGACTTGATTCCCGCGAAAATAGCATTCATATCACCCGATGTCATATTTTCTGCTTGTTCGAGGTAATTATTTCTACATCTAGCGGTACAATTGAGCTACAGTGGCAACACTCGAAATGGGCGGTGTAGGGAAAGCTAGAGCAGCGAGCTGGAGGGTGTCTGTGCATGACCCAGGCTGGTCCCTGCTCAGGTAGAGATGGGTCTAACGGACCCTCTCCCCCCGACCCATTTTCTAGTTCATTAATTTTTAAATACCCAGGATGCCTGTTCTTCTCAGCAGCTTCCTAACTTTGTGTATCCATGCAAGGGGTGAGCGAGTTACTTCAAGCTCTCTCTCCGTTTCCGCAGTATAAGGGTACGTGAGTATAAGTTGGGTATGTGAGACCCACGTCTACCCTTTTTTTTTTTTTTTTTAAAGGCTATCGGCCATAACGTTGGCCATTAAGCCAAAATGTCATACACTGTACACTGTATAAAACAAAGTGTCATACACTGGACATATATACAAACACACTTGTACATATAGGAAAACACAATATCCAGACAGTCCACAGCACAGACGACAATCAGGAGCAGTATAGCAGGAAGGCATGGGCAGCAAAAGTGACGGCTGGGACTAAACCGTGGAGGCAGCAGAGTCTGAGTCTGAGTTGGAACCTGCGGCAAGATGAGACTGCACGGCCCCGAGGGTGTAGGAAAGTATACGACACTCTTCGGGGTCGGTAACAGTCTTGAGGGACCCCTGGCGCAGCTCGGTGAAGGAGAGCAACGCCTGCCGGTAGTCCCCCTTGGAAAACTCTTGCTCGCCAGACTCCACTGGTGCCGTGTCCTCATAGTGGAGCAGCTGGTTCTCCAGTATCTCAAGGCCAAGAGGGGGGAGGGAGGAAAAGTCTCCCCAAGAGAGTTGCCGGACCGAACTAGAGGACCTGGTACTCTTCGCTCCCTGGTCCGTTGATGATGGAGGAGGCACAGGAGTCACCTCTTCAGATACAGGTGCGTCAGAAGCAGCCTCAGGTGGAGATGAGGATTCAGCATCCCCAACCTCCATGGGAACCTCAGGTACGGGCTGAGAGGCAGACTGGCGGGAGACAGCATGCCCCGACAGCTGAATCCTCGTCGGTGGAGTGGAAGGCTGCAGCTGCAGCACCCACGGTACCAAGAAGGTGGGAGTCGAAGAGGGCTGATGGTGACGACGAAGAGAACGAGGACAAGGAGCTCCCCTCCCAGGCCTCCTCTGTGCCATGGGTGTGGAAGAAAAAGACTCTGGGATGGATATGGCAGGGAGCCTGTTGGCCTGGAAAATGACGGGCAGGCGCCGAGCAAAAACGGCCATATCTTCCCCCGAAAAGGCCTTAGCAACCTCCACACACATGGTGATGATGGTAGAGGCAGAGGAGGCAGGGAAGGAGGCAGGAACATCAAATGGTGGCCGCCGCCGCCGCCGACGACGACGGGGGAGGGCATGGGGCGAGCCCCGAACTGCCTGGCCTGCAGGGCCGGTGACAAAGGCAGCTGTGGGGCCCTTAGCATCCTCCCGTATAACAAATTCTACCTCCTCGCCAGCAGCAACAGACGGCACAGGGTGGGCAGGGTTTGGGGCCACGATGGAGGAGCGGTGAAGGAACACATCCCCCCCCCCGCATCCCGGCGTGTGATGAAGCCGCAGCCCTTCCGGACGTGGAACCACTTGACCTGCCCTACAACTTTAGCCGTCATGGTCCTCCTAATGGATTCCTCAGCTGCTGGATCCTATCCGTCCCGCTGAAGTCACGTCTACTCGAGGTGTGTGAGATATTTTGTTCTCCCTGACTGCAGATATGAATGCAGCGTCTGGCAGCCGCTCTTCACACCATGAACCACCATCCCATACCAAGCTTTGCCACCACTCAACCAACCATTCAGATTTTTTTTTATTATAGAAGACCAAAATTTATCTACTGTTTTATCTTTAGTTTTCTTTTCAAAATTTTGTTAATATAAAAAGAAAAGAACGTTCATTTGTTTACATGTTTGTGTTGTGGAAACATTAAATATGTTACTCTATTTTCAGTATTGCAATAAAGGAAACAAACATTTTTACCGATTTTTTTTTTTTTTTTTTGGGGGGGGGATCTAAAAACCCACGTCTACTTGGTATGCAACAGGCACCGACATTTACCTGAGCGGGAATAATTATGCCCGCAGGTGTGAGGAACAGGTAAGGCCCCACTCTGGGGTTTTGTGCAACAGCTCCACCCACACACACACCCTTGTTATAACCAACGGAAGTTAATAACGTCACCGTAACTGATAAGGTGAGATATCCCAATGGTCGTAGATAACTAGTATACGACATACGTGTGTGTGTGTGTGTGTGTGTGTGTGTGTGTGTGTAAGAGAGTTGTCTACTACCGCAGTATTTAATCACAGCATATTTATTTTTTTCTCTCTCTCACAGTGTAGTAAACCTTTTCCTGTCTTGGTTTATGATATATACTGTACTATTCCTTTATTAGTTGTTCGGACTACACGTAATTACAAAGGTGCTAAAAGTACAGTAACCCGTAGCTGGCTGTGAGCGAGAGTATGGAGGGTACCGGGTGGGGTTATGGAGTGGGAGAGAAGTGGGGGGTTTGGGTGGGAGTGTGGGACTAGGAGGAAGGGAGGAGGAGGGGATAGCTCTCCATCGAGCAGTGTTACAAACACCTTAGTCCACGGAAAAGGAAACGAACTTATTCCGACGTCTGTACACTGTTTTTAATTTTTTCTGTTTTTCACGTTCTCCTGCTGGCAAACACTCAAAAGCTGACAGTTGGTATGTTTTTCTGACCTTAGATGATTCCCTTCGGTATGATGCTTCACGGAGGAAAGAGACGGATATGCCCCAGGTGTGAAGCAGACGCGATATACAGTGAACTTTTGCCCCAGACTGTACAGGCAGAGACACAAAAATCGTCTTAAAGTCTGATGAATATATGACAGAAAAATCAATCCAAGTAAAATATGCACTATAGTTTATATACTTGGCCCAGATTTTCGTTCTTTTACAGCATATTTCACGTAGCTCAGTGGCAGAGACAATGGTGTACTTCTATATCCTTTTCATGACACTCTTTCGTGGCTGGCATCGTATTCTGGTGTTAATCAATTGTATTAACTCAGCATTCAACATGGAGAGATGGCAATTTTAGGCCAGGTTAGAGTAAAAAGGGTATAGTAGAGACAGTGTTTTTCATTATACTTCGCCAGCTGTAAGTTTTCTCCAAACATAAATGGAAATATAGTCGTTTATTTGACTGTACACTCTCGTACTGGTTCAGTCCATTAAATCAGACTTCACTTCCATCTCTAATGTTCTGTACACCATGAACAGGATTGGGGAAGGGTTGGGATCAGTACAGACAGTCCACCTTCACTTTAGCTAAAATTGACATCCTTCAAAAAGTTTTCAGCCTCACCCACAAAAACATCACAGGAGGAAGATTGTTTTTGTATTATTTCTCAGTATAGTCTCCCCCAGCTTCAAAGCACTTGGTCCACTGACGTTCAAGCACTCTATTTCGCGGAAGAAGGTCGCGTCTTGACCCTCCGAATACGACCCAGCAGCATGGATGACTTCATCACTGCCTTGATAACGGTGACCCACGCAGGTTGGACTTCGTTTCGGGAAACAGGCAGTATTCAGACAAAGCCAGGTCGGATAAGTAGGGAGTAAGACAACAGTTCAAAGCCATAGTTGGCTGCTTCAGCCACTGCCACTTGAACCGCGTGGGCAGGGGTATTGTCCTGTAGCAAAAACACGCGTGCTTGCAGCTTTCCACTCCATTTTTATTTTATTGCTACTTTCAGCTGTCTCAATTCTGATGCATAATAGGCCCCATTAATGGTCTGACCCCTTTTGCAAGTAAGACAATCACGAGAACTCCCTCAGCGTCCCCAAACACTGAGGCCATTACCTTGCCGACATATGACGCTGGCTTGAGTTTTTTTGGGGGTGGAGAACCATGGTGTTTCCATTGTTTGCTTTGATTCTTGACTCAGGTTCAAAGTGGTGAACAAAGTGGCGCACCCATGTCTCATTCTGGGTCATAAATCTTCGGAAGGAATAGGCTGGATCAGCCTGGAAATGAGCCCAAAGTGTCCTTGAAGTTTCCAGTCTGGTCAGCTTTTGGTCTGATGTCAAAATTCTGGACAACCATCTTGCAGACACGTTGCTCATACCCAAGATATCAGTCAAAAGTGTGCACTGAACGAACACTGATGCCCATGTTGTCGGCTATCTGTTGCACAGACGAACGTTTGACATTCAAGACCATGTGGTGAATGGCCTCCACCTGAACGTCCATGGTCGATGAGTTAGCTAGGGCCTCCCGACCGTGGGTCATCTTCAGTGCTCTCCCTGCCCTGCTTGAAATCAGCAGCCCACCTCTTTATGGTGAAAGTTTTTTTTTTTTTTTTTTTTTTCCAGATACTTGATCACAGCACGGGCTTTCTTCTTGTTCACTTTTGGGTTTTGCTCTAACTTACCGATTTTCAAACGGCCTCACTTGCAAACAGATAAAGACAACCTTTTACGTTCTTTTGTATAGTCATATGAGGCTTTATGGTATACAGTCAAACCCAAAATTTATGGTTACTCCCCTAGTAGTAGTAGTAGTTGTTCCCTAGGCAGTCTGGCCGAACAGCCCCGAGTCCCTTAGGAAGGCCATGGCCGAGACCGGGCTTTCCCACAGAGCTCTCAAAGAGTGTATGTTGTGTTGTTGGCATAGGTGATTGTGTGCAACTCAGTCTTCTATGATGTGCTTAATAGTATGGGGTGCTGTGCTGCATCCTGGACAGGCATCAGCGACGGAGTCATCCAGCCTCTTCTGGTAGCTTAAGAGGGCTGGATGGTGCCCACATCTCAGCCTGGCCAGGTGGACCTTGTCCTCACGAGGAAGATAGGATTCAGAAGAGTGGATGTCAGGAGGCTGTGCATGCAGCTGTGTGTTGTCTTTAAGTGACTGAATGGAGCGGCAAGTGATCTGAGTGTGGATATGCTTCTGGAAGCTGGTCTGAGGTGGGCGAGGGGGGAGAGATGACAGTATTTGTGTGTGATATCGTGTGCTGGGTGTTGTTTTGATGTTCCTTGGTGTGGGTGGATGTGCTGCCATGTACTGTAGTGGATGTTGTGGGTCTGTGGAGGCTGCAGCAAGAAACTGGGTGCCTCTCATGTCTAGGTGATCCTTGACTTTGAGGACTTTGGTTTCTTGATGTAGGTGGTCTGTGGGTGTAGTAGCTGTGTAGCCTGTGATTATTTTTATGGCCTTGTTCTGTATGGTCTGTAGAGTGTTGTAGTGTGTTTTGGTGAGGTTAGAAGCCCAGGCAGGGCTTGCATAATTCATCACTGAACGTATATATTGTTTGTATACTGTGGTGGTGGTTTCTTTGTTGTGTCCGAATGTTGTATGGGCAAGTGACCTCAAAGCATTGAGTCTTGGTGTTATTTTAATTTTTAATGTTTGTGATGTGTTGTTTAAATGACATTGATGTATTGTATGTTACACCAAGGATTTTGGGTGTGTGTGTGTGTGTGGTAGGGGAGTGTTGTTTATGGTGAGGTGTGGGATGTGACTGTGTTCTGCTGTCCAGTTTGTAAGAAGAGTCACTGTAGATTTGGTTGGGGCTATTTTGAGCCTGTTTGTGGTGAACCATTCGTGTAGTGTGTCGAGATAAGGTTGAATGATGTGTGCAGCTGTTTGCGTTTTGGTGTGTACATGTAAGTGTTATATCATCTGCATAGGAAGCTATGTGTATCTGTGGTGTGTGGGGTGTGGGTACTCCCCTAATTTCTGGGCTTGGCTGAAAACGTTTTGAAGGACCCACAGAATCTTAAATCCTGAGGTGTAACACGAGATTAACACTGAAACATGGTGCTATAGTCCTTTAACCTTAACTTGACCCAGATTGCTGTCCTGTTCTAGTTTATATTTCGTGACTTAGTGGCAGAAAAAAACAGTACTAAGGCTCTACATCCTCTCCAAAGCACTTCTTCAATATCAGCATCATATTTAAATGTTGATTTCATTTTATAAATCTTGAGGATGGACAGATGGCAATTTTAGGCCAAGTTATGGCAAAAAGAGCACAGTTACGATGT
The DNA here is from genome assembly GCF_032717465.1 of Coenobita brevimanus. Classification (NCBI taxonomy): domain Eukaryota; kingdom Metazoa; phylum Arthropoda; class Malacostraca; order Decapoda; family Coenobitidae; genus Coenobita; species Coenobita brevimanus. The sequence goes on along the minus strand of NC_136980.1, from coordinate 9,940,975 downwards.
GGTATGGAAAGGATGTAGAGCCGTAGCGTTGCCTTAGTCCATTACTGTGTCACGAGAAGTAAGCTGTCAGTTTGTGGATGACTGGTAGTAATGCTTGGGTCAGACAGGGGTGGGAGAGGCTTGAATGGAACTGATGTAGTTAGACTGTAAAACGATTCTTGTTTTATACGAAAAGAATTTATGAAGGCCTATCTATTACCTCCAGTTCTAAAATCTTCTAAATCTTCTAATAGGTGAATGAAAACAAGAACAGAATGTAGAGTAGAGTGGGCATTAAAATTTCTATCGCGTCTTCTGCTTTTCTACGAGTTTTCAACTGTGATGGACCTGCAGCAAACAACGCTTATGCCACTGATCTCAGGCCACAAGAAGGCATCAGTGTGATTCATTTCACTGATGCATGGAGAGAACAGCAGGAGAGGCGACAGGGCTTTTGATGTCGACTGTAGAGTAACGTATTAGATGGGCTGACCTCTGGAGCTTGGTGACTAATTCTCTCTCTCTCTCTCTCTCTCTCTCTCTCTCTGGTGTGTGTGTGTATGTGTGTGTGTGTGTGTGTGTGTGTGTGTGTGTGTGTGTATGTGTGTGTAAAGGACTTCATTCTGCCAGTAAGCTGTGAAAAATACCCACACATCTTCACTACAGAAACCCACCACTAAGGTGAACAAAATCGCCTAGAAGCAGCAAAATTAAAGCAAAGAAGTAGGCAATGGCACTGACCAGAAAGGAGGATGGCAGATAAGAAGCCAGCTGCTGCCTCAGTCCCCACAGCTCCCGCTCCACCACTTGTCTCATACCCATCACGCCTGCAAGCAAATATATCAATCAATCAATCAATCAATCATTTCCTGTGGCACCCTCGGGGATGCATAGGGCCTCGATGAACTCACACCACCACATCCTATCTTGTGCTAACTCCTCAAGATCTCCCCAACACTCATCTCCAGCTTCCCGTCTCATTGTCCTCACCCACGTCTCTTTTGGCCTTCCTCTACCTCTCCTACCAAGTGCCACCCACCCTGGTGTACCTCGTACTATTCCCTGTCTCCTATACACATGTCCTAGCCACTTCCATCGTGAGAATCTAACATATTCATCGATCGGCTGCACTCCCGTTATTTCTCTAATTCTACTATTTGGTATCCTTTCCCACCACTTAACTCCTAATATTCTTCTAAGTGCTTTATTTTCAAACACCAAGAATTTATTTTCCATAGTCACTGTGCTGTACCAAGACTCGTGTCCATAAATTAAGATACTCCTAACCATTACCTTATAAAGTTTGATTTTTGTATGCACAGAAAAATTGTTATTATTCCAAATATTTTTAAGCATTCCCATTGCCTGATTAGCCTTCTTTAACCTTTCCTCGAATTCAAAGTTCAAAGAACCATCCTTGGCTAAATATGTACCTAAATATTTAAACCTATCAACTTGCTTTACAACCATACCTCCAATTACACATTCCTGCGCATTTTCCATATTCATATTGATTATTTCAGTTTTTCCACAATTAATAACCAAACCTACCTTGCGACCTTCACTCACCAAACAGTCCAACACTCTCTGCATCTCTTCTGGCCCATCACAAATCAAAACTATATCATCTGCATAATCTAAATCCAAAAGTTTCCTGTTCTCTCCCCAAAGTATACCTGCACCGGTTTCTGTTCCAACGCGTTTCATAATGTAATCAATGACCAATATAAATAGTAAAGGCGATAGAACACCACCTTGAATTACTCCGGACTTGACTTCAAACGAATCACTCAGACAACCATCAACCATCACTTTACAAAATGTGTCCTCATGCATGTTCATAATGACCCTCACAAACTCTTCTGGTATTCCATAATGTCTCATGATCTTCCCCATAGTCTCTCTCGAAACACTATCAAAAGCCTTTTCAAAATCAACAAAACAAAGACTTAACGGTACTCTCATTTCATTAACTTGCTGCATCAAATGCCTAACTATAAAGATCTGATCATTGCAACCACGTCCCTTTCTAAAACCAGCCTGTTCATCCCTCAGAATACCCTCAACCACCGGCTCCAACCTGTTTAACAACACTACTGAAAACTTTCAAAGCTATCGGTGACAAAGAGATTCCCCTCCAATTACCACATTCACTCAGGTCAGCAAATAAATAAAAAATAAATATATTAGTAAATATAATAAATAAATAAATAAAGGTTTATATCTGAGTATCGACCACACGAGGATCTTCAGTTCCTTTGATGTGGGGGGTTTCCTTGAGATGAGTAAAATCGTCCATCGTAAGCTAGAATGCAGTGCGCAGGTGTGTAATTCACCGGGTCGGTCAGGATCACTTGATGGTCGTGATCGTCAGCTTTTACCCTCCCGGAAGGGAGTTGAGAGCTCATATAGTCCGATCTAAGGGCAAGGCTGTGACCTTCACACACGCACACACCCGTCCCCCTTGCTCAAGGGGGACAGTAATCACTCACTTCGTCAGTGAAACTTTTCGCAACCTGAGCGAGGCGCGAACTCCCGTCCACCAGTTGGCAAGCGGGAACGTTACCACTGCACCAGCGAGTGTGTGTGTGTGTGTGTGTGTGTGTGCTTCATGTTATTGCTCTTTCCTCCTCAAACACCAGAGTATCCTACCTTCTCACACTCTGTTGTTGTGTTTAAACCTATCACATGAAAATCACTCACGTAACACCTCCCGTTTGTCTCAGCTGCAGAGGTATGTCGGCGAATGATTGTTTATGACTCCCACGGGCTGTCCATCACACCTGCAGAGAAACGCACCTGTACACTGGACCAAGGAGAATCTGTGCACACTCAGCGAGCAGTACCTCACACCACAGACGATGGATACAGAATAGTACCTCTTCATCGTACGTCATGTTTGGCTCCGTGCTTTCCTGAGATGCCGTATGTCTCTTGCAACTATTTCTTTACCTTAACCTGGCCCTTATTTTTGACCTTTTATTGCTTATTTCCGGTCATTCTGTGGCAGAAAATGCTACAATACAGCTCTAGATCCTTTCCGTAACGCTGCTTCGTGACTAGCATAATTTTCTAGCGTTAATCTATTGCTATAACAGTGTTGCCACTCCTAGGGTTTTTCTACCATCTGTGGCAGAATCTGTTGCTGCCAGGGACACTCTTTAAAATTTGAACCAGTTGCCAACCTCTTCTTGGCAAGAATTACTTTAAGTAAAGGATAGAACAATAAGCCTAAATTTTACACCCTTTCAACATTCATGCGTGATCTGTTGGCCTTGTCACATTCATCTGGTTTATTTGAAAGGATGTTTTCTCAGAACAACATCATCAAAGCCTAGCATTCAAATTGGCTCCTAACCAACTCTGTGGCAAACCGAATGCATGCAAAGCAAGCTATCGCTAGGCAGGGGGAGGGGGGGGGTCTTGCTATAATATTGGAAGCCATCTAAATCCCTGTTTAGCGACATGAAAAGTGGTACGAGTCATGAACGCTACAGAGAGATGCTCCAAATCGGAAGTGGCAACTCTGCACCCCCTAGACCCGGAAGATGCCAGTGATTGGGAGAAACTTTTTTACACAAAATCACTATTATTACTCCACTCTCGTGTTTTTTTCTCTCCCATGCTATGCAAACTTTCATTTATTTATTTGTTTCTGTTTATTAGTAAAACCGTTTACATCATGGCATTTTACAGTAAGTTAACGTATCCCAGCATAACTTCAGCATGATGAAATTCAACCCAGCTTAGGTCTTATTATGGATAGAGATGGAAGCCCCAAAATCTCTCCCTCATAATTGATTGCTAACTTCAGTATACAGTAGGACGTATTTCAAGTGTAGGATTAAGGAAGAGAAACTGCATTGAATTTCATTAACTATGCAAGCGTCACATTAATTCCAGTGTTGGATGTTATTCTGAAATAATACCCTTAGTGGTTAGGATAATTTCTTATACATTATAGCTAGTATAAACCATACTTGGAATTTAAATGTTCTTTTTACATGCACATATCAAACTTGGATGCTTAATTATATGGTCATTTATTGATGAAATGTCAAATTATGTTTTCACATGCATAGGTCAAACAAAATTAGAGAAAGTGACATTTAAGACGTCCATCCTTCCATCCATCATCCAGTCCTACATTGCCCCATGGGAAGCGTAGGAGCCCGGGGTTAGGCAGTTGGTCCCGACATTTAAGGTAAGAGTGACCAGCCTCACTCATCCCTGAGTGGCATTACATGAGCAATCAACCCCAACAATCCCTTGGATATAAACCTTCGCCGGCTCAATCCGACTGGAGCGCAATAATTACCCACTAAACGACCAGGTGCCAAAATTTGGCTATATGGTTACCACCCAGCGTAGTACATGGTTTCCTGGTGTACAGGAAACCATTTGGCTTGTCACTCAGTGTAGAGTCACCCACAGGCAGAAGGAAGGGGAAAGAATGAAGGAAAGACAGAACAGGGAGTGTAAAGTCACCCGTAGGCAGAAGGACAAGGAAGGGATGAAGGAAAGAATGACAGAAGAGGATGGAAGGAAAGAAGGATGGAAGAAAGGAAAGGGCAGACACCCGACAGCAGCACTACATCGAGTGAGTGGATGGTGAGCGCCCCTACCTACCAGTTTAAGACATTCTCAGCGTAAAACATTCAATCAGCCAATAACCGAGGATGCCGCCTGCTTCACTGCAGTCAAAAGTATTCCTGGTATGCAAATTTCTTTTTTATACAGTATGTCCCTTCATTTGTTTAAGAATATGAAAATGTACAAATTCTCAGGAGTAATGTCACAAATAATTTATGCTGTATGTATGTTGATCTTAATTTCTCTTTATGAGGTCTGTCTAAAAATTAACCAAACTTTTTAAATAGCGGACCAACTAGCCAGCGTAGCCCGATTACGACGGGAGCATTGTGTAGCGGCGACTTTGAGCTTTAACCTAACACAGCCGCATCACGCCATGTCACTTAGTCTTCGAGGTACACGTGCTTGAGTGAACGTGTGTTTAGTGCACTTGGCGATTTGTTGCAAGTTGAACAATAAAGGATTTTGAAGAGCAACGTGCCTGTGCGAAATTCTGCTTCAGATTGGTAAAAACATGTATGGATAGGTTTCAAATGTTGCAACAGGCTTACAGGGAGGATTGTTTGAGCTGTACGCAACGTCACAAGTGGTTCCACTGGTTCAAATCGGGAAGAACATCCACTACAGACAATCCCAAATCTGGACGGCCTACCACATCAAGAGACGATGATCACGTTGATTAAGTGCACGCTGTGATCCGTGAAAATCATCGTCTGACTGTCCGTGAAGTTTCCGAAGAAGTAGGCATCCGTAACGGTTCGTGCCACACGATTTAAACCGAAAAATTAAAGACGCATTGTGTTGCCGCAAAATCTGTACTGCAACTGCTGACAGATGAGCAAAATGAGAACTATGTCAGTCAGTCAGTAGCTGTTTCATTGTTCGAATGCTGATGAAAGCGTTCTGAAAAATGTCAACAGGTGATGAAACGTGGGTGTACGGCTACGATGTCGAAACAAGAAGGTAGTCGTTGCAGTAGGTTGGAACATCGCCACCGCAACCTAAAAAAAATGCACGTCAGAGTCGCTCAAATGTGATGTTGAAAGTTTTTCTTGACTGGAAGGGCGTTGTTCATCATGGGTTTGTTCCACGTGGTCAGACAGCCAATAGTGATACTTGGATGCCCTGTCGTGTCTGAGGGAGGCAGTGTGAAGGAAGAGGACTGAGGTGTGGACAAACAAAACCTGAATGCTGCACCATGACAGTGCACCTGCTCACGCGTCGCTCCTTATCCGTGACTTTCGGCGAAGCAGACGACGACTATCATCCCCCAGTCACCCTACTCTCCAGATTTGGTCCTTGCAATTTTTTTCACCCCAAAGTTAAAGTCAACCCATAAAGGTTGACGATTTCAGATGACAGGAGATAGAAGAAAACTCGCCAGCTGCACAAAACACACACACACGCATGCAAATGTACTTCGACGAATAAGTGACGTGATGTGATGCGGTTAGTGTTAGACTATAGCTCAAAGTCATCGCTACACAGTTCTCCTGTTGCTATCACGCTACATCGGCTAGTTGGTACTCTATATTTCTTTTTGGACTGATCTCATATTTATTCGCTGATGTCTAAGGCTTCAGAGAAACCCAAGTTTTAAAAACTTGGTCGTAATAGGCGGTAGGTGGTGGGGACCATCATCGACTCACTTGATGTAATGATGCCTACTTCTTCCTTCAACCTTATCATTATTTTTCTGTGTATACCTTCTTCTCTTCCTATTTCTCCCCTCTTTCCTGACACACTATTACTCTACTTTTCAGGTGGCTGTACAATGAGCGACAAGCATAATGGTTTCCTGTAAGCCAGGAAAACATGTACAGCGCTAGGTGGTAACCATATAACCAACCCATACGTGTTCCCTATGTGTCAACAAATGGGTTGGCGGAGGTTTAGTGCCCCTCCCCGTAAAACAAAAAACTCAATGACAAACGGCCATCGCCTACAGGATTATGGCGTCTGACTACAGACAGACCAGAATACTCTTTTATAATGAAACAAATCTTGCAACTTTTGAGGAATCAAGCTTCAAGGTATAGCATTTTTAATCATATTCAAGACTGCTGTATAGAAATCTTTATATAAAAAATTAGAGGTTTTCTTTTTGGTTCTGTTGCTTTTTGCATTTTATAAATCAGTTAAGAAATAATAGTTACAGTGATGCTGTTGGAAATGTTTAGTGGAAATTTTCTTGTTGCAGTGGAAGTTTGAGGGACCATAACAGGTAAAAATATGGAAATTAAATAAATTATATATAAATAATAATAATAATCATCATCATCCGGACCTCCTTTCCCACCCTAGGGCAGGGTGAGGAGTAGCAATGTCCAGACAGCCCAAATTTGCCCAATCCAATGGGCCACGTTTTTATTCGCTCACCATTCTGGCTCTATCTGATATGCCAAAAACATTCACCACGTTCTGTAGATTCACATAAACGTATCCGATAGAGTCAATCCAAACGCTGTCACGTTAAAAAAGGGTGCCAAATCCCTGATCATGCACTTCTCCTCACAATATTCATCCAGCCAGCTCGATCTCGTCAGTCCCCTAGCCTCACCGACTTCCAAACCTCTCTTCCTCACACACTCATCCACCATATCCCTCAACCTTCTCCTTGGCCTACCTCGCCTCCTCCCTCCTTCAAATTCGCTCAGATATACCTTTTTCACCACTCTATTGTTATCTATTCTCTCCACATGACCATACCACCTCAGTACACTCATCGATTCTGGTGTCCACAGAATTCCTCACTCCACATCTTTCATGAATCACATATTTCGTATCCTATCCACCCTCTGTATTCCACATATATTCCTCAGTAGTCCCATCTCCACTGCTCTCACTCTTCACGCTTCATTTTCATGCCACACCATAGTCTCACATCCATATGTTAAAGTTGGCACAAACACTCCTTCATGTAAGCCTCGTGCAGCTGCAACACTCAAGTCTCTGTTTCTTATCAAGGTCTTCGTTGTACCAGCTACCTTCCTTCCTTATGTCACTCTACTTTCCCCCTCTTTTGCACATTTTCCTCTCTTTTCTATGTAAACCCTCATTACAGTATATCAAACCTTGTTAACCCAAAGTTAGCCATATTTACCCCGGTAAGCCAAACAACCCTAAAAAATATTAAACAAAAGACCAGTTTGGCAAGGTGACGCGGCCGCCAGACTGAGCATAATGCCTTTTCTTTGGAGGGGGGAGGGAGGGTGATGATTCGGTTCTCTTGATTTTTTATTATATGAAAATGTTAAACATTTATCTATACAGCATGAAGGTACACACTATAAATGCACACAAAATTTAAATAAAGCGTTAACATATATAACTCCATTGTGTTTCTACCAAACAATTTTTAGGTGGAGTGGACTGTAGCACCAGTCAAGCAGGGCAGTATTCCCAAGGTGGATGGAAAGCTGATGAGAAGGAGGGCTGAGGAGCTCCCGTTTCATCAGCCCTCGGGACTAGTTCCTGACCATCCCCCTTTGCTGAACTTTTTCAGCGTTTCAGTAACACAGACAGTAGGCCAGCATGCTCTCCATTACAAGTTTCTCTAATTGTCAGCACCAAACTACATGCACTTTACACACTACACTTCCTTTTCAAAATTAGAAAACAAAAATGGCGTCTAATAACCAAGCCTCGAAGTCCCTGGGGGGGGGGACCATAAATGCCCCCACCTTCCGCCCCTCTCCCGGTGACGAATAAACGAGCTGCCTGGAACCTCTGTCTCACTCACTTCTTCATTTCTGCAACATTCGCGACCTTTCCTCTAACTTTCTCTCTGTTGAACACCATCTCTCCTCTAAACCTCACCTCTTCTTAACTGAGACTGACCTGTCTGAGGCAACTGATAGCAAATTCTTTTCTGTATCCTCCTACTTTCTCTATACTCATTTCAAAGCCAAAGGTGGCTGTTGTGTATATGTACGTAACGATTTATCTTGCTCTCGTGTTCCTGAACTTGATTCTTCTGAATTCTCTCCTCTCTGGCTTCGGTTTTCCTCTCGTTCTCTACTGAATATATCTGCGCTGTTTACTTATCCCGTAATCCTACCGACTATGAAAAATTCTTCGACTATCTTACTTCTGCGATGGAACTCATCCATTTCTTCTTTCTCTGAAATCTCCTTTCTAGAAGATTTCAGTGTTCACCACCATCTTTAGCTCTCCTCTCCTTTCGCTGATCCACCTGGTGAACAAGCCTACGCCTTTTCTATCCTTAATGACCTAGAGCAGCTTGTACAGCACCCTACCCGTATCCCTGACCGCCTTGGAGAAAGCTCCAACATACTTGACCTCTTCCTTACAACTAATCCTTCTGCTTATACTGTTAATCTTTCCTCTCCGTTGGGCTCCTCCGATCACATCCTTATTACTATAACCAGTCCTATCGCTCTGGTATGGCCTGCAGACCCTCCAAAGAAAAGTTGTCTGTGGCACTTTGGAGCTGCTGATTGGGAGGCCCTCAGGCAGTACATTCTTTGATTTTCCCTGGAATGATTATTGCCTCCATGGCCGGGAGCCATCTGGGTGTGCCTTGTGCATTACGGAGGTTATTCTCTCGGGCATGGAAGCATACATTCCTTTCTCATATCCTCTGACTAATGCAAAAAAGCCTTGGTTTAATCACGCTTGTTCTAATGTTGTCCATAACAATGAGAGGACCTATAAAAGGTATCAAAGCCAACCCACCCCTGAATCACATCATCTTTACGTTTCTGCCCGGAATCGTGCTAAGTCTGTTCTACGCTCTGCTAAAAATAATTTCATCTGTACTCCAACTCGAATTCTTCCCGCTCCTTCTGGCACCTTGCCAAAAACCTTTCTAACACCTTTACCTCATCATCTTTCCCTCCACTTTTCTACTCTGATGACTCCAACTATTTCTTCAACTGATAAAGCAGATATCTTTGCCCAGACTTTCTCCTCCAATACCATCTTAGATGATTCCGGTGCTGTTCCTCCATCACTCCCCCCCTCTAACTTCCTCATGTCTGACATTAAAATTTCTTCAGCTGATGTATTTTCTGCCATCACTGGCTTCAATACTAATAAGGCATATGGGTCTAATGGGGTCCGTCCCTCCTGTTGTCCTCAAGAACTATGTTTCTGTGCTTACACCCTGCCTAGGTAAACTCTTTCGCTTTTGTCTATCAACTTTTACCTTTTCTTCTTGCTGGAAGTTTGCTCTCATTCAACCAGTCCCAAAGAATGGTGACCATTCCCAACTCCCTGACTATTGCCCAATTGTTTTAACATCCTGTGTCTCGAAAGTTTTCGAGTCTGTTCTTAACTTAAAAATTTTAAAGCATCTTTCCTATCATAATCTTTCTGATCGTCAGTATGGGTTCCGTCAGGGACGCTCCACTGGCGATCTTCTCACCTACCTTTCAGAACCCTGGTCATCCTCCTTTCGGGACTTTGGCGAAAGCTTTGCCATTGCACTTGACATCTGAAAAGCTTTCGATCGAGACTGGCATAAATCTTTAATTTCCAAACTGCCCTCTTAAGGTTTCTATCCTTCTATCTGTGCCTTCATCTACAGCTTCCTTTCTGGTCGTTCTATAGCCGCTGTTGTAGACGGCCATCGTTCTTCTCCTAGATCTGTCAACAGTGGTGTTCTGCAGGGCTCTATCCTATCACCAACTCTCTTCCTTTTATTCATCAGTGACCTTCTAAGCTTTACATCTAACCCTATCCACTCGTACGCTGATGATTCCATCCTTCACCTTTCCATCGGTTGTCGCAACGTCCATCTCAACAGTTACTTCAACAAACAAGGGATGAGGCTATGGCACACCTAATGTCTGACTTGGCTCGTATCTCTGACTGGGGTAAAAATAATCTTGCTGTTTGTAATGCATCAAAGACTCAGTTCTTACACCTATCAACCCAACAAAAACTTCCACAGGAATACTCACTAATGTTTAATAATATCCACCTTAATCCTGCATCATTCTTAAACGTACTTGGGATTTTATTCTGTCGGGACTTCTCTTGGAAAGATCATGTAACATCTCTTGTAAAATCTGCCTCCACGAGAATACAGTAGGTGTGCTAAGCTGACTTCGTATCTTCTTTACCCCTGCACAGTTGTTGACTTTATACACGGGTTTTATTCGTCCCTGTGTAGAGTACAACTCCCATGTGTGGGGAGGCTCCCCTCATACAGCTCTTCTCAATAGGGTTGAGTCAAAGGCTTTTCGTCTCATTATGTTTCCTCCTCTTACTGGCTCCCTTCAACCTGTCTTCACCGCACTGTTGCATCTTTATCTCTTTCCTATCGCTACTTCAATGGTCGCTGCTCCTCTGAACTGTCTGCTTGCATCCCTCCACCTCTACAACTGGCGCGTAGCACCCGCCTAGCAGCAAAGTCTCATCCCTTTTCTGTCCAACTCTCGAATGGAAGAGTTATATTACCGTTACTCCCAGTCCTTCATTTATGCAACAGGTCAGCTCTGGAACTGTCTCCCTCTGTCTGTATTTTCTACTTCCTATGATCTCCAGCCTTTCAAACGCAGTGTGTCCAGGCATCACGAAATGATCGAATCTTGATTTTGGCTCTTCTCTCTCTCTCTCTCTCTCTCTCTCTCTCTTTGAAGAAACGGTTTGCTCCTGGCCTTTGCTTCTTTCTTCCTTGCATAAAGAAAAAAAAAAAATCGAACCAGAGCTCGCCATATTGCCCCTTAAAGAACATCGGCAATACTGAAATATTGGTTCAATCATCATCCTCTCCCCTCAGCTTGACATATGGCGGGTTTACTGCACAGTACGTACAGGGTGGCCAGTGGTTACACCAGGGACTTCAAGTATGTTGTGCTGATGTAAGAATATGTTAAGACAAAAACATATCTAGTAACACCAAAGTGACCCTTGTAGTACTTCCCTGTTGTATATATATATATATATATATATATATATATATATATATATATATATATATATATATATATATATATATTGTGTGTGTGTGTGTGTGTGTGTGCGTGTGTGTGTGTGTGTGTGTGTGTGTGTGTGAAGATAAACACCAACGTGATCAGGAACATCTTTAATAAATTGGTGACGTTCCGACAACGCATTAATATCATTTTCAAACCTTTGGGAAAGATAATAAAAGCAAAGGAAACACCATGTATGTGATAAAAATATACTAAAATATATAATGAAACCAAAGTAAAACACCATGTCTACGACAAAAATACAAAAAATGATTATGATAAGATGCGGAAATAAATCGTTCTAAGCTAACGTTGGTGGAATTCTATTAAGCACAATGGAAAATTTAAAAACATGTAATAATACATAAGTCAAACCTTAAGAACAGAAAATGGGCGTGGAGCAGTGGTGTGTGGCCAGTGTGGGCTGCAGGTGGTGATTTTTGTTGTTGTTGTTGGTTAGGGCTTTATGGCCAGCACCCACACCTCGGGCATTAGGCCAAACAAAAAAAATATATAGGACACAAAAACTAAAGCTACAAAAGTCGCACCGTGAGCAAATGGTGGTGGAAGCCGTCACGTCACTGCACCATTCGTGGGGGCAGCATAAAATAAAAAGATTGTTGATCGGCCAGACCTACCTCCTCCCCCCTGACAATCAGGCTTGGTGGAATAGCCTCACCCAGGTCGACAGCTCGGAGTAGATCGTTAAGCGTGGAGTAAGTCGTAACTCCGAGCTGATACGACCTGGAGTGAGCATCGAGCGTCAGGAGGCGTTGGTAGGAGGCAACGTCCAGCCGATCTTTGTAGTCGATAATGGGGGGGCGGGATGGGCAACCCCCCTCGTCAGCAGGGGGGCCCGCCTTCTCCACCTCCTCCCCATCTGAGGAACTGATCGTCGACTGCTCAAGCATGGGGACAGAGGCAGAGGAGGCTTCCCCCTCCTCGATCTCAGGCGGCTGAGGGTGGATATCCGCCGATTCCGTTAGCATGGTCGAGGCCGGTCCGGGGTCGTCATCACGGGAAGCAGTGTCACTCGCAGTCCACCTCTCGCCGAGGCAACACCTCCACCGCTGTTCCCGGCGGGACCAGCTCTCCACAGCAGCCGCACCAGCCAAGGGACGGGCCTGTCCTTCCATCATGGGGAGTGCCATGGTCGGTCCATCAGGAAATTGAGGCTCCTCCGCCCTTTATACCCGGCCGACGACCCTCTCTCCGTTACCACCAGGACCGGGGTTGTGCCTCGTTGACCACCAGGACCAGGCCTACCCTCCATGCTTCCACCTGCTGCTGTGGAGAGCTGGAGCGAGTCAGATGGGGGTTGAGGGCAGAGTTCGGGACTTTCGACCTGAGCTTCGGCGCCCTTACCATCGGCGCCGTGCTGTCTACCGCTCTCCCCCTCGCCTCGTCGTTCATCGGGTTGTCCACCATCGCCTCGTTCCCTTCCTCTGCCGCCCTTGCCCTGTCTGCCAGTCTTCGTCCCTACTACGCTCCTTTACTGGAGCTTTTTTTCGCATTTTCCCCTGACGGGCTCTTTGTTTGCCCGTTCCCCACCTTTGCTGTGGGGAGAATATTCAAACAACAACAACAGGGAAGCAGTCTGCCGGTTGAGGGGGGCGTAGCAGGTGGTAAGTGAGGAGTGATTCAGCCAGGCAGGAGGCGTTTTACCTCGTCACGAGAAGTGTAAACAACAGAAAAATCTGATTCGCTTATGGGGTGGCCTAAGGCTTCACAGCAATTTCGGATGGCAGAGATGGGTGGCTCAGATGTAGGTAGACCAGTTCTATATGACCGTTCCCGATGTTCTGCAGTTCCTACTCTTAGTTGTCTTTTAGTCTGTCCAATATAAGACGCATTACAGCGATTACATTTAGTTATAGACAACAGAGGATTGCAGAGCGTCAGGGATTCGGTCTCAGTTTGAATCATTGTCCGATGGTGTTGCTGGGTTTGACTATTGTTCTAAGGGATAGTTGAGGGTAAAATTCCCTAACTAAACTCGATATATTATTATGTATGGATAAGCTTTTTGGACCTAAAATGGCGGGATACAATACACAGGTGCTTTGTTTACTGTGAGTTTAGGAGCAGGTGGGTTACGAATATTATTTAGTTGTCTTCCCATAAGGGTTTGAGTGAAAGAAATTGGGAAACCATTAGAGAACAATGTTTTCGATAGTATACTTAATCCTGAATGTAAAGTAAAATAGGATGAACAAATATTATAAGCTCTGGTAACCACGGTTGACACCAAATTACGTTTAAACTGAATTGGGATATCTGAGTTGAACTTCGTGGTTAATCCTGTGAAAGTGGGTTTATGGCATACTGAAGTGGTGAAAGAATTACTAGTTTTTTGAACTAGTATATCAAGAAAGGGAAGTTTTTCTTCAATATCAGAGGTGAAATGAATGTTAGGATGCCTCGAGTTCAAATATTTTAGAAAAAAGGGGATGTGGTCTGGAGAACTAAACAATAAAAATGTATGGTCGATATACCTACGGTAAGGGAGAGGTTTGAAATGGGAGGGACATTGCTGTAGCCAGTTTGTCTCATGGAAACACAAAAATGCGTTTGCTAAGCAGGGTCCTGGGGGATTTCCCATCGCCACTCCATTAATTTGTTTGTAAGTTATTTCCGTTGAAAAGGAAAAGTCTATCTTTAAAAGCGAGAGACAGTAATTTACGGAACTTACTCATATTAAATCTATCAATTAGTTATTCATATTTAAAAACTTGATTGGTGCAAATGTTTAGTTTCATAAAGAGGACTAGTAGTGAACAGGGACTTTATGTCGAAAGAAGCCATAGTACAGTGGTCAACATCGCAGTTACGTACTTCCTTAGCAAAAGCAGATGAACCTTTAACCGTATAGCAATTTTTAGTAATGGGGGTAATCATAGGTACAGGAAATTTTATAGCTAACAGTTAAAATGGCAGAAAGAATGGGTCGCACTGGACAGTTGTGTTTATGGACTTTGGGGACGCCATACATGACTCCTGGTGTGGCGCCAGATACCTATAACTTGAAGTACGTGTTATTAGTAAGTACTTTATCACATTTTAGTTTCCTTAGAAAATTGTTTACTTGATCTTCGCATTTCAGTATTAAAGAAAATTCATAATTATTTACCATTTTGAACATTGAACGATCATTAAGAATCTCAGACATTTTACACAGATATTCAGTCCTGTCCAAATTGACGACACCATTTCCTTTGGTTTATGATAATAGAATCATCATCTTTTAAACTTTTCAACACATTAATTTGCTCTCGTGTGACATTATTACAAGAATAATTTGAAGAATAAAAACTACGGTAGTAAAAGCAATGTGCTTGAAGCTATTCTTTAAAAAATCATGAGCTGTACCACTACCTTGATAAAAAAGAATGAGCAGACAATACCTTAAAGAATCGTTCAAAGCTGAGGAAATGCGGGAGGAACCTGGGCTTTGGCCGTGAATGGTATACTTTAATCCCTTACACAAAATGGATTTTTCTGCACTAGTCAGCTGTCTACTGAAATAATTAAAAATAACTTTGTCACGGGGTACATTATCAGGGTTGACGAATCCTAATGTCCATAATTTACGTTGCCGAGTGATTTTTACACAAGATATGGCGTTCACATTAGTTCTCTCATTATTTATTCTGCTTTACCCAGGGGTAAACTAATCAATTCTGCACTCTCATTACAGTACCTCAATTCACACACAATATAAACTCATTCCACCGCCATGCTTTTCATTCTTATTAATGCAGGTATTGTTATCTCTTAATGATGTTGTGTATTCTACGTAAAATAAACTTATAGATTCACATTTAACGTTGGCAATAATTGCGATACGTAACCTCCCTGGTATTTACTGTACTATGGCGCGGACTCTAAGGTGTTCCTCACTGCACACACATTAAAAAATAATTGCTCATCAAACTTGTTTCTTGAGCTAAGGAACCAGCTTTGATGGGCTTTGTATAATGTTATTCATGATTGTGTAAACAACCTTTCATGGGCTTCTAGCAAGAGCTACCAGTGGTGGAAGACTGAGTCAGGTTTTCATGGAGTCGTTGTGGCAGGAGGTGATAAGAAAGGTACGCATGATGTCACCAGTGTGGAATGTGGGAGAGAAGGGTGATACAGTGCGAGTGGTGTGAGTGACTAATGTTATGATAAGGTATTATGAAATCACAGATGCTAAGGTGTATTTCTGTCCATTGTGAGAAACACATATGATAATGAATGCATTTGCTCGTTGAAGTTTTTCAACCTACTATTCCACTGAGACTGAACAAACATGCACACAGCTTAAAAAATACTCATGGTCATATATATATATATATATATATATATATATATATATATATATATATATATATATATATATATATATATATATGCACTAGGCGATGCGTGCTGAAGGTTTGCGTATGACAGGTACAGTACTTCCTGCATGAACGAACTTTCTGCATGTGGTATTCGTATGCTTAGAGTACGTACAGTCAGCCAAAAAAGTATCGCACTCCCTTGGTTCGATGAATGTGGAAATGAGCGAGTTCTGCAGACACACGTGATTCTGTGAACATGATGCCTCAAAATATATGGCACCCAATATGTGAAGTTTGGTGCGATTTCGAGCCCAGTACTAGACAATAACTTCAGTTCAGAGACAAAAATGGGTATCCCAAGGCAAAAACGTGGCGCTGATTTCAAATATCATCATTTTGCTCTAGCACGTACAGTTTTTCTGAACTCACTACCCTCACACGCATCCCTATGGTACAGTGGTCCTTCTTTGCATCGCTTTATTCGTGCTCCATATAGGTCTTTATATATATATATATATATATATATATATATATATATATATATATATATATATATATATATATATATATATATATATATATATATATATATATATATATAGATATATATATATATAGATATATTTGCAGTGTATGATACCCACTATCTAAAGTATGTGTATGTAAATTCATTATGCTTAATATAACTCTTACTTCAAATGTACATGTTGACAATGCCTCGCGGATGTGTTAATGATCCTAATGCTTTCTGTTACACGGTATATATGGAAATTTTACTCAAAAGAAAAATAAACGGAAGATCATGTCCCTTGTAAAGACAGCTTATTTACATTATTTTGGCGTTAAACTGGTGACGAAGACAAACGATGGGCATCCCACATCTGCTGCGTGACTTGTTCCAACTCTTTGCGAATGACTAGCAGGAAGACCTAACAGGAATGCCTTTCGCTGTCCCATGGCGTGGAGAGAAGCTAGTGACCACACAACAGACTGCCACTTTCGCATGACAGAAGTTGCGGGATTTTCTTCCAAAAACAAAACAGCATTGTTTATCCAAATTTGCTGTCGGCGATAAGGCTGGTTGATCACACGGAGGACCTTCCCATTCCAAGGCCACCAACAAGTAGATGTGTATTACAGACTTCAGGTGAGGATGTAGATGGAGAGGTATCTGGAGCAGCTGCTCCTGATTCTGACTTCGAATGTCAGCCGTCTGACAAAGTACCCCATCTAGTCACCCAAGGCGACCTTAACGATCTTGTACGTGCCTTAAATTTGTCAAAACAACAGTCAGAACTACTCGCTTCGAGATTGCGAGAATGAAATTTGTTGCATCCAGGCACAAAGGTGATGAGTTTCAGGAAGCGGTAACAGAATCTGGAACTTTTTTCAAGTCAGGCGTATGCTACTGTAGCAATATCGCAGGTCTGTTCGAAGCCTTGGGATGGATTCATGATCCTGACGAATGGCGACTTTTTATTGACTCCAGCAAATCAGGTCTGAAGGCTGTTCTTCACAATGGGAACATATTACTCAGTATACCACTTAAATTAGCTCCTGAAATGAAGGAAACATACGAATTGATGCAAAAACTCCTCATTTTGACCGAGTATGACGAATTCCAATGGATAATCTGCAACGATTTGAAAGTGTCAGCCATGTTGCTTGGTCTACATGAAGGATTCACGAAATACTGTTGCTTCCTGTGTTTATGGGACAGCCATGATGTGCAGCAGTACCACATCCAGCGTGAGTGGCCTTCCAAAGTTCCTACGAGGCTGGTGTACGTAATGTACGGAACGAACCACTTGTCCAAGCGCAAGATATCATACCTCCGCCTCTTCTCATCAAGTTAGGCTTGATGAAAAACTTCGTCAGAGCCTTGAATAAGACAGGTGCTGGCTTTGCACACCCGGGGAAAGTGTTCCTTAAGATTAACAACGCCAAATTGAAGAAAGGATATTTTCGTTGGCCCACAGATTCGTAACCTGAAAGACAGTCAGTTTGGTGCAACCCTCGAGGCAGACGAACTTCGGGCTTGGAGGTTTCTTAATAAAGTTTGTGCTGGTTTTCTGGGCAGCCATCGCAGTGAACATTACGTGGAAATCGTTAAAGAGCTCATGGTTGTGTACCATGAACTTGGATGCCGTCATGTTCCTTAAAATCCGTTTTTCTCATATCTCGTTTTTTTTTTTTTTTTTTTTTTTTGTTTCTCAACAGACTTGGGTGATGTTAGTGACGAACAGGGTGAACGTTTCCACCAGGCTATTGCGGTAATGGAACAAAGATACCAAGGTAGAACTGGTGCTGATATCATAGCGGACTATTGTTGGATGCTGACACAGGAAACCGATATAGAGCACAAAAGGAAATCATTAAAAACCGTTCTATGAGTATGTATTCACAGCAAAAATAGCATACAGCGGTGAAATAATACACTTTATTTTGTTTCGGCATATTACTTTTACACCCAAATTAATATTTCTCGGTTAAGAAAAAAAAAAAAAAATCCCGGCATAACCAGACGATAGGAGCAAATTAATTTCTGACTAGTGGAAGAAAAATTTCTAGCCCAAATTTCAGAAAATCTGTGCGTGATAGAGAAAAGTATTTGTAGTCAGCACCGTCAGGTTACCCCAAATCACCCATTCTCATTTCTGAACTAAGTAAAATGTTGAAATTTGTCGAGTACCAAGAACAATATTTGCACCTACAGTGACAGGTTGCTCCAGACAGCCCAATGCCTCGGCCATGTTTCAGAATGACACTTGCGGTAAAGGGGACGATACTATTTGGCTGACTGTACCCACCGCCAGAATGTACGCTTTTTCTGCATATGACACCGTCCATGTTTTCACAGTATTCGAGATAATATTTATTATTTCCTTATTTACGGCTAAATCGAAGCATAACACTTCTAAGAGAGTATTTGAAATTATGTCAATGCTGACTGATTGATTGATATATTTATTGTTGTAAAGGAATACAGACTACTTTTACAACAAAAGGTGGTGGGTCTTGCCAAATACCTTCTTCAGCAAAGACAGTGATAGTCACTGGTTATAAATTTGTAGGTGTAGCCGCACGCCCTTTAGCAATTCAGTATTACGTATACTATGTGCTATACAATGTAAAGGAATTTGTAAGATATATACACACAGGAGTGAGTAGTAGCACCAGAACGGTATAGTAGCATAGCATGGCAGCACTTCCCACTGCATTAGATGATGGTAACGCACCGCTTTATCAGTGGAGTCGTATGGAGTTGGCTATTTTCACATGATTATTTATTTAAATGGAGGCCAACAATGC
Source organism: Coenobita brevimanus (assembly GCF_032717465.1). Lineage (NCBI taxonomy): Eukaryota > Metazoa > Arthropoda > Malacostraca > Decapoda > Coenobitidae > Coenobita > Coenobita brevimanus. The sequence continues at coordinate 9,921,822 of NC_136980.1, read as the reverse complement.
CAGTCAGCTGATACGCAAATAACTGGTTAATAGTGCAACATCCTACGTACTATTTATCATTTTCCACCTCCGTATAGGTTTGGCAGCTTCACATTATACGACTTGTCACGTTACTCAGCATATTACTCAACAGTTTAATCGTAAAACTTGAGGAATTACTACAGACGCTTTTCTACCCTTTAACATGTTGGTTAGATCCTAGCAGCATTAGCCATTTTTCCATCATATAACCTTTTCATGGGCCAGCAGGCCTCCTGTTATCTGTACTTCCTGTTTACTCCTGTGTAAGACGGAAGGTGTTGTCAACCAGCTGGCGGGAGGGCCGAGTTGTTGTTGTTGTTGTCGCTGTAGCCTGTCCAGGCTGCACCGCTACTGCAGCGGGCGGCGAGTGTTTTGATTGGATGATCGTATCAATTCTTTTTAGCGCTTTCTTCACCGTTTTAACTAGTGTTCCAAGATCGTTTTTCAGTAGTTCCTTTACAGTTTCTTCAGCACACACACCACAAAGCCAGCCAGGAGACAGGACGTGTGTGCTGGGCAATCCCCAGGTTCTGTCCTCCCCCCTTACTGTTTTTTAAGTAGCCCATACCCCACTGACCGGGCTGATGTATGGCCCGGCCTGCACTATAGGTGCAGGGAATCTTACCAACGAACGAACGAACGTTTCTTCAGGTTTTATTGTCACCGTTAATCCCTGTAAGCTATGCATTTTAATAACTGAACTGAATTATCTCCCTCCTTTCCACACATTTCACAAATCAAATTATTTTTGTGTTTGTTTTTATAATTATGTTTAACGTCATTGATTCTATACTTAAACTTAAATACTTCTTTTGATTCCTCAAATTTCAGAGTTTGTATGTATTCAATATTATCAATTATCCACTCTCTTGTTTTGCTGGTTAGTGCCATTTTAATTTCTATTTCTTTAGTATTTTTTTCTTTTATTTTCACTTGTATCCTTTTTTTCCTTCCTTTATATCACCCTTCATTATATCTGTTCCTGTTTCATACATACTCGTTGGGTTCTTTAACTTGCTTTTCAACACTACACTCTTTCTCACTATTCATTAGTTTCACTTCCAGTCTTTTTTTCTTCTTTGTGATTTAGTTCCATGTAATATTCAATCTTTCTTTGGTTTGCTTTGTGTGTTATTTTTTAACTGTCTGAGTTTCATGAAGCGAGTAAGACAGGGTGGCAGTGAAGTTAGCAGGGTAGTGAAAGATAAAAATGGTAGATTACTAGTGGAGAAGGGAGAAAAAGTGAGCAGATGGAGAGAACACTTTAAGGAATTGTTGAACATAGAGGATGGAAGTAATGCGAGTATAAGTGGCTGGGGAATGGCTGGGAGAAGGAGGGAGGTGAGAAGACGGGAAGAAATCAGTAGGATAGAAGTTGTGGAAGCAATGAAGAAAGTGAAATTGAGGAAAGCCCCAGGAATTGTTGAAGTGTGTGGTGAAATGCTGAAGCATGGGGCAGAGATAGTAGCAGAATGGATGTGGAAGATGTGCAGATTGGCCTGGGAGGAAGGTAGAGTCCCGGAGGATTGGAAGTCAGGTATAATTATTCCCTTGTACAAAGGAAAAGGGGAAAAAGAAGTGTGTGGTAATCATAGGGGCATTTGTTTTCTTAGTGTAATAGGAAAAGTGTATGGTAGGATACTTATTGGCAGAGTTAGGGAAAGAACAGAGGAATTAGTTGGAGAAGAACAGGGAGGCTTTAGGAAGGGAAGAGGTTGTGTAGATCAGATATTCATTCTTAGAGTGGAAAAGTTTCTAGAGAAGGGAAAGAAGTTGTATGTGGCTTTCATGGATTTGGAGAAAGCATATGACAGGGTGGATAGACAAGGATTGTGGAAAGTATTAAGAATATATGGAGTAGATGGGAAGTTGTTGAATGCTGTGAAGAATATGTATGATGGTGCTACGTCTGCAGTGCTTGTGGATGGTGAACTGAGTGAATTTTTCTCTTTGAAGGTTGGGTTGAAACAGGGATGTGTCATGTCTCCATGGTTGTTCAATCTGTGTATGGATTGGGTAATAAAAGAGGTACAAGGTAGGGCAATGGATGTTGGAGTGGCCCTGGTGAGAGAGGATAGTGTTTGTAAACTCCCTGTACTGTTGTTTGCAGATGATACTGTGTTGTTGAGTGAAGACGAAGGGGAGCTGCAAGGCTTAGTGGATGAGTATGGGAGAGTGTGTAAGAAACGGAATCTAAAGGTGAATGTAGGGAAGAGTAAAGTGATGGTCTTTGAGAGAGGTGAAGTCAGTGAATGTACGGTGAGGTTGGATGGTGAGGAAATGGAAAATGTGAGTACGTTTAAGTACATGGGTAGTGTGATGAGTAAGGATGGAAGTTTAAAGGGTGAAGTGCTTGAAAGGGTACAACAAGGAAGAATGGTTGCTGGTTCTTTGAAAGCTGTGATAAGAAACAGGGAAGTGAACATGGAAGTGAAAGTGTTACTACATGACAGTATTGTGATACCAGCTCTAAGGTATGGAAGTGAAGCTTGGACGTTGTTGGAAGGACACAAGTCAAGAGTAAGAACAGTGGAAATGAGTAATTTAAGAGGAGCCTGTGAAGTCACATGGAGTGACAGGCTGACAAATGAGGATGTGAAGGACGGTTGTGGTGTGGATGGGGATGTGATATGAAGCGTTAGGAGGAACACACTGAGGTGATTTGGCCATGTGGAGAGGATGGAGGGTGAGAGACTGACGAGGAGAGTGTATGTGAGTGAGATGGAGGGGGGAGAGGGAGGGGGAGGCCGAGGATGGGATGGAGGGATGGGGTGGAGAGGTATATGAGAGAGGAGGGTGTGAGTTGGAAGCAGGGCAGTGAAATGGCGGGGGACAGGGCGACGTGGAGGCGATATGTTCGTGGCCACCCCGTACGGGATTGAGGCGTCTGGCAATAGAGAGAGAGCTAGATAGTTTCATGCAGTAATGCACATTTGGGTGATGGCGGCACTTTGAATAATTTTCTCAGAAAGGCTGTCTGAATATGTTCCATTTCTTATTTCTGTTTTTCAGTCAGGGGTTCCAAACTTCCACTCAATACAATACAGAAGGCACTAGACTTGTGTCATAAAAACGCCATGATAACGTCGGGGAGAGCCTGGAGCATCACGCAGTCTTTTCAAACCGTTACTTGGAGGTCAACTACTAGACGTAATCCGGAGTGAAGGATGTTGCTTTATAGTACGATAATAGCCGTGAAATGTAGCGATTCGGTGAAGACACACTTTATGCTATTACTAAAAAATTATTAGTGTCGATGTTCTGAATTTTCCCGTACTCCAAAACTCGAAAGTGGTCAGTTGCGAACTGGATATGCAGCCCTATGTACCACCATCTGGATATGCAGCCTTATGCACCACCATCTGGATATGTAGCCTTATGCACCACCATCTGGATATGCAGCCTTATGCACCACCATCTGGATATGCAGCCTTATGTACCACCATCTGGATATGCAGCCTTATGTACCACCATCTGGATATGCAACCTTATGCACCACCATCTGAATATGCAGCCCTATGTACCACCATCTGGATATGCAGCCTTATGTACCACCAACTGGATATGCAGCCTTATGTACCACCATCTGGATATGCAGCCTTATGTACCACCATCTGGATATGCAGCCTTATGTACCACCATCTGGATATGCAGCCTTATGTACCACCATCTGGATATGCAACCTTATGTACCACCATCTGGATATGCAGCCTTATGTACCACCATCTGGATATGCAGCCTTATGTACCACCATCTGGATATGCAACCTTATGCACCACCATCTGAATATGCAGCCCTATGTACCACCATCTGGATATGCAGCCTTATGTACCACCAACTGGATATGCAGCCTTATGTACCACCATCTGGATATGCAGCCTTATGTACCACCATCTGGATATGCAGCCTTATGTACCACCATCTGGATATGCAGCCTTATGTACCACCATCTGGATATGCAGCCTTATGTACCACCATCTGGATATGCAGCCTTATGTACCACCATCTGGATATGCAGCCTTATGTACCACCATCTGGATATGCAGCCTTATGTACCACCATCTGGATATGCAGCCTTATGTACAGTCGTGGTCATAAATAATCACCTATCCTCCAGTACCCCGTGCCTCTGGCTGCCTCCTTTATGCGCAGCAAGTCACAGGGGAGCAAGAGGGGCTGAGAGGGAGGGGCCAGGGAGAGAAGGGAAGGTGGGGGGGGGGGAACGAGTGATGGTGCGGGGGTGGACTGAGGGAAGAGAGGGAAGGTAGGTAGGGGAGGGAGAATGAATGCAAGGTGGTGGTCATATTTTTTATCTTTTTTTTTTTTTTTTTTTAAATTCAGGGCATGATATAAATGAGTTGATATTCGGTAGATAATGAAGCACTACATCTTATTACTGGCGTCAGATAACAAACTTTAGATAGGTGGTGATATGAACGGCTGGCCCGTGAGAGATATACACTGACGTGAGATTAAATATTAGTGCGGAGCCAGATATTTCTGTTTATCAGTATATTTTGACTTCGGACGCAGAATGGAGTCTGGATGGCTTTGACTTCCGTAATGTTTAAGAAACGTCCTTTACTCTTACGTGTAATTAATTTTGAAACTAAATATCATATGCAACCTGTGACACGGCTGTGTCCAGAGTAAATATGATCATCCTCTCGGTATGCACTCCCTCTATACAGTCACCATCATGTCAACTATTTTATGGCATCTCTATATGAAAAGCCTGTTTAATAGTGAATAAAAGGTAAACATTTGATGTCTGTACACATGGGTGGATATAATAACGATATCTCTCATAAAATGTTAGAAGGAAAATGAAACAAAATCCTAGCCAAACTCCCAAAATATATCTATGTCAATGTTTACCGACATTGGTAAAGCCAAGGCAACTAGGAAAGCCTTAGTAAGTAACTTTACGGCTTCTACGCTATGAGGACTGAGAAACATTATAGTACTAACAGTTACTCTGTAAGTCCCCTTATAAAAAATTATGTCTCGCGGTGTGTACAGTTACTTGTGTCTCATGGTCATACTATCAGTTTAATATAACCTTATTAGTGAATCATCATGAGATCATGGCAATATTGGTTACTTATCATCCCATGGATCTGGACACTGAATCCCTCCCTCTGCCCCCATCTCCTGCCACCCCGGCACCTCGCATCCCCCTCCTCCAGAGGCACCGTTGCTCGAACCTCATTTGGTATTCATGTTGTGCCTGGGATCAGGACAAAACTTTTGACCGCCAGTGTACATGCTCGACGAAAGTTCGGATCATCAACTCTCGTCTTCCGTAGTGACCCTCAGTCTGAGTTCATCCCTATATTCAGTCGACAATTTTTAGCCGATAGAATTTCAAAGGAACTTCTTGAAAGCATTGGATAATGCCAGCATTGAAAACAATAAGTAAAATAATATAAAAGACCGCATCTTTACATATATTACATATTTACAAACGTATTCTTTTTCATTATTACATAATAAACCCATGGCTAAAAATTGTCCACTGAATATTGGGGGGAAGAACCGTCTTGTAACCTGCCCTTACGGTAGAAAAATAGATACCGGTGTCTGACTGTTCGTTTTGGATTTCGCCAGTCCTGGGCCGGTCTCGATTAAACCCATTGAAATATCATTCGTGATCCGAGACATGATTAGATAAGTTAGGTCATTAATCGTTACAGGATTACTCATTGGGTGGATATTAATTTATACTAAGTAGGAGAGATAGGAACTGTAGATGTCGGAGGTTGAGACTCGTTCGTTGAGGCAGAATACTGCCTCGAGTCAGCTAGTCGTGAGTCCTTTCGTTAACAATAGAAAACCTAAGCATCTCATCACTTAATCATTACGTGGATCACTGTGCTTGCAATGCAAACACGGCAATTGTTTTAAGAGTTGATATATATTAAATATGTGAAACAGCACAATGGGTGACGTGGTAGTTAACGCTTCCTCCAGCCGATCCGATTGACGTGGTTCCAACCCGGTCAGAAGAGATGGGTGTCTCCTATTAAACACCAAGCCTTTATCTTATGACCTAGGTCTTAGTAGCAGACAGTCAGCAACCAACATCACATATCCTCTCACCCCGGGCCTCGGTGACGGGCGCTAAAGCAGCTCGGTTCGTGAGATTTAAAAAAAAAAAAAAAAAAAAAAAAAATCAGTGTTCCAGCCTAAATTTCATGTTCGTTATGTTGCATTTTTTTTTTTTTTATGCGAGGAAGAAGGAACCAAAGGCCATGAGCCCGCAGTAACAGTTCCCTCCAAGAGAAAAACAAAATACAATAGAGCCAAATTCAAGATCCGATCATTTTGAGATGCCTGGACACACTGCGTTTGAAAGACTGGAGATCATAGGCAGGAGGAAATACAGACAGAGGGAGACAGTTCCAGAGCTGACCTGTTGCATGAATGAAAGACTGGGAGTAACGGTTAACTCTTGCATTAGAGAGTTGGACAGAAAAGGGATGAGAGTTTGCTGCCAGACGGGTGCTACGCGCCCGTCGTAGAGGTGGAGGAATGCAAGCAGACAGTTCAGAGGAGCAGTGACCATTAAAGTAGCGATAGAAAAGAGATAAAGATGCAACAGTGCGGCGAAAAGTCAGAGGTTGAAGGGAGTCAGTAAGAGGAGGAGAGTTAATGAGACGAAAAGCCTTTGACTCCACCCTATTGAGAAGAGCTGTATGTGGGGAGCCTCCCCACACATGAGAGTTGTACTCCACACAGGGGCGGATAAAACCCCTGTATAGAGTCAACAATTGTGCAGGGGTAAAGAAAGAGCGGAGTCGGCTTAGCACACCCAATCTCTTGGAAGCAAATTTTACAAGAGATGTAATATGATCTTTCCAAAATAAGTCCCGAGTAAATGAAACCCCAAGCATGTTCAAGGATGATGCAGGATTAATCTGAATATTATTAAACATTAGTGGGTATACCTGTGGAAGATTTTGTCGGGTTGATAGGTGTAAGAACTGAGTCTTAGAAGCATTAAAGACAACCATATTATTTTTACCCCAGTCAGAGATATGAGCCAAGTCAGACATTAGGTGTGCCATAGCCTCATCCCTTGTTTCTTGAAGTAACTGTTGAGATGGGCGTTGCGGGAACCGAATGGAAAGGTGAAGGGTGGAGTCATCAGCGTATGAGTGGATGGGGTTAGATGTACAGCTTAGAAGATCATTGATGAATAAAAGGAAGAGAGTTGGTGATAGGACAGAGCCCTGAGGAACACCACTGTTGATAGATCTAGGAGAAGAACGATGGCCGTCTACGACAGCAGCTATAGAACGACCAGAAAGGAAGCTAGCGATGAAGGTACAGATAGAAGGATAGAAACCGTAGGAGGGCAGTTTGGAAATTAAAGATTTATGCCAGACTCGATCGAAAGCCTTTGAGATGTCAAGTGCAATGGCAAAGCTTTCGCCAAAGTCCCGAAAGGAGGATGACCAGGAGTCTGAAAGGTAGGTGAGAAGATCGCCAGTGGAGCGTCCCTGACGGAACCCATACTGACGATCGGAAAGAAGGTTGTGATAGGAAAGATGCCTTAAAATTTTTTTATTAAGAATTGACTCGAAAACTTTTGAAATACAGGACGTTAAAGCAATTGGACGATAGTTGGAGGGTTGGGAGTGGTCACCCTTCTTTGGGACTGGCTGAATGAGAGCAAACTTCCAGCAAGAAGGAAAGGTACAAGTTGACAGACAAAGGCGAAATAGTTTGCCTAGGCAGGGTGTAAGCACAGAAGCACAGTTTTTGAGAACAACAGGAGGGACCCCATCAGGCCCATATGCCTTGTTAGTACTGAGGCCAGTAATGGCAGAAAATACATCAACTGAAGAAATTTTAATGTCAGCCATGAGGAAGTCAGAGGGGGGAAGTGATGGAGGAACAGCACCGGAATCGTCTAAGGTGGAATTGGAGGAGAAAGTCTGTGCGAAGAGATCTGCTTTATCAGTAGAAGAAATAGCTACAGAACCATCAGAGTAGAAAAGAGGAGGGAAGGATGATGAGGTAAAGTTGTTAGAAAGATTTTTGGCAAGGTGCCAGAAGGAGCGGGAAGAATTCGAGTTGGAGAGTTGAGAGCATTTGGTATGGATGAAATTATTTTTAGTAGAGCAAAGAACAGACTTAGCACGATTCCGGGCAGAAACGTAAAGATTATGTGATTCAGGGGTGGGTTGGCTCCGGTACCTTTTGTAGGCCTTCTCCTTGTTGCGGACAGCATTAGAACAAGCGTGATTAAACCAAGGCTTTCTTGCGTTAGTCAAAGGATATGAGAAAGGAATGTATGCTTCCATGCCCGAGAGAATAACCTCCGTAATGCGCAAGGCACACTCAGATGGCTCACGGCCATGGAAGCAATAATCATTCCAGGGAAAATCAAAGAAGTACTGCCTGAGGGCCTCCCAGTCCGCAGCTCCAAAATGCCAGAGACGACGTTTCCCTGGAGGGTCCGCAGGCCGTACTGGAGCGATAGGACAGGTTAAGGTAATAAGGTTGTGATTGGAGGAGCCCAACGGAGAGAAAAGATTAACAGAGTAAGCAGAAGGATTAGTTGTGAGGAAGAGGTGATTTACCAATCACATACGTAATATCACAGGCAGTGTTGATAATAATGTCCCAACAGTTCATGAATCAATAGCAATTGTGCTTAAAATGACTGGAAGCGTTTGCATACTGTGATGGAGAGGTGGTGTCTTCATCTTGCAAAAATGTGAGATAATGTTGTTCGGTGAATAATCGATGTGCGTGTAAATGTGACCTCACACATAAGCGGCACCGCTCACAATCAGTTTTCCTTGTAATGTGTAATTCAGACATTCGGTAGATGAATGGACTATGAAGGTGTGCTGTAATGATCATAGTCATATGAAATATGATATCATAGGTGATATAATAGCCACATTCGACAACAGTATGCATAAACTCTTTGCCTGTTGAGGTGACAGTATTTTAACCTCCTACCTCTCCGTGGTGCACCACAGAACACATAAAAACATCTGCCTGAAGTACTACCAACGAGGAAATAAGCAACCGTTAACAGTGTCTGAACATCATCCTAATGTTTATTGGTCAGTGTCATTCATGATGTGAATATGGCAGGTAACCTTATTTGTAACTGGACGTAGATGTTAGGTAAATGCATTCCTCTTCAACCTATACTGATAATCCTATGAAATGGAATTACTGATATATGGAGAGAGAGAGAGAGAGAGAGAGAGAGAGAGAGAGAGAGAGAGAGAGAGGCTTGGAGCGATTCCAGTACTGTATATAGTGCATCAGGATGTTATGGTAACAGTGTAAAAACAACACAGAATAAAATGTTTAGTATTGTCAAGAATGCAAATATTTAGTAGAATGCCAATGGATCTCAAAAACTCGTTGGGCAATTATTATCACTGGCGGTATGAATAACGTAACCCCCCACCCCTACCCTGTCCGGCGCCTGCCCTGGCCTTCACTATGCCAAGCTTAGGCTGCGTACACAGAGAAAACAGGTTGCCTGCGCGCTGGTTACCGGCACCGACCCGCGCTGGTTACCTGCGCGGGTAGGTGTTCACAAAGGAAGCAGGTAACCTCCGACCCGCGCGACGTTAAAGGGACGTTAAAGGGACAAGGTCGCAGTCAGCTGTGATCTACCGGGCATACAGTGAAGATGTCAAGCTCGTCGTCTGATGAGTTCATGTTGCTTGACAGTGATCACCCAAAGATCCATCCATCCATTGCCAGACGCCTTAATCCCGTAAGGGGTGGCCACAAACAAATCGCCTCCATGTCGCCCTGTCCCCCGTCATTTCATTGCCCTGCTCCCAGTTCACACCCCCCTCTCTCATATACCTCCATCTCATCTTTGGCCTCCCCCTCCCTCTCCCCCCCTCTACCTCACTCACATACACTCTCTTCATCAGTCTCTCACTCTCCATCCTCTCCACATGGCCAAACCACCACAGATCTAATGGGTAAAATCTGGGAGCGTCCCAGGCAACGTTATATACCCATTACTTATCCCCGGGCAATACCGGTTATCCCTCCTATACCCCTTTCACCTTAACTTGGCCCAGATTTTCTCCTTTTGCAGTTTATTTCACGTAGCTCAGCGGCAGAAAAGAATGCTATGGCTCTACATCCTTCCCATAGCGCTTCTTCGTGACTATACTCCTTTCACCTTAACTTGGACCAGATTTTCGTCCTTTTGCAGCTTATTTCACGTAGCTCAGTGGCAGAAAGACAATGCTATGGCTCTACAAACTTCCCATAGCACTTCTTCGTGACTATAAAGATGGAGATGTTACGTTTGGGCCAAAATGGGGTGAAGAAAATAGTTTATGATAAAATATACACAGAAAACGGGACACCAAAAGCCTGCCTTCGTCTTTGAAAATAAATAAATAAATAAATAAAAAATAATAATAATAATAAAAATCGTTAGCTTAGGCGTTCAAATCAGACTAGAGTTATACACCAAACTCTTCCCCAGCTACAAAAATACTTATATAACTATCTATCTATCTATTGCCAGACGCCTCAATCCCGTTTGGGGTGGCCACAAACAAATCGCCTCCACGTCGTCCTGTCCCCCGCAATTTCACTGCCCTGCTCCCAGCTCACACCCCTCGCTCTCATATACCTCTCCACCCCATCCCTCCATCTCATCCTCGGTCTCCCCCTCCCTCTTCCCCCCTCCACCTCACTCACATACACTCTCTTCGTCAGTCTTTCACCCTCCATCCTCTCCACATGGCCAAACCACCTCAGTGTGTTCCTCATAACACTTCCTATCACATCCACATCCACACCACAACGTTCCTTTATATCCTCATTCGTCAGCCATGTGACTCCACAGGCACCTCTCAAATAACTCATTTCCACTGCTCTCACTCTTGACTTGTGTCCTTCCAACAACGTCCAAGCTTCACTTCCATACGTTAGAGTTGGTATCACAATACTGTCATGTAGTAACTTTTTCACTTCCATGCTCACTTCCCTGTTTCTTATCATTGCTTTCAAAGAACCAACAACCTTTCTTCCCTGCTGTACCCTTTCAAGCACTTCACCCTCCAAACCTCCATCTTTACTCATCACACTACCCAAGTACTTAAACGTACTCACATTCTCCAATCCTTCACCATCCAACCTCGCTGCACATTCACTGACTTCACCTCTCTCAAAGACCATCACTTTACTCTTCCCTACATTCATCTTTAGATTCCGTTTCTTACACACTCTCCCAAACTCATCCACCAAGCCTTGCAGCTTCCCTTCGTCTTCACTCAACAACACAGTATCATCTGCAAACAACAGTACAGGGAGTTTCCAAACACTATCCTCTCTCACCAGGGCCACTCCAGCATCCACTACTCTACCTTGTACCTCTTTTATTACCCCATCCATGAACAGATTGAACAACCATGGAGACATGACACATCTCTGTTTCAACCCAACCTCCAAAGAGAAAAATTCACTTAGTTTACCATCCACATGCACTGCAGCCTTCGCACCATCATACATACTCTTCACAGCATTCAACAACTTTCAATCTACTCCATGTATTCTTAATACTTTCCACAACCCTTGTCTATCCACCCTGTCATATGCTTTCTCCAAATCCATGAAAGCCACATACAACTTCTTTCCCTTCTCTAGAAACTTTTCCACTCAAGATCTAAGAATGAATATCTGATCTACACAACCTCTTCCCTTCCTAAAGCCTCCCTGTTCTTCTCCAACTAATTCCTCTGTTCTTTCTCTAACTCTGTCAATAAGTATCCTACCATACACTTTTCCTATTATACTAAGAAGACAAATGCCCCTATGATTACCATACACTTCTTTTTCCCCTTTTCCTTTGTACAAGGGAATAATAATTATACCTGACTTCCAATCCTCCAGGACTCTACCTTCCTCCCAGGCCAATCTGCACATCTTCCACGTCCATTCTACTACTATCTCTCCTCCATGCTTCAGCATTTCACCACACACTCCATCAATTCCTGGGGCTTTCCCCAATTTCACTTTCTTCATTGCTTCCACAACTTCTATCCTACTGATTTCTTCCTGTCTTCTCACCTCCCTCCTTCTCCCAGCCATTCCCCAGCCACTTATACTCTCATTACTTCCATCCTCTACATTCAACAATTCCTTAAAGTGTTCTCTCCATCTGCTCACTTTTTCTCCCTTCTCCACTAGTAATCTACCATTTTTATCTTTCACTCCCCTGCTAACCTCACTTCCACCCTGTCTTACTCTCTTCACCTCTTTCCAGAACATTTTCTTAAAGTCCCTCCACTTTACACTCAAATTCCGTCCAAATTCCTCATCCACTCTCTTCTTACTCTCTCTTACTAATCTTTTCACCTCTCTCTTTCTTTCTACATATAACTCTCTCTTCCGCCTCTCAACTTCTTCCACGCCTATTCTCATCCATTCATTGTATGCTTTCTTCTTTTGTGCCACAGCCTGTCTCACCTCTTCAGTCCACCTCGCTGTTCCTTGCACCCCCCTCCGTCTTCTCTTTCTCCCACACACCACATAACATGCTGCACATATTTCTTCTGTAAATATCCTGCACACACCTTCCACGTCCCCCATCTGCTCCAATTCATATTTGCCCAATCGTTCCTCCACTTCTCTCTTATACTCTGCCTTTTTCTCATCCACTTGTAACCTTTCCAATCTCCTTGCAACTACTCCTTCCTCTCGTCTTTCCCTTCTTCTATTCCTCCATCTTACTTGTATCCTAATTCTGGCCACCACCAAGTAGTGGTCAGAAAGTCCACTCCCCCAACTTCTATAAGCTCTTGCATCTATTACACATCTTCGCATCCTTTCATCCACACACACATAATCAATCATTGCCTTCCTTTCATTCAGTTCACCACCCACCCTTCTCATCACTCGCCATGTATACCTGTGGATCATTTTATGCCTGCAGAGGGTATTGGCTATCACCAACCCCCTCCCAGCACAAATGTCCACTAACGCACTGCCATTCTCATCTATCGCAGTAGGCACACCCCACTCACCAACTATTCCATCCACCTTCACATTCCCTACTTTACCATTCATATCACTGATCAAAAACACTCTCTTATTCCTTCCAAACTTTTCCAAGCACACTTCCACATTTGTCCAGAACTCTTCTCTCACTCTGCTAGCACGATCTTGCGTTGGCGCATACACACACACAATCGCCCACCCATTGTATTCCAACTTTCAACTTTACCCACACAATCCTTGACCCAACTGATCCATACTGTCTTATGCTCTTCTTCCATCTTTTACTCTCGTACATACTCCTTCCTTTGCCCTCTCATTCTCACCTACTCCTGCACATATACCCCATCCATACTCCTATTCTCTCACACTTTCTCCTCTCCATTTTGTTTCAGTCATTCCACATACATCCACTTTTGCACCCTCAAGCACCTGGACAATCTCTCTCTCTTTCACCTCATCATTTGCTCCTCTTACATTCCACGTAGCCATTACCAAGTCCTTTGTCTGGTCCTGGGTCGTCATCGTTTGGTCAGTCCTTGTCCGAGGCTTCTTGTTTGTTTTTTTAGTTAGTTGTTTTCCGGGGAGGGGCAATCTAAGGGTGCGTTCACAGAGAAAGCGAGTTTACCCGCGCGGGTTACCGGCGCCAACCTGCGCCAAGAATTAAACCATACAAACAAGTGGGGGTGTTCATAGAAGAAGCGGGGTCGAGCATGTCGGAGCAGGCAGCCTGCTTCAACCCGCTTTCCGGAATCCTCGGACCATTCTTGCCTACTCAACCCGCGCGGGTAGAGGTGTACAGTTGGCCGCGCTTCCAAATTCCCTGAACTTCACCCATAGTCAGCGATGTGGCACTTGGTGTATTTGTTTGGATCTTTGGACACGTACCGTAGCAGTATGAAGAGCTGGGACCTCGCAATAGTGACCTGGCACGGACAGTGAGTAACGGAATTTTCCTCTCAGCGTCTGTGCATTGTCGAACCTCTGTATCAGTTGAATAGTGATGAGCATTAGGATATAACCTGACCCTGTATCGGGTGTCCAGTTTAGTGAGGAGGAGGTGTGGCTAGAGGTGGAAGGGAGGGAGAGGAGGGGGGAGGGGTGGGCTTTCCTACTCTGGGTAGCTTTGCAAAGGGTTTCGGGAAGAAGGTTCACCAGCAACTATGTATGAATCTGGTTATATAAGAAACCAATTAATAAATCACCACAAATGTAAGAGTCACACATCACTATAATGGAATCAACTAAAAATGGAGGATAACCACGTAAACATATCCTGCTGTTTCATTACAAAATTCAGGTGGCACACAGAAGGTGCCAAGCAAGAGGAATTTACTGCCACAGCATGTCATATATATGGTATTCCTGGTAGACATAACAGGGAGTAGCATTTTGGCACCATGCTATCACCTATGAAGGTATTCTATTAGGTATGCACACAGTGCAACTACGATGTAGGCATACTAACATGCTTATAAAACTACACAAGTTTTTTTTTTTAATGTGTCTACATTCCATGTAACATCAGGAATAGTCGTTTTTTAACAGTCATTTTCATTGTTATTGACTAAAATAGTGTTACTGTGGTGCCGAGTCAAGTGGCCTCATGAATCAGCCTCCACCTCCCCCGCACCAACTACACGCCACATCACATGATAAGCCTAATACTTAACAAACTGAGGTCTGCTGTGTCTTACGTATCATTATGTCGCGTTCACAGCTGTACTGAGAGCCAAGTAATACATATATTATTTAGCCCTCTATACAAAGGTGAAAGCATGCCGTGTGTGTGTGCCCCTAACCATGTGAATGTCTGTTGACTCACGCGTTTCCTGTAAAGTATTGGGTTCCAGCTTACGACTTAGCAAGCAACAGGAGAGCCCGACCCTCCCCCCATTCCCGCCCCTTCCCCACTAGTCACACCACCTCCTCACCAAACTAGACACCCGATACAAGGTCCAGTTATATTCTACTGCTCAACACTATTCAACTGATACAGAGGTTCGATAATGCACAGACGCTGAGAGGAAAATTCCGTTACTCACTGTCCGTGCCAGGTCACTATTGCGAGGTTCCAGCTCTTCATACTGCTACGGTACGTGTCCAAAGATCCAAACAAATACAGCGGTGCCACATCGCTGACTATGGGTGAAGTTCAGGGAACTCGGGAGTGCGGCCAACTGTACAGACTGGCTACGGCGCGAAATTGTGGAGATTGCGACACGCCAGTAATATGCAGATTTTTTTTTTTTTTTTTCGCCATTTTTATCAGAATCGGTCATTGTGGACTCAGGATCAGTATGGAAACAAAGATAATGAAATTCAAACATTTTGTGATGGAAAGGCTATCAGTTATTCCCTCAATTTTTTGAGGGAAAAATTAATATAACTCCTTTTTAATAACTCCTTTTTAAGATCACAAAAAAGATGGTGATATTCTCCAAGTTGTTCTCTCTTGCAGTTTATTTCATGAGTTGCTATTTTTTTTGCTTTTGATCTTTGGGTGATCACTGTCAAGCAACATGAACCCATCAGATGACGAGCTTGACATCTTCACTGTATAAATGTCCCTTTAACGTCGTGCGGGTCAGAGCTGGTTACCTGCTTCCTTTGTGAACACCACGCTGGTAACCAGTGCTGGTCGGCGCCGGAAACCAGCGCGCAGGCAACCTGCTTTCTCTGTGTACACAGTAGGGTGGAGTGAGAAAACTTTTTTTTCGTTTTTCAAAAGGCCTGGGTGGGGAAAAGTTGTGGGTTCATAATACAAATACTGTGTTAAAATTATTTTCCTCTAAGATAATATTTGGACTATGCACACTGAGCTTTAAGTTCTTCCCTATGACGCTAATTGTGACGCATTTCTTCCAAATGCGCCAGGTATCTGTTGTCAACAACTATTGTGTAAAAAGATATTTTAACAACTAAATGTGTAACAGTTCCTTAAAGTGTTCTAGGCACACTTACTGCACTGGCTGGCTGCATCTACACAAGGTTAATGGACGACGAGTCAGAGGTGGAGCCGCCAACAGCCGTTCATGCCCAGTATCGCTTTATCGGCAGTTCACGTACCGTACGGAAGGACACACGTAGACGTAGTGCTGCTAGTGGTGGGCGTAATCGATTACTAGTAATCGAATGATTCGATTACTTGTTGGAAAAGAACAGTAATCGATTACTTTTCCAGTAATCGATACTTCTGACCGATTACTCTGAAATTTGAAATAATGACAACGTTTGTTTCGTTTGGATCTGATACTTTTTTATATATATATATATATAATTTCAACTGTGCCACCAGGCATATAACATAGATTATATAATATCTGGTACATATTTTCAGTCGGGTGGCAGGGTACTTGTTACGTTTAATAATAATTATATCCATTTAACAATAGTCAATAAAAGAAAACGGGATCAAGTAGCTGATTCTGCGGTTACGAGGTGTGGACTACTGGACTCAACTAACTTATACACCAATGTGATTTAGGATGCAATTTGTAATCCAATAATTTCTTTTTATAAGTCATTGAAACCATACCTATATTTGTGTAAAGCTGTAAACCATTAAAGGAGTTTGATATTATTTAGACTAATGTAATGAATTATTAAATTAGTAAAGGTTTAACTTTGATAATGTAAATATATAATGCTGTTTGTCAATAATATGTTCTTGCCACAAAATACCCTTTAAATAACTTTTTTTTTTTTTAATCAGGTATAAAAAATTTCTCCCATCTTTCCTGTCACTTCTTATTGCTTTTCTTTCCTTTACAGTTGGCTTTACATTGAGTGACAAGCCAAATGGTTTCCTGAAAGCCAAGAAACCATTTACAACGCTGGGTGGTAACCATATAACCAAACCATACGTGCTCCCTACGTGTCAGCAGGTGGGTTGGTGGAGGGTTAGTGCCCCTCCCCGAAAAACAAATAACTCAAAGTCAATGACCACCCCTTACGGGATTATGGCGTCTGGCAATAGATAGAGAGATAGTATAAAAAATATTCTGACACTTAAAACATTCGCTGAGTGAGGACGTGCCAGTTGCCACACGTGTAAAGTGTTATGTACTGAAAGTAATCGAACAGGTATCGATTACTATTCGATTACTTTCGAAAAAAGTAATCAGTAATCGCGATTACTTTTTTTTTTTGCTGGTATCGCCCACCACTAAGTGCTGCTAGCCAGGCGGTGTTGCCTCCCAGTCCCATATTATCGTACCCAGCACTATAAAATTCTCGCATTCTGATTCTGTTTCGGATTAATGTAAGAGTTACACCAACTCCTACTGTATACTATCTTATATCACGTACAGTGCCGTATTACTACATTTTGTGATAATTGTCGTACGCAGCAACACTGGGCAGCCACCCAGCCGGGCACCATGCAATGTAACCGTCACTAACCGTATATAACAGTAATATTACCATACAGTAGCCTCTGTTAGTTATTATTATAATTACACCAGACTTTTTAACAAACACAATATATTATTATTAAATGCACATACACATTAAAAATATCAAAATTTCAAATTACCTTAGATTTTGCATCAAATCTCCCCGAATTACCTTAGAATTACCTAAAACATCCAATTACCTTAAAAATTACCTTAGATGAGTCAAAATTACCCAATCTAAGGTAATTACCTTGAAAGTGAGAGCCCTGATTGGGGCGTTGTGGGCGGTTGTCTCTGCTGCAGTGGTCTGAGCTAACTTCCTCTTGCATAATACAAGGCTCCCTGCCTGCCTGCTTATCATGAAGAAAGCTAGACACGGAGGGAGAGGGAATGGGGGAGGGGTATGATGCAAGGGGAGGCTGTTACGTGCTGTATAGAGTAGCGGAGTGTAAAAACAAGAAAAAAAATAAGTGAGATTTCTTCACCCCAAAAGATATATATATATATATATATATATATATATATATATATATATATATATATATATATATATATATATATATATATATATGCAGAGAATTCACCGTGAAGATATGTATGCAAACTAACCACAGGAGAAATGAAAGGAGCGACAGTGAGTACTTTCGTATATTACATCTTCAGACAGAGTGAGACAGAAACGTAAAAGGTAGAGGTCTTTTATGCACACCCGCAGCAGGTAGTGGCACACAGAACAATGGATGACCTGAATTTTTACCTGCAGCTTAACTTAGGGTCACCTGCAGCAGGGAGTGGAACACAACAAAGGATCACCTGAATCTAAAAAATGCACGTGACAAAGGAGGAGGGAGGAGGAGGGGAGGAAAGGGGATTGGGAGGTAGGGGGAAGAGGAGAGGGGGGAGGGAGGAGGGGATAAATACTGCTGCATAACTTAAGACCTAGAGGATTAATGCTTGGTGTGTCCCATACAAGTGTGACTACACCACAAGGAGATGACAGGGAACAATCACGTGTTAGTCTGGGGGATACTGCTTTAAAATTAATTCAGTTAACAATTTATCACACTTAAAATGACCATAGCTCATGTTTACATTCTTTTCATATGTGCCAGAAATTAGACAAGATTCTATTACATTTCTTTCATCTAAGCTTTTTGATCTTGCTAGAATCTTGGAGCCTGTCCAGTCAATTTGGTGATCACTGGATGCTTTGTGTTGAAATAAATCACTACTCTGTTGGGCTGTTCTTACACTGTATTTATGTTGTGAGATTCTAGTTTCCAAATCTTTTCCAGATTGTCCTATGTAAAATTTGTTACAGCTTTTACACGGGATTTTGTAAACAACGCCTGAATTACTGAAAGGGCTGCTCTTGATGAGGGTTTTTTTGATGGTGTTCTCATATCTGAATACTACTTGTACATTGAGTTTCCTCAGTATGTGAACAACATCAAGAAAATTTTCATGGAAGGGGAGGACAAGGGTTCTTTGAATGTTCTGGCGATCTGGCTTATTAGTTTTCCCTTCAAGGAATCGTTTCTTGGCTGTATTGTGGCACTGAGTTAGTATGCTTTGTGGATATTTTAGCTTCTTTCCAATACTCTGAATCATTTATAGTTCATCATCTAAAAATTCTGGGTCTGAAATTCTATATGCTCTTAGGTACATAGATATGAACACAAATCTTTTTACATTAATTCGTTAGTTCCATCGATTAAATTTACTCATGAGATGGAAATGGATAATGAATTGCCATTTTTGGATGTAAAAGTCATCAGGGACCAAAATGTTTTGAAGACTAAGGTATATAGAAAACCTACAAATATTATGTCATATGTTCATTACTATTCAAACCATCATATTAATGTAAAAAGATCTGTGTTCATATCCATGTACCTAAGAGCATATAGAATTTCAGACCCAGAATTTTTAGATGATGAACTAAAAATGATTCAGAGTATTGGAAAGAAGCTAAAATATCCACAAAGCATACTAACTCAGTGCCACAATACAGCCAAGAAACGATTCCTTGAAGGGAAAACTAATAAGCCAGATCGCCAGAACATTCAAAGAACCCTTGTCCTCCCCTTCCATGAAAATTTTCTTGATGTTGTTCACATACTGAGGAAACTCAATGTACAAGTAGTATTCAAATATGAGAACACCATCAAAAAACCCTCATCAAGAGCAGCCCTTTCAGTAATTCAGGCGTTGTTTACAAAATCCCGTGTAAAAGCTGTAACAAATTTTACATAGGACAATCTGGAAAAGATTTGGAAACTAGAATCTCACAACATAAATACAGTGTAAGAACAGCCCAACAGAGTAGTGATTTATTTCAACACAAAGCATCCAGTGATCACCAAATTGACTGGACAGGCTCCAAGATTCTAGCAAGATCAAAAAGCTTAGATTTTTTTTTTTTTTTTATGCGAGGAAGAAGGAACCAAAGGCCATGAGCCCGCAGTAACAGTTCCCTCCAAGAGAAAAACAAAATACAATAGAGAGCCAAATTCAAGATCCGATCATTTTGAGATGCCTGAACACACTGCGTTTGAAAGACTGGAGATCATAGGCAGCAGGAAATACAGACAGAGGGAGACAGTTCCAGAGCTGACCTGTTGCATAAATGAAAGACTAAGAATAACGGTTAACTCTTGCATTAGAGAGTTGGACAGAAAAGGGATGAGAGTTTGCTGCCAGACGGGTGCTACGCGCCCGTCGTAGAGGTGGAGGAATGTAAGAAGACAGTTCAGAGGAGCAGTGACCATTAAAGTAGCGATAGAAAAGAGATAAAGATGCAACAGTGCGGCGAAGAGACAGAGGTTGAAGGGAGTCAGTAAGAGGAGGAGAGTTAATGAGACGAAAAGCCTTTGACTCCACCCTATTGAGAAGAGCTGTATGTGGGGAGCCTCCCCACACATGAGAGTTGTACTCCACACAGGGGCGGATAAAACCCCTGTATAGAGTCAATAATTGTGCAGGGGTAAAGAAAGAGCGGAGTCGGCTTAGCACACCCAATCTCTTGGAAGCAGATTTTACAAGAGATGTAATATGATTTTTCCAAGATAAGTCCCGAGTAAATGAAACCCCAAGCATGTTCAAGGATGATGCAGGATTAAGCTGGATATTATTAAACATTAGTGGGTATACCTGTGGAAGATTTTGTCGGGTTGATAGGTGTAAGAACTGAGTCTTAGATGCATTAAAAACAACCATATTATTTTTACCCCAGTCAGAGATACGAGACAAGTCAGACATTAGGTGTGCCATAGCCTCATCCCTTGTTTGTTGAAGAAACTGTTGAGATGGGCGTTGCGGGAACCGAATGGAAAGGTGAAGGGTGGAGACATCAGCGTATGAGTGGATAGGGTTAGATGTACAGCTTAGAAGATCATTGATGAATAAAAGGAAGAGAGTTGGTGATAGGACAGAGCCCTGAGGAACACCACTGTTGATAGATCTAGGAGAAGAACGATGGCCGTCTATAACAGCGGCTATAGAACGACCAGAAAGGAAGCTAGCGATGAAGGCACAGATAGAAGGATAGAAACCGTAGGAGGGCAGTTTGGAAATTAAAGATTTATGCCAGACTCGATCGAAAGCCTTTGAGATGTCAAGTGCAATGGTAAAGCTTTCGCCAAAGTCCCGAAAGGAGGATGACCAGGAGTCTGAAAGGTAGGTGAGAAGATTGCCAGTGGAGCGACCCTGACGGAACCCGTACTGACGATTGGAAAGAAGGTTGTGATAGGAAAGATGCCTTAAAATTTTCTATTGAGAATTGACTCAAAAACTTTTGAAATACAGGACGTTAAAGCAATTGGACGATAGTTGGAGGGTTGGGAGTGGTCACCCTTCTTTGGGACTGGCTGAATGAGAGCAAACTTCCAGCAAGAAGGAAAGGTACAAGTTGACAGACAAAGGCGATAGAGTTTGCCTAGGCAGGGTGTAAGCACAGAAGCACAGTTCTTGAGAACAACAGGAGGGACCCCATCAGGCCCATATGCCTTGTTAGTACTGAGGCCAGTGATGGCAGAAAATACATCAACTGAAGAAATTTTAATGTCAGCCATGAGGAAGTCAGAGGGGGGAAGTGATGGAGGAACAGCACCGGAATCGTCTAAGGTGGAATTGGAGGAGAAAGGCTGTGCGAAGAGATCTGCTTTATCAGTAGAAGAAATAGCTACAGAGCAATCAGAGTAGAAAAGAGGAGGGAAGGATGATGAGGTAAAGTTGTTAGAAAGATTTTTGGCAAGGTGCCAGAAGGAGCGGGAAGAATTCGAGTTGGAGAGTTGAGAGCATTTAGTATGGATGAAATTATTTTTAGTAGAGCGAAGAACAGACTTAGCACGATTCCAGGCAGAAACGTAAAGATGATGTGATTCAGGGGTGGGTTGGCTCCGGTACCTTTTGTAGGCCCTCTCCTTGTTATGGACAGCATTAGAACAAGCGTGATTAAACCAAGGCTTTCTTGCGTTAGTCAAAGGATATGAGAAAGGAATGTATGCTTCCATGCCCGAGAGAATAACCTCCGTAATGCGCAAGGCACACTCAGATGGCTCCCGGCCATGGAAGCAATAATCATTCCAGGGAAAATCAAAGAAGTACTGCCTGAGGGCCTCCCAGTCCGCGGCTCCAAAATGCCACAGACGACATTTCCCTGGAGGGTCCACAGGCCGTACCGGAGTGATAGGACAGGTTAAGGTAATAAGGTTATGATCGGAGGAGCCCAACGAAGAGAAAAGATTAACAGAGTAAGCAGAAGGATTAGTTGTGAGGAAGAGGTCAAGTATTTTGGAGCTCTCTCCAAGGCGGTCAGGGATACGGGTAGGGTGCTGTACAAGCTGCTCTAGGTCATTAAGGATAGAAAAGATGTAGGCTTGTTCACCAGGTGGATCCGTGAAAGGAGAGGAGAGCCAAAGGTGGTGGTGAACATTGAAATCTCCTAGAATGGAGACTTCAGAGAAAGGAGAAATGGATAGAATGTGTTCCATCGTAGAAGTAAGATAGTCGAAGAATTTTTGATAGTAGAATCAGGGGATAAGTAAACAGCACAGATATATTTAGTCAGAGAATGACAGGAAAGCCAAAGCCAGAGTGTAGAGAATTCAGAAGAATCGAGTTCAGGAACACGAGAGCAAGATAAGTCGTTGCGTATATATACACAACAGCCACCTTTGGCTTGGAAATGAGTATAGAGAAAGTAGGAGGATACAGAGAAGGGCTTGCTGTCAGTTGCCTCAGACAGCTGAGTCTCAGTTAGAAAAAGAAGGTGAGGTTTAGAGGAGGAGAGGTGGTGCTCAACAGAGCGAAAGTTAGAGGAAAGGCCGCGAATGATGCAGAAATGAAGAAGAAGAGAGTCAGACAGTGGTTCCAGGCACCTCGAGTCGTCACCGGGAGAGGGGCGGATGGTGGGGGCATTTATGGTCCCCCCCCTTGGGACTCCGAGGCTTGGAGAAGAGTCGCCATTTTTGTTGAATTTTGAATAGGAAGTGTAGTGTGTACTGTGCATGTAGTTTGGTGTAGATAGAGAAATTTGTACTGGAGAGCATGCTGGCCTACTCTCTGTGTAACTGAGACACTGAAAAAGTTCAGCAAAGGGGGATGAAAGAAATGTAATAGAATCTTGTCTAATTTCTGGCACATATGAAAAGAATGTAAACATGAGCTATGGTCATTTTAAGTGTGATAAATTGTTAACTGAATTAATTTTAAAGCAGTATCCCCCAGACTAACACGTGATTGTTCCCTGTCATCTCCTTGTGGTGTAGTCACACTTGTATGGGACACACCAAGCATTAATCCTCTAGGTCTTAAGTTATGCAGCAGTATTTATCCCCTCCTCCCTCCCCCCTCTCCTCTTCCCTCTACCTCCCACTCCCCTTTCCTCCCCTCCTCCTCCCTCCTCCTTTGTCACGTGCATTTTTTAGATTCAGGTGATCCTTTGTTGTGTTCCACTCCCTGCTGCAGGTGACCCTAAGTTAAGCTGCAGGTAAAAATTCAGGTCATCCATTGTTCTGTGTGCCACTACCTGCTGCGGGTGTGCATAAAAGACCTCTACCCTTTACGTTTCTGTCTCACTCTGTCTGAAGATGTAATATACGAAAGTACTCACTGTCGCTCCTTTCATTTCTCCTGTGGTTAGTTTGCATATATATATATATATATATATATATATATATATATATATATATATATATATATATATATATATATATATATATATATATATATATATATCGTATATTATATACATATTTGTATATATTTATATTTATTTTGTGTATTTGTTTATTTATTTATATATAATCTATGTATTCATTGATTTATATACTGTACTTCAATTTGATGAACAATCGGTCGAAAGAAATGTTACACCATAGTTAAACTTTGAACCATTAAAGTCTAGGCCAGTAGGTGGCGCGGATGCTGCACTCTGTGAGTGTTCCTTAATATTATGCAGGGTGTCCCAGGAGTTGACAGTACTAATTGCACGACATTATTCCTGGGGTCATTCTAAGACTTAAATGTCCAGTCAACATATGTCGGATTCGAGACAGTGACGGAGTAAATAGAATTTAAATTTACGCATGGTAATGGGAGAAATTATTCATTACCAGCCCTGGGTGCCAAACTATATGCTATTCAGTGCTATATTTTTGCTGAGAATTGCCTAAGCAATTATCAACAAATACCCTGTAAACTATCATACTAAAAAATAAACACTGAAGGTATCTAGGATGGGAACCAGGAGTGGCAATGCATACGTTCTCCTATTACCATCCTTCAAAATCCAGTACCCTTGACTCAACCAATGTTGTGAATTTGACGTAGGCTTATTGAATATTTATGTCTTAGATGACCTCAAAGCATCTCCTGAAATTAGCACGTTAAATCCTAGGACACGCTGTATAATCACTCGATCAGCAGACATCAGTGCACGTTTTGACCGAAATAACTTGACACCACAGGCCAAGGATACAGCAAAATGACCTCCGATTTCTGCTTCATAAAGACGCCATAAACGGCCTCCTTGCGACATTACCTGGCTCGTACTGTTAACAAATACATTCAGATTATAAGAGATTCGTTTTCTTGTGGCATCATGAGCTCTTAGTGGTCATTTAGAACAACATTTCTTTATAGGAGCCAATTCACATCTCCAACCCTTCCACCCACCCTCCTTCCTGTCCACTCATCCGTCCTTCACTTGACCCTAGAAATTTCTTCCCGCATTATTATTATTATTATAATTATTATTATTATTATTATTATTATTATTATTATTACTAGTACCACCACCACTACTACTACTACTACTACTACTACTACGACGACGGCGACGACGACTATTACCATTATTATTATTATTATTATTATTATTATTATTATTAATTATTGTTCTTGTTCTACTTATTCTTTTTTTTTTCCTGTTATTGCCCCAGGTTCATCTGCACGGTAACCGGTGGACTGCAGGGTGGTGTTGGCCTTCTTCTGCAGTTCACAATCACTCTATCGAGAGATAGTAATGGAGCTGAGGGACGTGTGTATAAACAGGCACCTGCGCTATTTGATTTGGTGCCACCACGTAAAGGCGTCCCCCTCCAGGCGTCCCTTAATGAGAAGAATTAAGAAACCTTCGATTTTTTTTAATTGTTACTGCCGTTGTTGTTATTCTTATTGCTTCCCCCCCCCCCTTGGCTGTGCAGGCACGTCGACCACAAGTAAGCAACTGCTTCAGTGAGGTCGTCCTACATACAGTGTATACACGGTGAAGAAATCTGGCGTCCTCTTTTGATACACAGCACCTTACCAGGGTAGGATCAGGGTCCTTCCCCACGGCGTGGTGCAGGGAAATATGAAGACGTTTGGATACCGGGTGGACGCTGAAACTGCTCCACCCAGGATACACACAGCCACCACGTGTAGGCTCCTCGTCAGTGCTGCCCTTATTCTTGTTGTAATTAAAACATGTTCAAATAAACAACTCGTTACTCCACAACACCGTAAAAATTCTGACACCGTTGGCTGCTGATTTTGAGTGCGAGTCCGCGTGCCAAAGAAGACAGTGCAGATCCGCAGAACTTTGGCCTTGCTTGTGTGTGAGGTGCTGATAGAACAACACTAAAAGACATCCTCACTGACATACTTGATTTTGAATATCATGAACACCACACTAACATAAACACCAACACTAAACAAATCACAAACACGACCACATTATCTGAATTATAATCACATGTCATGGTACACATCAACACATGGTAAAACGCACAACAACATGGTCATAAACACCACCACGTTTTCGTAAGGGATCAACATATTGTCATCAAGACCAGCACACTAACACATGGTCAAATAGTAGAGCCACCTGGACATGTATACCAACACCTGGCCATGTGTACAGCGCCATATGGTTATAAAGCAACACCTCACAGTCGTAAACATTAGTCACAACAGCACATACACGTTCCTTATCTCCTTCTGGTTTGTAAAAATTCCTTCCTATTTTGAAACGCAGACCAGTTACCATGATTTCAATTTGCAGAGGAACCTAGGCGTGATGAATTTGTGCACCCTCGCTGAAGCAGCTGTGGCGTCCACCCGGGAGCCAGATCTCTTCCTATTTCCCTGTTCCTCGCCATATGAAAGACCCTAGTCCGACCCTGATAAGATGCTGCCTACCACAAGGGGGCGCCAGATCCTGTATGTACTCTACTGTACATTCAAGACGGCCCCGCAGAGCAAGATACTTACCTGTGGTCGACGGGTTTGCTTGGCCAGAAAGATCAGGATTTACAAGGAACAGCAACAGCAGAAACAGTTATTATTTTTTATTTCACATAATTAAGCACACCTCAGTCGAAGAAAAGAGTACGTAAGTGTGAGAGACTGACGCCGTCACATGTACACGTGGGGAGCGACTTTGACATTTTGAATAAGTGGTGACAATGGCAGTGCATATTTAAGTGCTGACTAGGTACGTAGGCCAACTTTTTATGTCCCAACTTTCATAACTGGGGTGCAGTTAATCTTTTAATGTAAGGCTTGTTGGCATCTTTATATTTATCTTGAGACGACCAGATTAAAGAGAGAGGAAGCTGGGAGGAGGCCAGGGAATAAACAGGGAAAAAAACAACTCATTACAAGGGTACAAAGAAAAACGTGCTTTGAATGTTGAAGGACACACAGAATGTAAAGAGTTGAAGCACAGACAGAATATAAAGATGAGTAAAAATCGCTGGTTCATCGTGACACTCTCTCTCTCTCTCTCTCTCTCTTGGTTGCTGAGCTTGACAAGAGAGAATCACGAACTTCATGGTAGTCACGAATAAGTGCTGTGGAAAGTATGTACACCCACAGCACTGCATTATTCTGCCACTGAGCTACGTAAAATAAGCTGCGACGGGACATAACTCTAAGTCAAGTTAAGGTAAAAGGAGTGCAGGGATTAAAGATATGCATCCGGCAGTTCCCATATATATAGTCTTTCTGTTTCATTCTTTAGATCTCGAGAATAAGGTAATTAATTTGATAATGGTGTTGGAGACGGGAGTTTTCATGTGATGGCACGGATATAACTGGATGGTGGAGCTGTCTGGTAAACAAACGTCCGTCATCTCTCTCCCTATCCCCCCAGTAGATGATAGTGGACTGCAGGAGGAGGGCAGTTTGAGCCTGCTGCCCACTGGTTTCACGTTTAGATGAATTTGGAGTTACATCTACTACTACTACTACTGCTACTATTGCTACTACTGCTATTACTACTACTACTACTACTACTACTACTACTACTACTACTCTAATTCATTCTGCCCAATTACCAACTTTGGTTTTATTTCCTTGCTCCCTCCAGACGCTCTTATTTAACTTAGGCGAGGTTTTTCAGACAGGAGGGATTATAGCCTTCATTAACCCTTTCAGCGGCAGAGATCCTTCCTAAGCTGCAGCAGTTCGTCTGGAGGAAGCAAGAATAAACTGTCACCGTACTGAGGAAAGTTTACCCTATTTTGGCACTGTTTTCTATCATATCTTATTCCAGCTGATGCCAGACCAATTTATTCAGTTGGGAGTGAGTCACAGTAGCCTGTGAGCGTTAATACCTACACCATTTAATTCTCATGGTCACGGCTTCTTTTGTATTAATTTTTATGCTAATGCCAGACAGTTTTATTCAGGTAAATCATAAGAGCCTCGGTGTTCAATTCATTTCACACAATACTGTGTTATGTCAGTAGGATTAGGTTAGTGGTTTATATCAAGAAATATGAGGAACTTTCAAGAAATTGAGTGTTATGCCAAAGGATTAAGTTAATGTTTTTATCTGAAGATGTAGGGAACATTCTGAACATTTCGGCACGTCTTTTATTTTCCTTCTATTTCAGGAATTTGCCCTTGTCGGTACTGTTATTGCATAATGTTAATTTAAGTAGTTTGTTGCACGAAAAAATGTGATTCTTTCCTAGGTTCAGAACATTCTTGGCTGCGCTAGTAGTGGGAGCGAGAGGCGGGGTATTTAAAAAGAACCATCCCACATCTAAGTTCAGTCTAGTCAGTGAGCCAGGGAGTAACAGTTCGTTAGTTTGTGTGTGACAGCAAGTCAGTGAGAGAGAGGCAATCAGGCAGTGACAGAGAGACAGTCAATAACGGACATTCAGTGAGCAGTGAGACAGTGAACAATTAGCGAGACAGTCAGTGGGTCAGTGGCAGATAGACAGTGACAGAGAGTCAGTGACAGAGTTAGTGGGTCAGACAGTGAGATCTAATCAGTGAAGGACAGAGTAATCAATCACAGTTAGTGAGTGACAGCCAGCCAGTCAGTGAATGGACAGTCAGTGAGCAGTAGTGAGTAAGAGAAAAGTCACATTGTTTTGCAAGTGTACCTCAGCTGTGCCTAGGAGGAATAAAACCCGGAAATGTTCAGCAGACTTTGATTAACCATCTGACTTGTCTACACGTACTCGACAAATCTCGAATCTTGTGCTGTCACAGTTGGTGTCAGGAGTGCGATCCATCTTGAGAGATAGAGATGCTTGGACACGATGCCAGAACAGCGGATGTATTGTACCTCCAGTAGATATATTCCGGGTGTTGAAAACAAAGCAAAGAAAGTGAACAAAATGTAATGAAGAACTAATGAAATACTGTGAAGAATAGGAGTATTATTAAGGAGAAAAGAATGATGAAAAACAAAAGGATTATTATAAAAAAAAAAAAAAGAAATATCAAGAGGCACAGCTATAACAGCAAGAGAAATATCGAGACAAAGAAATATCAAGAAGCACAACAAGAATAACAAAAGAAATATTAAGAAATAAAAAAGCTCAAGCAGAAAACTACACAAGAGTAGAGGAACTGCTAGGTGGGCACAGACAGGAGCTTTGCAGGCTGTGTCAGGAGCTGCAAGATAGGACCAGGAAACTGAAGCAACAACAAGAGGTGGTGTATAGCAAGGTAGAGAGAATGAGTGACCAGGTAAGAGAAGTGCTGGAAGAGAGTTCCTGTATAGTGGAGGATAAAATGAGAAGTGAAATACAGGAGGTGAGTAACAGGGTCAAAGTCCCTGAACAGTGTTTGGTTGAGGGTCAGCACTCAGCATACCTCTTAGGTGCCGGTGATAGTTGCACAGAGGGGGATGGTCAGGCTGAGGGAGTAGCATTCCCAAAGGTCGTTGACACAGGATCAGAGAGATAGCTGGAAGTGGTGAGGCATAGACAGCTTCTAGAGATTTCACAGTGGCTGTGGGGAGTTACAAGACACTACATTAGGCTTGGTTTGCTAGTGGATTTCAGGATATGACTGTAAGGAAAAGAGAGAGAGAGAGAGAGAGAGAGAGAGAGAGAGAGAGAGAGAGAGAGAGAGACCCTGGCTGTGTATGGTGCCGACACTGAGGACCCCTGCATCCTGGGCTTAAACTCCCTGGTGTCCTGCTGCTGCCTGCTCGACTTCCATTCGAGGTAAATGCAGGTATTAGGAAGGAGTGTTTTGCTGAGGGTCATGGAACATGGAAGTGTACTAGTGATGAACAGACAGACTACAACTATCCCCTCTGAGTCAGAGATGCTGGTGCCCTGCAAAGTCAATGGCATGCTGCACACTGACATGCAATTGGTAGAGCACAGTAGACATGGCATGACAGATGAGGGAGTGATGGTGGGCAGGACCTTGGTTGACTCCATGGCAGAGGAGGTACCTGTTATCATAGACAACTTTTTACTTCATCCTAAGAAGATACATCACAACACAGCTGTGGGGTTGTGCCAAGAAGTTGATCAAGAACCACCGAGCAGTGCACGCAAGAGGAGCACAGTTAACCCGTGGATTGCGCAGTTATTCTTTTTTTATCCCACCCCGTGGTGTGCAAGAAATGAAGATTTTTTTTCTTTTTTATTGTAAACTAGAAGATAAACATCCAGGGTATCATCTGGTGAAAAAAAAAAATAATCTCTCTCCGTCTTTGCGTAGGGTCATGCATAAGTTTATGTAAAGGAGTAGTGAAAAAATGAAAAAAGAAAATTGTTTTTGCTTTTGTTTATAATACACTTGAAGATAAACATCCCGGGCATCATCTGGTGAAAAGAAAAAATCTCTCTCTCTCTCTCTCTCTCTCTCTCTCCTTCTTTGTGTAGCACCATGCATAAGTTTGAGTAGGGGTGGAGTAGTTATCGGTGATGCACGGCCAGCACAGCCTGAGTGGTGGCTCGCAATGGAACGCTACCCAACCTGAGCTGTGGCTCGCAATGGAACGCTACCGAGCCTGAGCTGTGGCTCGCAATCCACGGGTTAAGCTCTCTCAAAAAAATACTTTACCACTTGTGGGATCTGTTTTCCAGGAGTGCCCAGTGTCTGGAGAAGCTACTGATGGAGCAGCTGAAAAGGATCATGGTGAATTACGCTGATGTATTTTCCACAGGAGATCTGGACCTGGAATGCAATGACCTGGTGGAACACCAATCAACATGGGGGATCAGCAACCGATAAAGCAAACCCCTCAAAGGATAGCTCCAGGCTGCCATCTGGAAATGGAGAAGGTGATGGAAAATGTACACCAACAAGGTCTAACTGAAGGATGCAACAGTCCATGGGCATCTGCAGTCGTCCTGGTGAAGAATATGGATGGTTCCCAGAGGTGCTGTGAGGACTACCAGGCCCTCATAAATGTCACCATCAAGGGCTCCTACCCTCTGCCAAGGATGGACAGCACCCTTGATGCCCTGGTGGTAGTGAATTGGTTCTCAATGCAGAACCTGAAGTCTGAGAACAACCAGGTCAAGTTGGCAGATGCATACAGGGAGATGATGGCTTTCTCATATGGCCAGGGACTGGCAGGCTAAGGTCGAGCCCTCCAGGTTGTGTAATGCTCCAGTGACCTTCGAGAGTCTGGTGGAAAAGGTAATGGAAGGACTACATTGGAAGATAGCCCTGATCTACCTGGATGTTGTGATAATTTTTGGCAAGACTATCAAGAAGGATTGGAGATGCTGTCTGATGTCTTTGATCGATTCAGAACTGCACACCTTAACCCGCCAAGTGCCGGAGCCGTACAGGTACGGCCATGCCTGTGTCTGCGGACAGTGTTGGAGCCGTACCTGTACAGTCTGTAATTGCAACCGGCGTCATCACACTAATTTTCGTATTTGGGTGGAGATGACTGGCATGGACACTCATGCACCCTTCCTGCATCTGTGCCCACTTCCTATATCATCTATATATCCAGCCAGAGTGTCCTTGGCTCGAATAGCATAGTTACCGATGAAGAAAACGAAATTCTCCTACCTCAACTCAATGGGTGTTGACGGCGGCCGATAAAGTCTATGGGCGTTACTCCGAAGTTTTCAGCCGCCTGCTCGGGAGAATCGACCTCAAAATCGACCTAAATGGCTTCTGTGGGTACTTTTATGGTTGTTTTCCATGTTTTCTCATCATTTCTAACCTATCTAGCAAAAAAAGTCGACAATTGGTCTACACCACAGTTCCATGAGGGTCCAAAGTCTGGTGGCACACGGCGGGTCAAGCTTAAGTCCCAAGAAATGTTGCCTGTTCTGCAAGGAATTCCAGTATCTTGGACACATCATGAGTGAATCAGGAGGGTGCACTGACCCACAGAAGGTAGCTGCTGTAAGAAACTGGCCAGTGCCAACCAGTGTAACGGAGCTGCAGATTTTCCTGAGTTTGTGCCTCTACCATCACCAGTTTGTAAAGGACTTTGCCACCATTGCACCGTCACTACACCAATTCATGAAAAAGGGACACAAGCAGGACTGTGAAAAAGGGGGGAGGGGTAACTGAGGACAGTCCCTGGAGTCCGGGCCCGAGGGGGCCTGCACCCTCCAAGATAGTGTTATGAAGGAGGAAAATAAAACAGAGAATAGTTCACTCTATAATGACATTTCATTTCTAAAGAAAATATATAAAAGGAAGTAGAAATAGTTATATTTAAACACATACACACAAGGCTACGTGTAACATTTACAGTACACAGTCGTGAACTACTGTGTGTTTGTCACACTGAAAGGGGCTGAGGGCTATACGAGCAAACAGCCTCTGACCCGCTATCTTCTTTTGTTTTAACCTCTTACAGAGTTATCAATCAGTCAGAAATATATATCCATAAACAAATACTCGATGCAGTATACTGTATTAGGTATATGATACCTGAAGCTATAAGCATTCCAGTTCCTCTGGGGGAGGCGGTGGCAGAATCGGTAGAGAGGCGGCCTGCAGTCCTAGTGGACCCAGGTTCGAATCCCGGCTGAGGCAGGGAACAGTTTAAGGATTTGAATTTCTTGAAAAAAACACACACACACACACACACACACACACACACACAGGCTCTTCAGATTTAGCAGATGACCCGCCGACATGTCATAAAAGTACCCCCGCAAATACCAGTACACCAGTCCTGTATGAGACAGCCCTAGCATGTATGCAATATGGATGGTGGGTGTTAGCACCGAAGTGGTGACATGTGGATATTGTAGGAGGACTACTGGACCCCAAGGAGGACTACTGGGACTTGGGAATAGGCCCTGAAGGCTTTGCCCAGACTCGTACACGTAAAAAAGAAAAAAAAAAGAAAGAAAAGAAATCGTTTGAATCTGGGTGGGGTTCCTGGCTCAGCTTACCAGGGGATACAATACACACACTAAGTCAGCTAACGCATCGTTTTCTCATATTCCAGGTGTTCCCACAATCTACAGACAAATAATAAATAAATAAAAACCGTCACTAGCGTGACAACCGCACAGTCGTCATACTCACCCTCTAGAGTTCACCACCAGTTGACACGTCTCAATTCGTCTTAATTGCATACACTTCCATAATACAATATTTATGCAATATTGTTCAGTATTAGATTACTGCCTACAGTAATATATACTTAAATTGTATAAATAAATCATCCACTTCACACAGTACCTTAATCAAAGATGCCATATGTTCTACGAGGTGCTATCCAAAATATTCTGGACTAATGCTATATAAAAGAAAATGCACCATAGCTCCTATTGGCTGCCATCACCCTTGAAGCAGTTCCTTTGCTCATTGATACCCCAGTTCCAGCACTTCCTCCATGGCTGGAATGCTCCCTGGAAGTCCTTTTCAACGAGAATGTCCAGCACCACCTGCTGTTCCTTCTGGATGTCCTCAGTGGTATCAAAACGACGTCCTTTCAGTTTGATCTTCATTTTGGGAACAGAAAGTAGTCTCGGGGCCAAATCCGGCGAGTAAGGAGGGTGGGAGACGATAGCCATGTTGTTCTTGGCCAAAACTGCTAAACGTTGAGCGCATTGTGAGCCGGGACGTTGTCATGGTGAAGCAGCCAGTTGTCCTGCCAAAGGTCAGGCTGGGCGTCGCCTTCTTACATCTTGACACAGTTGCCGCAAAACATCACAGTAGAAGCTAGATTTAACAGTCTGGCCAGCTTGGACAAATTCTTTGTGCACAATACCCTTGATGTAAAAAAAAAAAAAAAAAAAAAAGATCAGCATGCTCTTGACATTGCTTTTCATCTGTCTGGCTGATGATTGACCAGCCCTGAACTGCAGATGCCACTGAAACACCTGTGTCCAACCAACTGATTGCTCCCAATCACTTGTTGAATCATTGCCTGGGTCTCTGTTGTATCTTTTTCTGAGATTCACACAAAATTTAATTCAAATTCGCTGTTCCATTTTATTTCAATCTCGAAAATCGCTTCACGACACGTGCAGGACAGCGAACAATGGAACATCACTAATCCCCAGGTCTGGCTAGCTCCCCGCCGCGTGGCACACAGACTGACTCACTACACACTGACTGACTGACAGTGCGTGTTAGTACCGCCACATAGAGCTGCATCGCGCTACTACAACCCATTCAGGCATCACGATCCCAGTACAGAAAATTTTCGATAGAACCTCGTATAACCAACCACATATTACCATTTTTTCCTGCCATATGCACACTGTCTTCCAGACTTAACATCCAGTGGTATCATCTCTCTGGACTCCAGCTCTTTTTTGCCACTCACCCAAGCTTACCAGAAATAATTTTTTACAGGGTTCGGTTTATAATGTCTGCTTTGTCTGTCCCTTCCCTGCTGGTTCGACCCATCGCATCCCGAGGGTCGGTTGTTGGTTTCTCCCTCGTATGACGTTCTGTTCATCCATTTCTGAAAAACAAAAATGGATCCAAGACATGCTGTGGTGAACTTTGGCATTGTGTTCCCTTCCTTTTGTCGGGGCGGTAGCTTTCATTTTTTTTTTTTTTTTATTACAGTGGAAGTAACTGCGATT
Organism: Coenobita brevimanus; assembly: GCF_032717465.1. Lineage (NCBI taxonomy): Eukaryota > Metazoa > Arthropoda > Malacostraca > Decapoda > Coenobitidae > Coenobita > Coenobita brevimanus. Next base: position 9,887,621 of record NC_136980.1, on the reverse strand, counting down.
TTATTTGCTCCCATTATTTCTTCCCCAGACAACTTTAGTGATTTTAGTGACTTCTGTTGAGCTCTCTTTGCACTAACCCTTTTATTCGTTCTGTCCACAGGCTTTATCCAAATTAGAGTGGCATTACTCGTTCTGTCCACAGGCTTTATCCAATTTAGAGTGGCATTACTCGTTCTGTCCATAGGTTTTATCCAATTTAGAGTGGCATTACTCGTTCTGTCCATAGGTTTTATCCAATTTAGAGTGGCATTACCTCCGAAAACGTTGTGGCTGTCGTGTGGGGTTGTGTTGGGTTCCAACCCATATGGGAGTATCAGGGAATGAGCTGGCTAAGGCAGTATCGGCTCGCCCACCATCTACTGTGTGATCCCAGCCTTTTCAGCTTTGGCTGCCTGCATTACATTTTTACCCTATTATTGTTGGACAAGTTCAGTGTTGTTGGCAAGGACGCTGGGAAGCGGTGTGGACTAACGAGATAAGTACCATTTGTGACAAGCTGGGCTCCTTCAGTTACTGGAGCTGGCCTCCACATTGGCCACACCAGGTTCTCTCATTGATTTTTAATGGAGGATGTTTCCCCCCCCCCCTTGAAGTGCATGGCTTGATGAATGAGTTTGGAAGTATGTATAAGCAACGGAATCTAAATGTGAATGTAGGGAGGAGTAAAGTTATGGTCGAGAGAGAAATGAAATCACTGGACGTACAGTGAGGTTGGATGAAGGGAAAATGGAAAATGCGGGTACATTTAAGTGCCTGGGTAGAGTGATGAGTAAGGATGGAAGTTTGGAAGCTGAAGTGCTTGATAGGATACAATAAGGAAGAAAGGCTGCTGGTTCTTTGAAAGCAGTGATAAGAAACTGGGAAGTGTGCATGGAAGCAAAAAAGTCGGTGCATGACAGTATTGTGATACCAACTCTAACGTATGGTAGTGAAGCTTGGACCGTGTTAGAAGGACACAAGTCAAGAGTGAGAGCAGTGGAAATGAGTTATTTGAGAAGAGCATGTAGAGTTACGTGGAGAGACAAACTGACAAATGAGGAAGTGAAGGAGCGTTGTGGTGTGGATGTGAATGTAATAGGAAACGTCAGGAGAAATACACTGAGGTGGTTTGGCCATATGGAGAGGATGGAGAGTGAGAGACTAACGAGGAGAGTGTATGTGAATGAAGTGGAGGGGAGGAGAGGGAGGGGGAGGCCAAGGCTGAGATGGAGGGATGGATTGGAGAGGTATATGAGAGAGGGGAGTGTGAGCTGGGAGCAGGGCAGTGAAATGGCCGGGGACCGGGTGATATGGAGGCGATTTGTTTGTGGCCACCCCTTACGGGATTAAAATGTTTGACAATAGATAGGCAAATTGTGTTCCCTTACGTTTCTCTGTGAAATCCTTGGTCCCCTTGACTGTTCAGCAGTTGTTGGAGTGGCCTAGTCTTAGGGATTTGTGTCGTTGGTACTTCTCCAAGCACCTGGCGAGTGACCAACTGTACTCGTACCGTCTATCGTTGGTACTTGTGAGAGGTGCGTGTTGTATGAGCCAGGGAGCTTGTGCAGGCACCCGGGCTACACTGTACCAAGTTTTGTCTGTTAATTATTGTATATTATCTATTGTTTGTTTTTATTCTCCTCACTGTTGTGTTTTAATCTATGTCTGGAGGCATACGACCCTGGCAGTTGTGCCGCAAGTGTTGTTATTTTCACCTTGTATATAGGCTGCTGTATATAGGCTACTGTATATAGGCTACTGTATATAGGCTACTGTATAGGCTACTGTATATAGGCTGCTGTATATAGGCTACTGTATATAGGCTGCTGTATATAGGCTACTGTATAGGCTACTGTATATAGGCTGCTGTATATAGGCTACTGTATATAGGCTACTGTATATAGGCTACTGTATATAGGCTACTGTATATAGGCTACTGTATATAGGCTGCTGTATATAGGCTACTGTATAGGCTACTGTATATAGGCTGCTGTATATAGGCTACTGTATATAGGCTACTGTATATAGGCTACTGTATAGGCTACTGTATATAGGCTGCTGTATATAGGCTACTGTATATAGGCTACTGTATATCCCATGTTTGTCTTGGTAATACTGACTGTGCTGATGGCCGAACATGGTGACGCGTGTGAACTGTGATACTTAATTGGGATTTAATGTTGTGGTAATTTGTTCTTCCATCTTACCATTATTATATGTGATGTTTTTCAGTCTGATCTGAACTACATTCTATCAGTTACACACAAACCCATCCACTGCCAAAGAGTCTCTCCAAAGATGAATAAAATCACCTGCAGGTAGCAAAGGTAAATGATAAAAGATGGCATAATACTGAAGGGGTTAGTAGTAGTAGTAGTAGTAATTGTAGTTGTTGTTGTTGTTGCAGCAGCAGTAATGGTAGTAGTAGTAGTAGTATTTGTTGTTGTTGTTGCAGCAGCAGTAATGGTGGTAGTAGTAGTAGTAGTAGTAGTAGTAGTAGTTGTTGTTGTTGCAGCAGCAGTAATGGTAGTGGTAGTAGTAGTAGTAGTTGTTGTTGTTGTTGTTGTTGTTGCAGCAGCAGTAATGGTAGTAGTAGTAGTAGTTGTTGTTGTTGTTGTTGTTGTTGCAGCAGCAGTAATTGTAGTAGTAGTAGTAGTAGTAGTTGTAGTCCCAGGTTCATCTGGATGTGAACCCACTGAAATGCAGGCTGAAGCCGCTCGCCTCCTGCTGTCCACCATCTTCATCTGGGGGACAGGGAGGCTGCTGAGGGACGTTTGTATAGCCAGGCAGCTCCACCACCTGGTCATGTCGGTGCCACCACGAGAAGGCGTCCCCCTCCGATAACACTCTAGATGCCTAATGATGGTTTATATTCTAATCTTTCTCTAATCTTTCTACCTCCAGACGATTTTATTCAGCTCCGGAGGCAATCTGAACCAGAAGGGGATATCTACAGGGCAAGCCATATCTATCGCTGCTCTTCCACACGGCCAGGCGATATATTGTGTGTTGAGGGCACAGCTTAGTTAACGTTATCAAATATGTATCCTGAATCATGCTTTCACTTCCTGCTCCCACTGTCACTTCCAGCCCACACCAGCAGACTGAGCCGCCCACGTAATACATGGGATACCACCACGTGAATTACTATACTCTTTTCACCATAACCTGGCCTACATCTCTGTCGTTTTGCGACTCATTTCACAGAGCTCAGTGGCAGAAAACGACAGTGCTACAGATCTATATGCCTTCCATAGCACTTCTTCATGACTAGCCTCATATTATACAACGAATATACTGATACAAGTCGGCATTCAAGATGGGGAGAGTTCACTTTTAAGCCAAGTTAAGAGGAAGGAGAGTGTAGTGGAATGTTGTTTACCGACCTCCTTGTATATCCTGCATTAAGCCCTTCCATACGCAGTCTGGTCTTATTCTTCCTATCCCCAGACGGTTTTCTTCAGTTCAGGAGTTGCTTTTCACACTGCAGGGGTTAGCCCTTGCCTTCATCAACCCCTTCGCAACGAGAGATTTCCCTTCACCCTTAATTCCGTTTTTTTTTTTTTTTTTTTTTTTTTGTAGATTATTCTTCCTGCCTCAGATGATTTTATTCAGCTCAGAGAGACGGTTCGATTTGGAGGGGTTGGATGTGGGCTTCAGTTGCCCCATCGCTAAAGGCCTGCCCTAATGCAGAATAAAATCGTCTGGAGATAGCACGGATAACACTGAATATTGTGCTGAAGGGATTAGTAGTAGTAGTAGTAGTAGTAGTAAGAGCGAGAATAACAAGGAAAATAAGTTGCTTGTGGCGGAGGAAGTAGTAGTAGTAGTAGTAGTAGTAGTAGCAGCAGCAGCAGCAGCAGCAGCAGCAGCAGCAGCAACAACAACAACAACAGCAGCAGCAACAACAGCAGCAGCAGCAGCAGTAGTAGTAGCAGTGCCCAGTCGAAGCTTGACAGGAACTAAATTCCGTCCAGTGCCATCATATATGACAGGATAACTGGTGATATGGTGTGGGGGAAGGCAATGCACACACAGGGAGGGGCAGGACCGTCAGGCCTGGATGCAAACTCTTGGCGAGTAATCCTCAGTAACATCAAGTTTGGGGAGGCAGCAACAGCCCTGTGTAACACCATTGCCTCACTGGCGAGGAAGCTGGCTTCAAGTCAGTGCAATAACATCGAAGCGCTGACGGCTTACAGACTAATCCCCCTTGATAAGAATCCTGGATGTAGGCCCTTCGGGGTGCGTGAAGTCCAGAGTCGGATTATAGGAAAATGCATCATGAAGGTGGTGAAAGATGATGTTAAGCAGGTAGTTGGCAACCTCTAAGTGTGTGCAGGCCAGCAGACAGGAGGTGAGGCAGCAGTTCATTCCATGAGGAAAATATTTGAGGAAGAGGATTGCCATGCAGTATTACTCGTTGACACCTCAGACACATTTAATTCCAACAATCGAGAGGGAATGTTGCACAACATAAAGGTCAAATGGCCAGCATTCTCCCAGTTTGTGGAAAACATCTACAAAGAACCAGCAAACCATTACATTGTGGGTAAGACAGCTGCTCATGATGTCAGTGTTATCCAGTCCACAGAAGGAACTACCCAGGGGGACTCAGTTGCCATGGCTACGTACGCCCTGGCAATGACAGTGTTGCAACGACAGATCAAATACGAGGCCACCAATGTAAAACAAGTAGCCCATGCAGACGATCTCACAGGTGCTGGCAAGGTGGAAGATGTGAGGAAATGGTGGGACCTTGTAACATCTTCATCGCTCTGAAATTGGTCATCACCCTAATGCAAGTAAGTCCATCTTGACCGTGAAACCAGCATACCATCAAGATTCACAGGAAGCCTTCAGACACACATAGGTGATAGTGACAAAAGAAGGTTTGAGACATCTAGGTGCAGTGATTGGAACTAAAGAATTCAGTGGCAAATATGTGAGTGATTTGTTAAAGACATGGGTAGAAGAAATACATTTACCATCCAACCACGCAAAAACAGAGCTTCATGCAGCATACACAGCATTTACGTATGGTATAAAGCACAAATGGACCTTCGTGATGCGGACCATCCCAGACACAGAGTTGCTGCTACAACCACTGGAGGATGCTATCACGGAATCATTCCTCTCAGCACTGACCAATGGCCACATCCCCACACCAGAAGTGAGGGATCTCCTTACACTGCCACCCAGGATAGGAGGCCTTGGCATCATAAATCCAGCAGCCACGGCAGGCTATGAACACAGAAATTCACTTAAGCTCACCGAATCCTTCTCACAGAAAATTTGTGCCCAGGTTGAGAGAGTGAAATCTACCAACAGCGGCATAAAGATATAAAGACACACATAAGCAAAGAGCGAAAAGCAAGACAAAAGGAACAGCTGCAGCACATAACCGAGCATCGTACATCAGACCAGTGCAGAAGAGTTGAAGTGGCACAGGAGGCTAGGGAATCAAACTGGTTGACAACCCTGCCTCTCAAGGAAAACGGCTTCCACTTCAACAAACAAGAATTTATTGACGTCATAGCCTTGAGATATGTGTGGCCAATAGATAGCCCACCTCAACAGTGTGCCTGTGGCACTGTCTGATGCAAACCATGCAATGGCTTGCAAGAAGCGAGGCTTTGTGAGCATTCGACATGAAGTACGTGACCTCACTGCAAAAATGCTACAGGATGTATGATGATGTCATCACTGAGCCAGCTCTGCTCCCTCTAGACGGTGAGCACTTCATCCACAGAGCAGCAAACACATCAAATAATGCAAGAGTGGATGTAGTGCTCGTGATTTCTGGACACGTGGGCAGAGGGCTTTCTTCGACATTAGGATATTTGATCCAATGGCAGCACGTCACCGCAAAGTGTCTCTCGAGGCTGCACACAAAGGGAATGAACAAAAAATATATATATCAAGAAAGGATCCAACATGTGGACCACGGCTGATTCACCCCCCCCCCACAGGTGGGATGGGTCTAAAGGCAGTGAGATTCTACTCGAGACTGGCAGAGGTTCTTTCTGAGAAGAAGCGTCAACCCCAGAGTTCTGTTATGGCCTGGATGAGATGTCGACTGTCATTCTCCCTCGTGAGGTCTGCACTCAGGGGCACAAAATCATCAGCCCTCAGGCCTGTCACTCTGGCTGGGATGGATTACGAAGCTTCTGCGGTGGAGAGCAGCATGGACCAGCAACTCCAACAGATTATCTTTATTAGCATTGTAATGTTAAGGGAAAAAATAAAGTAACAAAAGTAGTGGTATATGGTTGGTAAACACAGCCGTTGGTGTGTTTGGGACCAGCGGATTGTAATATGAAGGTTAGTGTTAACCTTCGCATTGCAACTCCAAATGGTGAACTGTATTATGAAGATTGATATTGCTCCTCACAATATAATCGCCAAATGCATGGAGGTGATCTTTCAGTTGATTAAAAAAAAAAAAAAAAAAAAAAAAAAAAAGCACCAGTAGCGAGAATAACATGGAAAATAAGTCACTGTGGCGGAGGAAGTAGTAGTAGTAGTAGTAGTGATAGTAGTAGTAGTAGTAGTAGTAGTAGTAGTAGTGATAGTAGTAGTAGTAGTAGTAGTAGTAGTAGTAGTAGTAGTGATAGTAGTAGTAGTAGTAGTAGTAGTAGTAGTGGCTGTTTGTTGTTGGTGGTGGTGGTGGTGGCTTTGTTTTTGTTATGGTTTTTTCCTTTTTTTTTTCTGTCTCTGCTGTTTTTGTTGCTTTGATGTTTGTGGTTGTTTTGTTTGTTGTCTGTTTGTTTTGATGTTTCGTTGTTGTTGTTGTTTTTGTTATCGTTGTCGTCGTAGGTTCATCTGAGAGTGTGAACCCAGTGGACTACAGGCTGAAGTTGCCCTCCTGCAGTCGACCATTTTCTTTTCTGGTCAGAGGAGTGCAGCTGAGGGACGTGTGTATGGCCAGGCAGTGGGGCCGGCCAGTCGTATCGGTGCCACTACATGAAGGCGTCTCTCTCAGATGTTAGCATGAGTGAAAGACGGTCGATGGTGGCAGGAATAAAACGACACTGTCACTGACTTGAAGAAGTTGAGCCATTCACTTTGATGATTATTATTATTGTTGTTTTTGGGGTTATTATTATTATTATTATTATTATTATTATTATTATTATTATTATTACTACTACTACTACTACCACTACTACTACTACTACTACTACTACTACTACTACTACTATTACTACTACTACTTATTTCATTACTATTTATAAATCATCAGCATCATCGTTATTATCGTTATAATTTTCATTATTATTATTATAATTATTATTATTATATCCAGACCATTTTATTATGTTTAGGAAGAAGTGTTCTAACTAGAGAGATTAAACAGCATTCATTCACCCCTTCTCTACTTTTATCTTTAATCTTGTGTCCCCCAGACGATTTTATTCAGCTTAGGCGGAACTTCGGGCTAGAGAGGTATGTTAAGCACCGTACATCCGTAATCACACTAAATTCTACGTACTATGTGTCTGCGCCGTAAATACAAGCACGAGTGTGAGTCTGCGCAGCGTGTGGAGGGATGGGGGGAGGGGGTCACGTGAGAGATGGATTGGTCATTGTCAGTCGCCAGCCTCACTTGCCCAGGATGTCGAGGTGTATAGTTTTCATCTCTTGCTTCCTCGGTCAGTCCATTGCTGGTATCCGTGTCGTTTATTTCTTAGTGTTACAAGTCAGTTCAGTGTTCGTAAGTTTTCCCAATGCACAATATAATGAAGCATCCTAGCCCTAATTTTATTTGGTAAGTGTTAAGTGAAATGAGAAATTGAGAAAAAATAATCTGCGTAAGATCCACTTGTCTCCAGCCCGTGTTTACATTTGATTTCGGCTCAGTGTCAACTCGTCACCATTCTCCTGATGTCAAGACTTACGCTGTTTTTGTTTTTGTTTGTTTTTCCTCTCAATATTATGCCTCCTTTAGCCAATCAATTTTTCCTCATTACCCGTCCCCGCCCCGGCGTGGCTAGGGGACGGGTGTTGTTTCCACTCGGTTTCTTTGTTTGTATGTGTTTGTTAACACCTTTACGTGAAAACTACTGGTGCGATTTTGACTAAAAAATTTCAGGGATGATGGGCTATAACCTTATGATCGCCCGATTAATTTTTGATCCAAATTGGGCCAAGGCCCAGGCTGTAGGCCAAATAAAGATTTAAAAAAAAAAAAAAAAGGGTGGGGGGAAATCGTTTTTTTTTTTTTTTTTTTTTTTTGCCACCACAACTTTCAAACTCGTCATATCGACATGAAACCAAAACCTAAGGTGCATCTTTCAAATCTGCATTCTGTAACATGCCTCATTACATCAGGGGGGTCACCCCCCAGTCAGCCATAGGAGGTTCAGTGTCAAGTGGGTCGGGCCTAAATTTTCAAATGGGCATAAAATCGTCAGTTTTCACCCGATTTATTCCAAATTTGATATGTGGCATCTTTGACTAGACATCCTGTTGTGTTTATACGTTGGCACTAAAATGACTGCCGGGGACGGGATTGCTGTGCCTTGGCACCGCTTCGTGCTTCATGTAATGTGTAGCGAAGCCTCTTTCAGACTCACATGCTGTGTTTAGTGAGTGGAAATTGAAATGGGAGATAAAGATAATATCCGACATTTGGTAACGACTGATTCTCTTCATTAACGTTACTTGTCATCACTCGCATAGTAGGAATTATCGCGGTATTTCGGCTATTGTGTTACTGGTATTCCCGTCGTTATTTACCTGTTAATCGTACAGTCGATCAAAAACTATCGCGCTGGAAGGGTCCGGTGATATCCTAAATGACCCGTACTGCGTGTGATATTCCGAGTTACTCCATTGTCCGAATATGCATATGTTAAGAGTACTAACCAGGAATTCTACAGCAAGCAATTTATAGCAACCAAATTTATGAACGTGGGGTGTCACACTCGCGTGAAGTGTGCTCTCTCTCTCTCTCTCTCTCTCTCTCTCTCTCTCTAAATATTTTGATCGACTGTACCTTATTTCATCAGATGTTTACCGGAGTCAGCACTGCAGTTATTTTGTAGGTAAAATGATTACCTTTAAATCCATGACATATTTTTGACTTATTTCTGAGATCGCCAGACCATATCATCCATCCGAGGGGGAATGTTTCATAGCGAAGATAACGAAATAATGATATATATATATATATATATATATATATATATATATATATATATATATATAATGGTTGCCAGTTCGAAGACTCTATTAAGCTGAAAAACGTTGATTGGAGATCTCACAAATATAAACAAATGTCCTGGAAATATGTTAAAGTGAGAAAACGAAAAAGTCAAGCGCTTTAGATCCACGGCAGTTGTTTACATCACGTATTTCGTGCTAAGTCATCGACTCTGCATCATTCTGGTCCTTCCACGGGCAGTGCATATTGTATAAGCAGCATCCTAGTCCTGATTTCGTTGTCATATTTAGTGTTTCTCCTTCCAACCCACGTTAACATTACCTCTTTCACATCATGCAGGTCAGCTTTTATATTCCAAGAAGAGAATCAAAGGCTGACATCCCACATAGAAATTGCCCTTCCCTAGAAAAAACGAACAAGAGGGGCTTAGAATGAGTATAATTTATTAAAGCAATGTTCAGACACAAGTAGATTAATTCAGAGGCAAATCAGTCAATATACTTTATCCTTTCAAGTCGCTTCAGGTTCGTCAGGTCGGATTAGGTCAAATAGAGCGATTCTGGTTATGTCTTTGAAGTCATATGCCAAAAGAAATGTCATTGTGTGTGTGTGTGTGTGTGTGTGTGTGTGTGTGTGTGTGTGTGTGTGTGTGTGTGTGTGTTAGATTTTCAAGTCTTTCAGGTCCTTTTCTCATTCTTTTAAAACCATTACATCGAGCCAAATATGTACAGATCATTCCAGATTATGTGAACGGAGGAGTGCACCAAAATTCAGTACCTTGGCTGCTCCTTATGTATCTAAGTATTTATTCATTCATTCATTTTTATTTATTTATTTATTTGTTTCAGAGACATGTGTTAGGCAGGGAAGTATACTGGATGAACGGGAATGATGGTGAGCTGTCGGGTATGTTGAAGAAGTATAGCCTGAAAAAATGGGCATCGTAGTTCTATTGGTATTTGAAGCAGTCAGTACCCCATCTTCCGAAAGGAGGATGGTGAACTAGAGGAGGAGGGACAGTTTCAGCCTGTAGTCCACCGCATACACTTCCGGATTATCCTTGAGCCATAATAGCAACAACAGATGCATATAAAAAACAGAGATTTAAGTGGATTTAAGTAAACAAGAGGGAGACATGTTTACGAGGCACTGAAACCTTAGTAAATAAACCAAACAGCAGTGTATGTGGTAGTGCTGGTGAACTGAACGAGGGTGGGGGGAGAAGGGGGAGACTATCAGCTACCAGACAAAGGACAAACACCACCACTACCACACTACCATTACTCCACCACAACCACCACCCTTACCCACCACACTTCAGCCACTACCATCACCTTGTCCTACCACATTGCCAGTAATACCGTTCCACCACCAACCTAACCTACCATACCACACTACCGCTACCACCACATAACCACCACCATGACTACCACACTGCCTTACCAACACCATACTAACACACCATACTACACCACACCTCTAGAACACACTACCACATCACACTATCATACCACTCTTCCTCCCAACACTACTGCACTACACCACCACACCACACCACACCATCATACCACATTATCCTCCACCACCTCACACCTTATCACACCACTTACAACACCACACTATTAATGCATCACACCACACCATACTACCACCACAACCTACCATACCACACTACCGCTGCCACCACACCACAGTATCACCTTACAATACCTCACCACCTCACACCTTATCACACCACTTACAACACCACACTAGTAATGCATCACACCACATCATACCACCACCACAACCTACCATACTACACTACCGCTACTACCACACCACGTTATCACCCTACATTACCTCACCAGCACTCCCACACAACACCACAACTACCACACCACCATTATCACACCATCACCACACTACCACATCACACCACACCACCACATCATACCACCACCACCACCACCACTACCACACCACTACTAACGCACTACCAAACCTACCACCACCACACTATACCACAAGCCATACTACCATCCCTATCACGCCAAAGTAGGTTGAGGTGGAAATAAATCCTACATTTACGGAGGAAAATATTCGCCAAAAATCAAAAAAGGTGTTTTGCTGATCTCCATTAGCATCATAAAATACCTAATGAATAAAAATAATTTTCATTCATGTTACCATTTGTTTTTCGCAGACTAAGCTGGTTGTAGCAGCAGCAGTAGTAGTAGTTGTAGTAATAGTAGCAGCAGCCCCAGGTTCATTTGTGACGTGAACCTAGTGGACTGCAGGCTGAAGCTGACCTCCTTAAATCTGATATATTAAGTATAAAAAGTTAGAAATTGGTGCCGATTAATTCACCGCATTCCCATTACTTTCATATTTCCTTAAAATGAGATGTGAAATTTATTTTATTATTATCTTTATCTTGCCCTAAGAGAGACCCCTTTTTGTCTTGAACAACGGAGAGAGAGAGAGAGAGAGAGAGAGAGAGAGAGAGAGGGGGGGGAGGGGGCAGGCAACACCCATTAGTAGTACCACAGATGTTGCCAGGTAGTTTCTAGTTTGTTTGGTTTTTGCTTTTTGTAATTCATTTAAATTTTTCTTTTTGTGTGGGTAGGCTGTACAGTACGATACACCCGTGTCATACAACCCTGGTGCTGCAGAGGAAAGCCTTCACTTGGTGGCACTGATATAACAGGACGGTGGATCTGCCTGGCTACACAAATGTCCCTCATGTCTGTCAACCTCTTAAAGGAGAATGGTGGACTGCAAGAAGAGGACAACTTCAGCCTGCAGTCTACTGGGTGCACATTCATATGAGCCTGGGGTTGCAAACTAATAATAATAATAATAATAACAATAATACGATACGGCCCACACTCACACTATATATTTAATGAATTCCTCTAACAAGTCGCGGGTTTGGATAATCATTCATATTTCACAGTTAACAAATCCTGTATCTTATTAAATGACATACCATCAAAATCTACAACTATCTATAGTCGACGAACACTAGATCAGCAATGCTATACATTATACTGGATCCTCCAAAAAATAAAACACACAACACACACACACACACACACACACACACACACACACACACACACACACACACACACACACATGTCCGTCCTCCGCCTGTCAAAATGTAAATATACCGATGCTGCTTTTTTTTTTTTTTTTTTTTTACCAATATCCTATTCATGGGTTATTGGAGCGGGCCTTTGCCTTTAGGCGGACCACAGTTAAGCTGAACTCATCGTCGTGCCTATCGTTGTGGGCGTCTGTCAGAGACGAGCTTTACAAGCTCAGCTGTTGGTGTCGCTGCAATGAGCCTGGCAGCCGCTGTTGATGCTTCGCTAGCAGTGTTTGGTGGCGAAGCTGGAGAGCCTGCCCTGAGAGTGGTAGTATCAGGACACCTGAGAAGGTAGTGAAGCAGAGGTTTGTTGGACACTTCGTTGAAGTACTGACATTCCTCTTCTTTTTGGTGTCCAGCATTTGACGTGTCCCTATGTATCCCAGGCGAAGGCGGTGTATAGGTAAGTGCGAACTGGGCAGGGACTGCCTTGTCAACACTGAGAGGCTGATACTGGATGGCTGTGGCATACCAAGTTGCTGATGGAGAACCCGACGCCACCCATGACTCGTGTTTGCGTCGAGAAAGAAGATACGCATGGCTTTTGGATTTTGCCTTGGTCTGTGCCAGGCTTTGGGGAATGTGCACATCGACATTTAGCCTCTTGGTGGCATGTTTGGCAGCACAGTCCTCTCTTTCGTTCCCTCTAATCCCGACATGGCTTGGTATCCAGTTCAGAGTGATGTGTTTGCCTTGTTCTTTCAGTTCCTGAGCAAGGGAGAGTACATGGATAATAAGGTGGATGTTACCTTTTGGTTGAGTCGAGGCAAGTGTCTGTATTGCTGTCAGAGAATCTGCGTGTATCACGTGGTGTGACTGTGGTTGGTCAAGAGCGTGCTGGAGGGCACCTGCAATAGCAGCCAGCTCAGTCTGTAACGTGGAGGCTCCATCTGAGAGTCTCCACACTTTAACAGCTTCATTACATATCATGGCTGCCCCGGCAGTGTTGTGAGGAGGTCTACCGAACCATCAGTATAGTATGTCAGGGCTCCATCCAGGGAGGCAGCATGCATGCTTTGGAGGGCTTCCTGGCGTAGCTGAGCTGTTGCAGACGTTGCCTTGGAACTGGCGGGGGTGATGGTATCCAGGTGGATGGTTGGTGGTACCCAGGGTAGAGGGATGGTATAGCTTGGCCGAGGTGTGTCCTTTCCCTTTGCAGTTATGAGGTCCTTGACACCAGAAGCTGAGATTGCTGCTGCCACACGTTGTGCCCATGTTTCTCTATAAGGAGCAGTCTGCTGACGCAGCACTGCAGTTACTGTATCAACAGGAGGTGATGGCCTGGGAAGATGTATCATTTTATCAAGAAAGCAAGCTGTGCATTGCTGTATTCAAATCCCTAGAGGGATAATGCCAGTTTCCTGTTGGAGGTTGCACAGCTTGGTCCACATGGGGGCACCAAGTACAAGTCGGAGTGCATTGTTTTGTATTACCACCAACCTGGCTAACAGATGTTCACTGAAAGTTACAAGACATGGGGAGGAATAGTCAACCAAGGATTTGATGGCATGGGTATAGCAAGCGCGAAGGACATTGTAGCTGGCACCTCCCTTCAGGCTTGTGTTGGATCTCATGACTCTGATCCTAGTAGCTGCTCTTTCTCGTAGGTACCTTACCTGTGCATCAAAGGGCAGCTTCTTATCAAACCAGACACCTAGGTACTGGTGGCTGGAGACCCACTCAAGCTCTGTACCCTGGATGGAGAGTGGTTGCTCAGGGTCTGGTATTTTAGAAGCAATGGCTTTCGACTTTCGACTTTCAGGGATTAATCTTTAGCCCCAACTCCTGACATCGCCCATGGATAAGCTGCAGGGTATGCTGAGAATTGTGCTCATTATCTGACCCTGTAGATACAATGGCCAGGTCATCAGCAGAGCAATGGGTATGTTTAGGAGCTCATCCTTGAGTATGTTGAAGAGGTAGGGGCTCAACATACTGCCTTGGGGAGTTCCGTTTTCATGGGGATGAAAGGAGGAGGAGTGCCCTTGAAAGCGAACAAGTACACTACTTCCTTTTAAAAACTCTCTGAGCCATCCAAGCATCTTACCAGCAATACCTCTACGTGCTAGGATAGAAAGAACAGATGTTGCATTGGCAAGCTCAAAGGCAAGCTCAAAGGCTTTTTCAAGGTCAAGGAACACAACAGTGCAGCGACCATTGCTAACTCTGTTAAGGAAGGTGGTGAGGCATTCAGCCATACCAACTTTTTTGGTGTAAGCAAAGAGGGCAGGGTTCAGAGGGCCTACCTTCCATTTTAGTCTGTTTAAGACCATACGCTCTGCTGTTTTCCCAACACAGCTGAGGAGGGAGATAGGGCACCAGTTATTTGGATCTCGTGGTTTTGGGACAGGCACAATTTCTGCTTTTTTCCAGTGGTGGGGCAAGGTAGCTGCAGCCCATTAAGCATTTATAAGGGAAAGCAGAGCAGTTTGTCCAACTGGGCCAGAAAGCCATAACATGTTATATGTGATTTTATCAGCCCCAGGTGCGGTATCTTTACTCTTCTTCTGGAATCTTTGGAGCTCTTGGGATGTGAAGGGCAGATCAGTTTCAGCATCACTCTGACACGCCTCCTCTATTTCCCTGTCTCTGCCTGGTTGCAACCTGGCAAGTGTTTGGACAGTCTCCCTTGGGAGTTGATCTGAGCTAGCACGGGTTGCAATGGAGGCTGCAAGGTGCTCAGCTTTTCCCTCAGGGTCGGTCCGGGGAGGAATTGTAGGGTGCTTTTTCCCTGCTGTTTTCTTTAGCCTCCCCCACATGGTGCTCAGAGAAGTATGTTGCATCAGTATTTTGGCACCACTTGATCCATTTTTCCTCTTGGATGATTTTCTTTTCCTCAGTGCTGTGACGAACAACTGCCTGCAGAAGTGCTCTGTTGTGGTCAGTACGGTGGCGCCTAAAAAGTCTGCGAGCAGCATTCTCTCTGTTGTTCAGTGTCTTCACTCTTTCATCTTTGTGTATCTTTGTCTGCAGCTTGGTCTTGGGGATGGCGATGTTTGCTGCATCATGAAAAGCAGCCACAAAGGCTTCTCCGTGTTGGTTGCTGTGATAAGGCAGAACTAAATTTCCTCTAGTCTGCCCTCTTTATGTTCCACCTCGGAGGGGGATGAGGTATTTGAGACAGTGGCTGGATATTTAAGTGACAGGTGACTGCAAAGTGGTCAGTAGTGAGGGTAGGATGTAGGCTCCAATCTGCATCTGACCTGAGACTGGTCGATACAAAGGATGGGTCTAGCCCATCTAGGATGTGTGTTGGCTCCCCAGTGTTGAGAAGCGTCACACCTACACTGTCGGTCAAAACGTCAGTGAGGTGCCTTCCATTACGATTTGGAGGAGACGGGGACTGAAGAAGGGGATGATAGCAGTTAAAGTCTCCACCATTGACGGCATATTCTTTTGAAGCTTGGTGGATTAGTTCTTCGAGTTCTAGGTGTCCTCCGGTGGGACTACCGTATTATGTTGTAGGTGGTAAGTCTTGATCGTGCCAGATGCAGGGTGATGTCCTGCACTTCGACTCCCTTGCCACAATGAGGAAGGTTCCCAAGGGAAAACATTAGATGCTCTCAGGTTGGGAACCGATGCGGCAAATCTGTCTGACCCCGTTTTCTCTTACTAATGTGATGTGGTGACTATGCTAGGTCTAATAGGGTGTCTATCTACCTACCTGTCTATGTGACTATGTATATGTATCTACTTAGGGTTTATATGTACATATTATGCCTCCCTGTCTATGTATATATGAATATATCATATATAGCCTATGTGCATGTTGCGTATGTATTTGTATGCACGCCCATATCTTTGTACAGTCATAAGAAAAACTATCGTTACCCTTCAGAGCTATGCACTATGACACAACGACGAAGTGTTGTGGAATGACGGGACAGGAAAGTTTGTACCTCAAACCCGTCAATGTCGGTTATGTGAGACACAGATATTAGAATTTGTGCTAGAGGTAATAAAAACTAGTTAGGTCGTTTGGCCTCCGTGCATAGAGACAACACGTTTTATTATCCGGCACCGAATTAATCAGATAATATAACAGAATGGTGTAGAGTCAGCAACACACATGCTGACAGGCAATGAGTATGTGCACCCATACCAGACGTATGATAGTAATTCAGCCGATACAAGACAAGTTGGTAAATTTCAGTGTATTAATGATATGTATTGCTTTCTACATATAATAAATGTTGAGAAGAAGGAAAATAATAATACGTGTTCGGTCTCATTGCTTTAATATTTTGTATACCCACCCCCTGCTTCCAAAACAGCCTCTAGACGTCGACGCATGGATGCCACTAACTGAAGCATCCACCTGAAGCATTTAACCACCCATCTGAAGCAAACAAATGAACTCGTGCACCTCTGCTATACTATCAGAAAAAAAAAAAAAAAAAAAGCAGTCGATGCCTATATGTTTTATGACACTTCATAATAATTTATTTGTTGTATTCTATAGATAAAAAGTGTTGAATAGTAGGAAAATAATAAACATGCCGAGTTTCATTATTAATCCCCGGCGGGGCGCTCAGGGTAATGCAAACAAGTGCTATATATTTCCCCGCCATATGCTCATTATTCCAACTCTTGTAGTGGAACTGTGATATTGCAACACTAGATAGTGGAGGGACGAACAGCAAGGACCCGCCCCTAATGTCCAGCTAACGTTCGTTTCGCATCAAACATACCTGGGGGTAACGATAGTTTTCTTATGACTGTACATGCATACCTATCCTGTACATGCAGTATGTCTGTGGCTACATGTGCGTGAATATATGCATATTTGTATAGATATATACGTATATGTAAGTGTGCATATGTGCCTCTCTCTGCATATGTATGTGCACACGTGTGTGTCTAAGTACCACTTTACTCATCTCATAACATGTAATGATAATTACTGTGACAACTTTGTACCAAATTTGTATCACTGTATGTCTTTGTTCATTATTGTGCTTGTAATGATAATTACTCTTTACCTTCTATGCCCTAAGATACCGATTTTGTTTTCCTCATGCATCCTTCTCTGCTTGGCCTTCAGGGACAGTGTTCCCCAAAGTGTTAGGGCTTGTACTGAATGGTAAAAAAAAAAAAAAAAAAAAAAAAAGGAAACTAGAACATCGGTACAGACCACCCCTCAGGATGATTTTATCTCCACCTCACCCTACCACACCATTACCACCACCACACACCACCAACATTACCACCACTACAACCAAGCCACCACTGCCACACACCACACCACCACTAGTACCACGCCACCACTACCAGACTACACTATCACAAACACACCTCATCCCTACCACATCTCACCATCACTTTCTTCTTAGTTTTAGTTTGGCCCAGATATTCGCCCTTCTTCAGCTTATTCCACGTAGCTCAGTGTCAGAAAAAGACAATACTACGGCTTTGAATCCTTTCCATACCACTTCTTCATGACTAGCATTATATTCTAGTGTTAATCTCTCGCAATAACTCAGTAATCAAGCTGGAGAGGTAATAATTTTAGGCCAAGTTAGGGTGAATAAGGTATAGACTCTGGTATCTCTTCCTTATCAGTCTTTATCAGTTTATTTCTCTGTCACATTAACTTTCACAAACCCGTATGACTCAGGGCTTCTAACTAGGGGTGGAGGCTTCGTTGCACCCTTTACTTAGCGATTTATTTCTCACCTTATCCTCCAGCATCTTCTTGTATGTCACTGATGAGAAATATGACAGGTATAAAAACAAGGTAAACAGCTCAGACGAGACTGTTTAGGTGTACTGTATAAAATAAATCGCTTAAGGAGAGGCGCGATGAAGCCTCCTGTGCGACTTTTAATGCTAAGAGAGAGAGAGAGAGAGAGAGAGAGAGAGAGAGAGAGAGAGAAGAAGAAGAAGAAGAAGAAGACGAAACGAAAAAGAAGAAGAGTGTCTGAAGTTAGATGGGCTACAGTACTAAAATCGTCCAGTTCATGAGATGGACGATTGTGATGGTATTAGCACTCCCAGACTCCTTTGACTCGCTCTCAGATGAATTAAAATTGCTTGGTTTTAGGTGGAGGAGAATACTGATACAGGCATGAGAGGGTTTTATATTTATATGTTATTTATCCATTCTGTGTCCATGTTAACGGTACCTCTTTAGCACCTGGACATATATATTTTACCTACTGCGCCACCAGAGGAGTTTATACCGAATAGGGTAGACGCATGGCAGTGAAGGCAACATACAAACTCTGCGAACCAGTTTTCCTGTGAGATATCTCCGATAAGCTGAGTACAGTCTTCTGGTGATGGCAAAAATGATACTCGCAAAAGACCTCATTCTGTACTACCCATAACCTTTGCCATAATTTGTAGCGATTGGATTTTAATCAGGGGTACGTGTGCCCCTAAGGAATACGAAACCTTAAAGCCAGGGGTACTAGACACACCGACAAATGCAACGTTATACTTATGTTGATACTGAAAATATATATGCCATAGATACGGTAGATAGACAGATTTTCAGTAACTTTGTGCCACCATTGAGAGGTTTCAGTGTCAGAGAGACGGATAAGTGATCAGTTTGCTTTTCAACCTGGATTCCATAAGTGACAGCGATCAGATGAAATAGGATTTTGTTGGGCTGAAGATAAAACAGTAATGTCCGAGTGGAGTTTGAATCAGCGCAACCAGATAAGGTTTGGTATGCTCAACTGAGATCATTCCCACAGTTGACAGAGAGAGTTCTGAATGTTCTCGCACCGTTTGCCATCACATACATTTGTGAGGTAGGTTTTTCATTATGCTTACGTATGAAAACAATGCAAGAAACCATTTGGGTGCAAGCAATGATGAGTGTGTGCCTCTTTCAACGAAAAAAAAAAAAATAGAGAAGAAAAAGAAATCCCACCCTGTCATCGCCTAAAAAAAAAAAAAAAAAAAAAAGCTAAGATGTCGGTGTTTTCTGTGTAGGATGGGTGCTGTAATACAACTGTTACTGAACTGTAACCAGGTAAATGATATTTCAGCAAAAATATCCAGTTTTGACTCAATATGGTAATTAAATGATTTACATTTCTTAGATGTATATATATCCTATTGATCCATTTTTTTTTGGGGGGGGGGATGGAGAAGTAAATAGCTTTCTGAATCTCATATACTTTACTTTGAAGTCAGTTTTTGTTAAGGAGTGCGGGAAAATATTATGAAAACTCCAACGGTACGAATACCGAAAAAGGATAAGAACCACATTTCTGTAGCGACTGGTGTTTACGTCCACTGACTGCATGGCTGATTAGTATTTCTACATTACACCCAAAATATCAACGTCCCTTACACCAGCAGACCGAAGCATCCCCGCAACACACGAGACTTGAGATGCGTGCTACGTGGACCACTCCCTATATATCAGCCTTTCACTTTGCACTCAGTGTGTGTTGTGAGAGCCGAGTACCAACCGAACTGGGCGTCACTGGATTCCCGCCCTCTGCCCAGCTGGTATGACGAGGCAAAAGTCGGCATCTTCCTCCACTGGGGCGTGTTCTCCGTCCCTTCCTTTGGTTCGGAGTGGTTCTGGAATTTCTGGCAAGGTAAGGTGATTGTATCTGTACCCAGCAAATGATCAAGAAATTTACTGAAGACTCCTAAAGCCCTATGAGTAAAATAATGCTGAAAATGTTAGACACTGGGACCATAACATAGCGTTCTAGCCGGCATCAGTAATTACTTTAAAAACAGTTATAATTCAGCGTAAGTGTAAATCATCCCACATGTCAAGTCTCTAAGCCAAAACCGTCATTCTGCGGCTACTGGAAACGAGTCAAGCCATTTAGTCTTTAGTTATTATTCCACACAACCAAAAAGCACCATAGTCAAGCCTCAAAGTAACTAAAATCTGTAATCCAAACACTACATCTGTCAACCTGTAATTTTATCCTACCATTCCACAGATGACAAGAACCAGGCGTACGTGAATTTCATGAAGAACAACTATCGGCCTGATTTCACGTACCAAGACTTTGCCCGGGATTTCACCGCTGAGTTTTATAATCCTGAGGAGTGGGCCCGGATTCTGGATGCGTCTGGTGCGCGTTATGTTGTGCTGACCAGTAAACACCACGAAGGGTTTACTCTCTGGCCTTCTAAAGGATCATGGGGCTGGAACGCTATGGATGTTGGGCCGAAGAGAGACCTTGTGGGTGAGTGCATTGGTTTTTCTCTGTTGTTCCTTCCATAGCATGTCCTTCATAGCAACACTGCACCATAGTTTTAGCCTTGTAGGACATATTAACACTTCCTGTCTTCTGTTGCTGGTGATGTGGCCTTTGCTATCCTCTCCCAGGCATTGTAATTACCTGTGTATAGCTAAACGCCTTCATCCCGTAAGGGGTAACCACAAACAAGTAGTCTCCATGTCGCCCTGTCCTCTGCCGTTCGCTTGCCCTTCCTCCACTCCATCCCTCCATCTCATCCTTGATCTCCCTCTCCCCTCTGCCCTTCACCTCACTCACTCACATACACTCTTCTAGTTAGTTCTCATTCTCCACCTTCTCCACTTGGCCGAACTTACCATATCTAAAGGAGTAAAATCTCTATAATGGCCGTCTGTTTAAGGTAATCTTGCAGCTGCTTTCCGTTTCCAAGCTGCACATATCCACTTCTGGCTGTAACACTCGTAACCCGAATAAAACAACTTGGAGACGGCAAGAGTATAATGAAAAAATGTCCTAGGGAGCAAACACTGACTATAATCTTTTGTTTCAGGTGATATGGCGGCTGCTAACTATTGCCAGACTCACTGTATCTAAAACAGTAAACACTTGTGATCTTCGGCATCTGCTATCCTTTGCCGGACTGTCACATCCTAAAGAAGAAACACTCTGGTCTTCTGCATCTGCTATCCTTTCTCTGGCTTTTGACATCTAAAAAAGTAACAAACCTTTATCAAAACGTTCTGTTGGAGGTGATATGGCTTTTCCTATCTATTCCCAAGCTCCCAACGTCTAAAAAGGTAACCAATATGTATCACAAGGTTCTGTTTCAGGTGATCTTGCTGCTGCTGTCAGGTCCCAGGCCCCACACATCCACTTCGGGCTGTACCACTCCTTGTTCGAATGGTTCAACCCCTTATTCCTGCAGGACAAAGAGAACAGCTTCCAAACACACGAGTTTGTGACCAGGAAAACCATGCCAGAGTTGTATGAGCTGGTAAGTCAGACAGCTTTTTCTTTAACCCTCTCATAATCGGAGCAGCCCTGGTATTTTATTCAACTAACACCAGGCCATTTTATTCAGCTGAGAGTGAGACGCATGGGAACCTGAGATTTTTCATTCCTTTTCCTTTAGTCATGTCATGGTCGGGACAACTCTAGACTCCTATTCCAGCTACTGACAGACGACTTGACTGAGCTACGTTAGTCCTAGAGTTAATCAGGAGAGCAGAGGGAAATGTAGTTGGTGCAATGAATGTCTTGATATAAAACAGAGGACTGGGTGTGGAGGCTGCAAGAGGATGGCATGAAAGTGTGTTAGTACCCACATTAACGTATCAGTGTCAGACTTTGTAATGGTATGAATGCACGAAGTAGAAAGTAAAGGCAGTGGAAGTGGGACTATGCATGACAGAATGAGAAAGTAATAGTAGTGGATCTGGGACTATTGGGGAATGTGTGTGGAATGCATAGAAAGAAGGGGATGAGATATAACGCGATTCGCTAAAGATGTGGAGTAAGGAGCCTGTTGATAATAATGTAGAGGAGCGAGATTAGACAATATGGTCACATGAAGAGACATGTAGGTAGGGTTGTTGTTGTCGTAGTTGTTGTTGTTGTTGTTGTCGCACCAGGCTCATCTGAAAAATGAACCCAGTGACTGCAGGCTTAAGTTGTCACAGCCCAGTCCACCATCCTCCTTCCAGGGGATGGGGAGTTAGTTGAGCGGCTTGTGTATAACCGTGCAGTTTATACGTAGTTATATCAGTGCCACCACATGAAGGCGTCTCTCTCCAGAACCAAGAAATGAGAAGAATAGGGTCTATGTGAGTGAGTTCAAAGGTGACTGGAGATACGGTAAGCCACGAAGAAGCTGGATGGATAAGATAAATGTGTGAGAAAACAAGGTATGAAGGTCAGTGAAGGTAGAGTTTACAGGGATTTTGCTGGATGAAGAATTTACGGAGGAGTACAGTCGGCTTCGGGGACCATGTTACCCTTTGCCATCCCGCTCTCACTCATGTGGCAGCGGCGTACTAGTCGTGTGGGTGGGAGGCAGACAGCAGAGATTTTTCGTATTAAGTATTGTGATACAGTACATCGACATATTAACATGCAGTCGAATGATCCACCGGGGATATAATATAATGTGGAATCTCTGTAAGGTGATGTGGTGTTACCCACAGTAAGGGAGGGGAGAGGGGGGAGGGAGGCAGGTCAGGAGAACGGGAATGCCGAAGTGAGAATGAAGCGGCAAAACAACTTGTGAACTGCAGGGTTACGAGCACCTCACAGTTTACGATTACTAAGGCCTTGTGAGTTTTTAGGGCCTGGATGTCCCCATAACCTCCTACTCTTCTCCCCCTAGAGGCATGTAAGACAATGACGGAAGGGAGCTAGGACAGTATCACTATTACCCATTATAACCCAGTGGAAACGTGGGACAGCTTCATTCCCCTTCCCTTCCTCCCTTCGTCTCCCATTCACGGTGCTTCGATGCTTCACCACCACTTCAGTTCACATTCCCATTCTCCTGACTTCCCTCCCCCCTTTCTCCTTTCCCTTACCTCACCCCCTCCATCACCCTACCTCTTCCACCTCGCCACCACTTTCTTCATCAGAGGCAGCATTATTCATTGTAAGTAGCACCACATACCCTCACAGTGATTCCATTCTGTATTATATCCTCCGTGGAACATTCAACCGCGTCTTGATATGTCGATTTACTGTATTAGACTATATATAAAAAGAAAAATCTGCTGTCTGCCTCCTACCCATGCGAGCAGTACGCCGCTGCCACATCAGTAAGAGTGGGGTGGCAGGGGGTAACACGACTCCTGGAGCAGACAGTACATGGTAAGGGTTTGACACATCTCTCCTGTAACTCAATTGTCAAAGGAAATACTCTGTCTGGCAAGTGTGTGTGTGTGTGTGTGTGTGTGTGTGTGTGTGTGTGTGTGTGTGTGTGTGTGTGTAACTAACCTCAAAAATACACAAACAGTTTGAGCAGATTGTTATGCTTGTGAGATGGCGCCAGGATTGCGAGGGCTTGAATGATGTGTGAATGATAGTGTGGCCATTTCACGGGGCATGCTCTTGATGGCTCTTCTACTAGTGCATTTCCTTTGTATGTGTTCATACCTCACCAAAGCCATAGGTGGCAAAAGAGGTCAAGATGATGATGATTACACAACCTCGAAGGCGTCCTTTTCACTCTAGTCATACAGCCTCCAGGCGAAAGTGGCTGAGGTTTACATACGGTCTTTATTAACCGCTTCACCTGGATGGATATAGCCTTCGTTAACTCCTTCACATAAATGCCCTATAAATGTGAATAACACTGGTCAGCAGCAGCGGGATAAACTGAAAATTGTCCATTGGCTGGAAGGGTTCAATCAGAATTTCTTTTCCTTTTTCTTCCTACGTCACTCCCCTGTAAGTCAGACAGTTTGTGTGGTCTGCGTGTCTGTGTGTATGCTGTAAGCCAAATACTGTTAACCCTTTCTGGCCAAATCAAGATTAGAGTACAGGTTAATACAAATGACGTCTTTCAGCTGAAAGGATCATGATCATGATCATGATCATGATGATCATCAGCATCAGCAGCAGCGACAGCAACGGCAGCAGCAGCAGCAGCAACAACAACAACGGCAGCAGCAGCAGCAGCAGCCATTCCTTTTCTTCCCCATCAGGAGCTTAGGAGCTCCGGGTTGGGGTATTCGGTCCCAACACTGAAGGTCAGGGTGACCAAGCTCACTCGACCCTGTGTGGCGTCACGTGAGCAATAAACCCCACCCATTCCTCAGACGGAAACCATTACAGGCGCCATCCAGCTGCAGCATTTTAACCCACCAGACCACCAGTCGTCATTTGGTTATATGGTTACAACTCAGAGTAGTAAATGGTTTCCTGGGTTACTGAAACCCAATTGGTTGTCAGTCAGTGTATAGTAGTCACCTGTAGGCAGCACAACATCGAGTGAGTCGATGATGGGCGCCCCTCCTGTTGCAGTAATAATAATAATAATAATAATAATTATTATTATTATTATTATTATTGTTATTATTATTATAACTAGAACTCTGAAACTGTCCTGCAGACAGTCACTAGACTCCACCTAGCTACTCTTTCTTACAATGACCTTGACCCCATTAGGGAGATTTGGATTTTTTTTTCTCTCAACAATGGCCCACACCAGGACACATAACCTGGGCCATTCAGATGCCTTGCGCAGGTCGTGTTGAAATCTTCAGTAGGCACGACCAATTCATCTCGTTCACAACACATTACTGATATGACTCATTCTGACATGTCCTTTCACTGTGGGTAAAGGATCTGGATTTTTTTTTTTCTATCAACAATGGCCCGTGCCATGACACACAACCTGGGCCCTTCAGATTCCTCGCATGGTCTCCTGTTCTTCTGGAATCGTTATGAGACTCTGAGGCAGGAATAATAATACCAGCGAAAACAATAGTCTGCACCTATGTAATATGTGGAGACTAATAATAATAATAATAATAATAATAATAATAATGATGATGTTGATGATGATAACTAATAATATTATTATTTTTTAATTAACAAGGAGAAACAGACAGTGCAACACACACGCCCACGAACTAATCTAAGGGCTAAAAATTTAACTTTGCCCTGTGATCATCACTTTCGATCAACTGCTTCAAAATCGAATTGCTTCATTTCTGTCTTACACTGAACCCTTGCACCACTTTTGGTCCAAATCACGTCAAAAATTCTACCTGAACCTCTTCCTGTGGCCTGGAATTCTGACCTTTCCCTTTTATCTTGACCTTTGACTGACTGCTCTTAAAATCGCATGTCTTCATCATGCCGACCTTTAAACCCTTCCTTGAAATTTGTGAAGACGACTGAAGCTGTTAAGTTGACCTAGTCACTTGGCCTGGTCCTTTAACCTATTGTTCTCTAAAGCAGTTGGTCAGCTCCGTCGCTGATCCTTAAGCCTTCCATCAAGTTTGCGCCACATCAGATTAAACCTGTTTTTTAGTTATTTTGTTCACACAGACACTCTGGTTGAAATCTGACTTTGTTGTGTGACCTTGATCTTTGACTGATCATTCTCAGAATCAAACACTTTTTTTTTTTTCATTAACCTCAACTCTTGAACCCAGTTTGGTCTGAAACGGTCAAAAACCTTAAGTTGATCTTACGAGGTTAAATTTTGACCTAGCCATGCGACCCTGACCTTTGATATGTTTCGAAAAACAGTAGGTCAACCCCTTGACTATTTCTCTCTCATTATGCTAAATTTGGCTACAATCGGATTAAAACTGTACGGGTTATCACTCACACACGCGAGCAAGCGTGGCCGCGTTGAGCAAGAAATAGGTGTATAATGATAACACAATGAATAAATCAGTATGCAGTAATGACTACCAACTGTACATTTACCCTGACGGTATATAATAAATGTGTGCCACAGGTAAACAACTACCATCCCGAGGTGGTGTGGTCTGACGGGGCTGCTGACGCAGCAGATTGGTACTGGAACTCCACTGTGTTCCTGGCGTGGCTGTTCAACGAGTCCCCCGTCAAGGACACAGTGGTGGTCAATGACAGGTGGGGCCTTGGCACAAGCTGTCATCATGGGTCCTTCTACACCTGTAAGGATCGTTATAATCCAGGTGAGAATAACCAGGATGAACAATGGGTAATCTTAAGGAATTTCTGCATCTGTATAAACACTTATGCTGATGGCAACGATTGATGATGGTCAGTAGTAGGTGTGATCAATAACGGATAACCATAATCCCTTCTACGTGTGTGTAGACCAATATACAGTAAAAGTTCTTTAATCCGGAATACAGTAGCCCATGGACCTTCCGGATTATCAGATTTTCCAGACTATCAGACAGGTACCTGAAAATGTTCAAAACACACCCAAAAAATAACATCCGGGACCTCCTGAATGTCGGCATGGGTGCGGAATTGGATAGTTCGGCGCACCACTTTCAGCTATTTTTCTATATTTTTCATTTTTTCCCGATTGCTCTCAGTTTTTTACCTAAAAAGCTAAAAATGACCCTGGGTTGAAAATTCCAAACCATCGGATTTTTCAAACCATCGGATGCCGGATTATCGGAAATTCAGTGTAATCTGAGTGCAAATGACAGATGATGGTGCATGATGGGGGTGACACTATCGTCATGGATCCTTCCACACCTGTAAGGACCGCTGTAATCCAGGTGAGAATGATATCTGATGGATAATTATAAATGGTACCAATTGTAGGTGTAGGTCAGTTATAGATTTTTTTTTTTTTTTTTTGTTCAACTCTGGGCATAGGCTTCACAGCCTGCTTTCAAGGCCCAGTAGCCCTCCTACGTACCGCACACCTCTACATGTCACCACTTCGGCGCTAACACCCACCGTCCATACTGAATACATGCTAGGGCTGTCTCATACAGGACTGGTGTATTGGTATTAGCGGGGGTATTTTTACGACATGTCGGCGGGTCTTCTGGTAGATCAGTAAAGCCTGATTTTTATGAAATTCAAATCCTTAAATTGTTCCCTGCCCCAGTGGGATTTGAACGCTATAATCCAGGTGAGAATGATGGGCGATATATGTTAGCCAATAATAGGTCACCATGGGCGCTTCCTCATCTGTAAAGGCCATTGTATTCCTGGCGAGAATAGGTGGGGTCTCAATATAGCTTACTGTCTCTGATCCCCCTACACCGGCAAGGAGCACTGGACTCGTAATCCAGGCAGGAAAACAGTAGTGGTCAGTGGGTGGTGGTTCTGATGTTTTCAAAAACTGTGCTTCCATGCTGTCACCCATCCTAGGCTGACTCTTTCGCCCTTGTCAAGTGGCTTTTTCCATCTGGCTGGAAGCTTACCCTCACTTAGTCGGTACTGAAGAAGGGTGACCTGACCCGGTCTTCTCTCTCCCAGTTGATTTAATTTATTGTGCTTCTTAAGCCTTTCAGCCCACCATGAACTGTAAGATTTGAAATACATTTCTTCTTATAATTTTTCTGGCTGCCAATACTGATTCCATCAGGGACGCTACACTGGTGATCTTACATTCCGCACAATTGCCTGTAACTTTCCTCTTTCTGGATTTCAGTTCAATACTTGCTATTGTTCTTTTCGTCGGGCATATGTTTTTAATTTCCAAACTGCCCCCCTACATTTCCTATCTCCTTTCCTGTGCTTTCGTCTTACTTATCCTTTCCAGTCGCCACATAGCTGTTAAAGATGGTCACTGTTCTTCCTTGCGAGCTATGAGCCATGATATTCACGGTTCTGTCACCAGCTTTGTTACACCTATTGATTTACTGAGCTTAGCATGTTATGTTGACAGTTCCATCCTTCTTTTGAGTATCCGTATCAATCCGTATAAGGTTTCCTGCAGGACCAGACCTTGTCCTAAGAGGAAGAGTGATAGCTGGAATTTCTCCCAGCATATGCTGCTCTGAAAGGGTGTTTGTTGCTTAGTCGTCACGATTCAGACGCTGCCTGAATGCCATGAATTAGTGCTGATCTCTTCCTCTGGCCAAATCTGCAGGCTCAGGAAGGGAACGCCGAGAATATTGTTTTATGTGTACACAGCCGAGAATTCCTTAACGCAGCGTAACGTCATGATAGTTGAGCAGAAACTCACATGCCTCTCTATGGAATGAAAGGGAGACAGAACTACTAGACTCCCAGAGTGTAACACAGCTCCCTCCCAGTAAAGTATCCAGTAGTTGTACAGAGTCTCTAAGAATGACCTGAATTCCTAATGGTATAACTACTGGTCTACATCTCACACTGCCCAGGTACTATCTGGAAGGAATTTCTGTAGTAATGACAGTGCCAGTGACAGCTGAAGTATTGCATTGGCTGTTTTGTGTGTGTGTGTGTGTGTGTGTGTGTGTGTGTGTGTGTGTGTGTGTGTGTGTGTCAGAGTCTGTTTATGTCATCAACAATACCCACAAGGGTGACAACGACCAAATGAATGGACATGCTGCGAGAATGAAATTTAACACTTTCGCTGCTACAAATCTTATAAAATTTAATCTGATTGACGTCTGACAATTAAAGACAACAAAAGATAATTTACCGTAGTTAGACTCGAACCCTGAATATGGGTACTTGAGATCAGGAGGCTGTAGTTTAACCCCGGTCTGTCTGGTCGGCCACAGGTAAGCAACTGCTTCTGTGGTACCATCCAGTACAAACATACACCGTGTAGGGAAATGGCACCATCTTGTGGGAGACTGTACCTCACTCGGGTCTGACCAGGGTCCTTCTCCATGACCAGGTACAAGGAAATATGAGGAGACATGGCTTCCAGGTGGGCACAGCAGCTGCTTTGCTCCACCCAGGGTTCACAGCACCACAACATACAGTATCGTCAGGAGATAAACACTGCAACCACTGACCCACCATTCTAGTGATGTATTTCCTGCGTGTGTTGCAGGAGTGTTACAGCCACACAAGTGGGAGAACTGCATGACGCTGGACAAACAGTCGTGGGGGTATCGACGCAACGCACCGGTCACTGACTACCTCACTATAAACGTAGTCATCTCAGAGCTGGCTTCGACTATTAGCTGTGGAGGTAAACATGCTTAGTCTCAATGTAAATATAATATTTCAGTAATGTGAGTGGATATTGAGTGACAAGCCAATGGATTTCAAATTTCCCAGAAATTACTTGTTATGCCAGGTGGTAATCAGATAACTAATCCATGGGGTAGAAGAGAAAAAATGTCCTTGTATTCCCTGCATTCTTAAATGGCGAAATGGGAAAGGGTAATGTGAATGAGGGATCCCACACCATCTGTTCTTCCCCTGGCAGGCATCCAGAAAGCCTCGGATCTGGGTCCTGTAGAGATGAGAGTAGGTGTTCCATTCTGCGAGTGTTTCTTCATGTTTTTATACAGATATTTATTGCAGGTAATATTCTGATCAACGCTGGTCCCACACACGACGGCCGTATTCCCGCCATCATGGAGGAGCGGCTGAGACAACTTGGGTGGTGGCTGGGGGTGAACGGCCAGGCGGTGTATGAGTCGAAGCCGTGGACGCACCAGAATGATTCCCTCACGCCAGGTGTATGGTACGTGCACCACATGTATGGACTACCATAAGGAGAATTTTGCTATCCCTTCTCGGTTGGCTGACTCAATGGAAGGTGTTACGGGAAGTATTTTATGTGACAGTAATGAGAAACACACAACAAAAGAGTATGAGAAAAGAGGATGCTTTCTGTTGTTTGGGGAGGAATTGACTATGAGCATTACTGACTGAAAGAGTTTGGAAATATTTGTCATGTTAAGAGAGAGAGAGAGAGAGAGAGAGAGAGAGTAGAGTGTGAATAGGTGAGAATCTGCAGTGTCCATCTACTCGTGTCTCTTCCACTGCAGGTACACTCAGAAGGAAGGCACTGTGTACGGTATAGTGCTGACGTGGCCTCCAGGTGATGTGCTGGTGCTGGGATCTGTTCTACCCACACCATCCACACACATCTCAATGCTGGGATATCAGGGTGCACTACAGGTATTTGCTAGCCTCTGTGTGTGTGTGTGTGTGTGTGTGTGTGTGTGTGTGTGTGTGTGTGTGTGTGTGTGTGTAATCACGACACACATACATCAGTACCTCTCTGTCGCAGCTCAGTACCTTGCCCTCTCCCTCTGTCATTGTTTACATTATTATTACTATCTTCGTTTGCGTCTGTCTTCGTGTCTTTGTATCTGTTACCAAACGCCATTAATTGCGCTGATAAAACCAGCACATGAGCTTAAGATAGGTAGCTTCTGGGGACAAAAAGATCAACTTCCTGAGATCTAGTATAAATTCACATGATCGGGTTGTCTGGCCAGGTATATTCAGTGGGATGTTTTGGGCGTTTTTCGAAGTTTGCACTGAATTTCCTGATTACAAAAGGAAAATGACCCGTGTCCCACGTCCCTCTTGTCCTTAAGGAATTCTAAGATAAATTTTGAGAAAGCCTGTATGTATAGCCCATACAAAATTCCGTTCGTAGAAAAATGTGGTGGATATTTTCTTGCCAATCGGGATTAGGGATAGGAGGCTGTTTCAGTTCCTCCGAACCCACATTGTTTCTGTGTTACCAGTTAGTTTCTTTAGCCTTTCTGCGTCTACGGCCATGATAATTTCGTTTTTCTTTATTTTCTACTTTAAAATGAAGAACTGGGTGGAGATCTTTTCAGGTGCGTGTTGCCCATAGTGTGTTGATGATCTTGCTTTGAGGCAGAGACATCCTCATGCAAATATTCGGCACCAAACCTTGAATGCCGTAGCCGTGCATAGTGAAGGCGGGTTACACACACACACACACACACACACACACACACACACATACATATATCCACAGACACCTGCACACATATGTACAGTTATTTATTTATTTATGTATGTATTTATTTATTTACTGTATATACATTCATAAAGTCCAGTAAAAGATTATTTTTTTTCCTTGGGAGATATTTGTATAGGGCAGTATTGATGTTATACACAGTGTTGTGTATACTACACGAGCGGCATACAACATACATACATACAGGAGAAGGAACACGTGAATAAAAATATTGTTTAATGTTTATGTTTACTAATTAATGGTATATTTCATTTATAAATTGATATTCTTAAATTAGTTCTTGAAGATTGACTACAGCTTTTTAAATATTTCTGTTTTGGCAATTACTGATATTTGTCATGAAAAGTGTGTGTGTGTGTGTGTGTGTGTGTGTGTGTGTGTGTGTGTGTGTGTGTGTGTGTGTGTGTGTGTGTGTGTGTGTGTGTGTGTGTGTTTAAGATTGACTAAACACATTTCGCCAGTTATCTGGATTTTCAAAATCTTGCACTGTAACGATAGAAGGCTGTAAATTTTTATCCATTTATTCAAATTATATATTCAAAATTAGCTGCAAAACGCAAAATTGCATTGATGTGATTGGCTGTAGTGGATGGAAATATAATTCTACAGCGGAGACTTCAAATCTGTGGCACCGCATCAGCCTTCCTAAGAGATCATATTAATCACAATGAAGGTTCATAATTATGTAAACATAAACTTAAGAAAATTCGCAGACAGAAACAATAAACTTAACATAATGCCCTTCTGTAAGTACAAAAGGATGATTCCCCATTGAGAAAGACCAGAGAAAGGTGCTTCATAAACAAATTCACACCACAACTGAACACAGACCTATGAATCACTGACACCAGTTTGAACCTGAAGTTTCAAACATATCAACCCTTTCCAAACTACCATACATAAATATGGAATTTCGAATCCGAAGCTTCAAGACTCTCATTTCACAAGGGACCTAACCACTACAAAACGACTCTTGGTGATACTAAAGCCAGTGGGCAGAGGCTATACAGCAGTCAGCCTCAGGGAGAAGCCTTCTCCTTGCCAGTATAAACCTTTTATCTTGAGAACATTCAGATAATTGGAGAAATGCATTTAGTCAATTTTCAAGTAAATGAAAAAAACTTTTTGTTCTATCTATCTATTGCCAGACGCCATAATCCCGCAAGGGGCGGCCATTTGACTCTGAGTTGTTTGTTTTACGGGGAGGGGCACTAACCCTCCACCAACCCACTTGTTGACACGTAGGGAGCACGTGTGGTTTGGTTATATGGTTACCACCCAGCGTTGTAAATGGCTTCCTGGCTTACAGGAATCCATTTGACTTGTCACTCATTGTAAAGCCACCTGTAAAGGAAAGAAAAGCAATAAGAAGTGACAGGAAAGATGGGAGAAATAGGAAGAGAGGAGGGTAGGCACAGAAAAAGAATGATAAAGGCTAAGGAAGAAGTAGGCAGCACTACATCAAGTGAGTGGATGATGGTCGCCACCACCTACCACTACTTTTTGTTACATATCACTAATTACCAAAATACAAGTATTACATATCACTAATTACCAAAATTCAAGTATTACATATCATTAATTACCAAAATAGAAGTATTACATATCATTAATTACCAAAATACAAGTATTACATATCATTAATTACCAAAATAGAAGTATTACATATCATTAATTACCAAAATAGAAGTATTACATATCATTAATTACCAAAATACAAGTATTACATATCATTAATTACCAAAATAGAAGTATTACATATCATTAATTACCAAAATACAAGTATTACATATCATTAATTACCAAAATACAAGTATTACATATCATTAATTACCAAAATACAAGTATTACATATTATTAATTACCAAAATACAAGTATTACATATCATTAATTACCAAAATACAAGTATTACATATTATTAATTACCAAAATACAAGTATTACATATCATTAATTACCAAAATACAAGTATTACATATCATTAATTACCAAAATACAAGTATTACATATTATTAATTACCAAAATACAAGTATTACATATCATTAATTACCAAAATACAAGTATTACATATTATTAATTACCAAAATACAAGTATTACATATTATTAATTACCAAAATACAAGTATTACATATTATTAATTACCAAAATACAAGTATTACATATTATTAATTACCAAAATACAAGTATTACATATCATTAATTACCAAAATACAAGTATTACATATCATTAATTACCAAAATACAAGTATTACATATTATTAATTACCAAAATACAAGTATTACATATTATTAATTACCAAAATACAAGTATTACATATTATTAATTACCAAAATACAAGTATTACATATTATTAATTACCAAAATACAAGTATTACATATTATTAATTACCAAAATACAAGTATTACATATTATTAATTACCAAAATACAAGTATTACATATCATTAATTACCAAAATACAAGTATTACATATTATTAATTACCAAAATACAAGTATTACATATTATTAATTACCAAAATACAAGTATTACATATTATTAATTACCAAAATACAAGTATTACATATTATTAATTACCAAAATACAAGTATTACATATTATTAATTACCAAAATACAAGTATTACATATTATTAATTACCAAAATACAAGTATTACATATTATTAATTACCAAAATACAAGTATTACATATTATTAATTACCAAAATACAAGTATTACATATTATTAATTACCAAAATACAAGTATTACATATTATTAATTACCAAAATAGAAGTATTTTAGAACCTTTAGTTAGTCTTCTGATAGTTGAAATAGATTAATAGTTTTCCAAACACATGCCATTAACGGCTAAAACAATAAATATTTTAAAATCATTTGTAAACATGCTCTTTATATTCTGCATGTTTTTTGCTTTTCATGTATTATTTAACACTGAATACTCATTCTTTATGACGCTGAAAATTGCGCAGAAATGGGTATGAAAATCACAAAGATGTTTACAATGTACCTTATTTTGATTACTGGCTCTGGTTGCCAGTTAGGTTATTACCTCCGCCAAGGAGGTTAGGTTTTTGCCAGTGTTGGTTTGTTTTTCTGTCTGCCACCAGGATTACTCATAAAGTTATGAACAGATTTGGCTGTTTTTTTTTTTTTTTTTTTTTCTTGAGGGGTAAGGTATGGCCCAAGGAACAGTCCGTAAGATCTTGGTGGTGATCTAGATCATCAGCCGGATCCAGGAATTTTGTGTGTGTTTGTCCACACGATATCTCCAAAAGTTCTATATGAATTTCGATAAAATTTTGTGGAAGGGTGGGCCATGAGCCAAGAAAGAATTATTTGAATTTTGTGGCGGATCCGGAACCTGATCCGGATCCTGCAATGGGCTTGGCAGAGGTATGCGCTGAGTGCTGTCTAGTTTTATTTGTAGCAGTTACAGGTCGTAAGCAGTGGCAAGGCATTTCCTTTTCCTTGACTGTTTCTAATTTTTTAATGCACAAGTCCTTTTTTTAACAGAAAATGAACTAGTGAAGGAAAACAAGTTAAATAAAATAAAATCCATCCACCAAATTACAGGTGACCCGTTCTGTGAACGATCGGTAACAGTTGGACTTAAACTGCCGTTGGTGGAAGTTTGGGGGGGGGGGGAGGAATAATCTGGGGAAGCGAGTTGCAAAAAGAAGCAGTTCAGAGAATAAAGGAATTCTGATAGGCAGAAGTTCTGCAGTATGGCAGTGTGACAGTCCAGTCATGAGCGCTACCAGATGCCCAAGCAGCGCGGGGTAAGGATGCAACTTTGTCTGGGCATATGTCATAAAAGTATTTGTAAAACAATGAATGGGAGGCAACATTCTGTCTTACGTGTAACAGAGGTAATTCATTTGTAATTGCAAAGTTATTCATTATTCTTATAGCTTTGTTCTTAATTTTATCCGTTTGTTTTAGTGCAACCTCTCCACATTCACTCCACAGGGATGAGCAATACTCCAGCTGAGAGCACAAAAGACTAGTAAATTACAGTCAACTGCCTGTCAGTCAAGAAGTTACGGACACCCTGCAATTTAATCCAGGTTTCTTTGAGGTGGCTTTTACAGGTGATCAAATGTGAGAGGTATAACTGACGTTATTGTTAAGCGAAACACAGAGAATTTCAATACTTTAAGAGATGGGAATATTCACTGCATTGAAGGTAATACAGGAAGCAGGGAATACCTATCTGTTATGTATATTGGATATGTTTTTTTTTTTTCTAGGATTAAATGAGACAATGTTATTTTGTCCTCAGTCAGTGATTTTAGATAAGTCTTGAGTTGTGGAGACTGCTGTGCTGAGTTAGAAGTTAGAGATGTCAGAGTTTGTGAATGCGCGGTAAATTGTAAATGAACTGCGACGCGTTGAGTTATCTGTATGAGTGAATGAGATTGTGGGTGACAGACAAGAAATCATTAATACTCGTATAGATGAAGAACAGGGTTGAAGCCAGGACTGATCTTTGTGGCACACCGGTATTAACTGAATGGAAATTGGAATATATATCATCTGTCTTTACTTTGAGGCTATCAGATGAAAACAATGATGATAGGCCGTAGCAAGGGAGTTGGATAACAGGGAACGGTGCTACACTTCCAGAAGCTTTCGAGATATCAAGGGCTACTGCATGAGTTTCTCCATGCTGGTCAGTTGGCTGATGGACTGTATGAGTAATGAGACCGAGTATATCAACAGTGGATCTTTCTCGGCGAAAATCATACTGTTTGTCACTAATTAAGTTATTGGATTCAAGATGTTTACAGTGTCCCTATTAATGACAATCTCAACTACTTTACTAAGAGAAGATGTGATAACTATGGGTCTGTAATCAGAGGAACTTCCTTTCTTTGGATTTGGGTGGATTCTTTCCAATAAACAGTGAATTAAAAGTACGTAAACATTGCCGGAATAATTTAGCTAGAACAGGAGCAAGTTCTGGCGAATACTTTTTCAAAACTATTGAGGAAATTCCATGTGGACCTGGAGCTACGTTGGTTGACAGAATATTCAGGATAGTGTTTAAGTATCTAGTATGTATCTTTAGTGGAGCAATTTAGGGAAAGTCAAGTTCTAGTGCACGAACGTTCTGACAGATTTCCTCCAAAATAGAGTTTTGGCAAACGTACAGGCAAGAATGTTGGTTTTTCCATGGGAGTCATTTACACGGACAGTGTTTACTTCTGAAGATTTTGGTGGAGGAATGGGTGATAGACTTCTGAAAGTTACTATTGAGAGAACTGAGAGTTGTCCAAAATAGTCTGTCATTAAGATTACTTAATAGCTTGGACGCTTGGTTGTGAAGAAAGTTTGATTTAGCAAGGTTTATGACTGCTTGTGCGTGGCTTCGAGCAGTTTTGAAGTAATTAAGGGGTTAGGTGTTTTTTTTTTACTCAAAGTAACAATTATATGCTAAAAACTTTTGGGCCGTTACTCTGCTACAGTTGCAGTCGAGTCATTTGGGGAGTCCGATCTTTTAGTAAATTGTTGACAGGGCAAGATGAATTCCACACCAACTTGTGTTCGGTCTTTTATATGGGACTGAACAGAATTGATGTCAGTGGAGGAGAAGGACTGCCATGGAACAGCAGCTAGATTATTAATAAGTCCTTCCCAGTTTGCACTACCAAAATGCCATCTTGCCACCCTGACTGGTTCAGAACTGGGAGGTTCGGGGCAGATGACGAATGATGTTTTAATGAGATTGTGGTAGGAGGACCCAAGTAGTGACAGTACCTTATCCTGTATCGATCTAGGTTATTATTTTGTGAGGAACAGATCCATGAGATGGGCACTACGATCAGCATTATCTGGTATTCTGGTTGGTTGTTTTACCAATTGCGTGAGATTAAACGATTCTGCAAACATATCGTATTCTTGACTAGTACCGTCAGTTCTGGCATAATGAAATGACTGTTCTGCATTATGGACATTAAAATCATCCAGCACTGTAACTTCAGTAGTAGGGGTGATGTAGAAACCTTCTCTCTAGGCCAGCCGATGATGCATCTGTTGCATGTACTTCAGTCGGGACAGCGAGTATAAAATCTCCCACATAATAACAGAAATTTTGCCACCAGGTAACAGATCAAAGAACTGTCAAAAGTTTTTATCAGCAGAAAGGTTACCAGTGAATGAATTTCATTGTGTCAGATGCCTAATGTCAGACTGATCTATTCATCTCAATAAGAAAGTTAAAAACTCAGCAGCATGATAATATATTTTTAATATATTGTTCCCTATAGAGCAAAATTAACCAGAAGCACTCGGAGAGTAGGCTGCCTCACCCACGCCCTGCAGTTTTTCAAAGGGTCGAACATTTGACTTTGCCTTGAGGTCTGGTCTTTGGACCGGTTGTTCTAAAGAATTTATTTCCTTCATCTTTGCCAGAACTTCATCCTTGCCAATAGGAGTGGTCCAGATCAGATCAAAACTCTTCAGCCTGGCCTTCCCCAGTGACCGTGACCTCAATCAAAGTTCCAAGTCCTCGGCTGACCCTTTGTGCTTCTGTTAC
This sequence comes from Coenobita brevimanus, assembly GCF_032717465.1. NCBI lineage: Eukaryota > Metazoa > Arthropoda > Malacostraca > Decapoda > Coenobitidae > Coenobita > Coenobita brevimanus. Next base: position 9,850,245 of record NC_136980.1, on the reverse strand, counting down.
GTTGTGTCACCCTTTGTGCTTCTGTTACGTTGTGTCACCCTTTGTGCTTCTGTTACGTTGTGTCCCCCTCGGTGCTTCTGTTACGTTGTGTCCCCCTCGGTGCTTCTGTTACGTTGTGTCCCCCTCGGTGCTTCTGTTACGTTGTGTCCCCCTCGGTGCTTCTGTTACGTTGTGTCACCCTCGGTGCTTCTGTTACGTTGTGTAAACTAAACCAAAACTACTCGAGTTATATCGTCAAACAACAAACATTGACCTATAACACTGATCTTTGATTTTAAAAAATCGAGCCACTTCATTTTAGCCATACTCTCAACACTATCATCAAATTTGGTCTAAATCTGTTCAAAGGCTTTCAAGTTGACCTTTCCATCAGACTTTGACCTTTGTCCTGTTTTTCTTTAAAAAATACAAGCAAATAAACAAATCTGAAATCAATTCCCGGGAAAGTCTTCAACTCTTCCAAGTTTGATCTCAATCGTTTAAAAGCTTTTTTATTATTTTGTTGCCACATTAACACACACACACACACACACACACACACACACACACACACACACACACACACACACACACACACACACACACACACACTGAAAACAATACATCAACGCTTCATTCTAAGCAGGTTGAAAATGTCTGTCGTGGCAGCTGACAGCCCAGCACCATCCCGTCTAACCTCTTGCTTTTCATGATAAAAATTCAGGTCAATCTGTATAAAAATTTGTCAGGCAGGAACAAGATTAAATTAGAAAATGAAATAAAGACCAACCCATACCATCTCATTTTTCCATCTGCAGTTCAAGCCGGTGAAAAGTGGACTTCAAGTGGCGTTTCCAAGAATGTCAGAGGTGGATGGAAAGTGGGCATGGGTGCTGTCGATGCAAGGGGTCCAGCCAGTCACCAATCGCATCATTCCCAACGAGGAGTAGCCGAGTGGACCCACGCTGCATGGCTGGAAATTATTGTCTTCCTCTATTAAACTCTTGAATCCAATTGCAGTTTTTCCTTGCTATTTTTTTGCTCCCATAGACTATTTTATTTTTAATCTTTTTTCTAGGAAGCTATATTCAACAAATGTGGTCTATAAAATCTAACCTTTCCAGCTTGAAGTTTGTATGAAATGGGAAGAATGAAATGCAAGGAGTCCATTCAACCACCAGCCACATCACTCCTGCGGCAGAGTCCACTAACGTAACATGGATGGGAAGATTCTGTGTTCATTTCTACTACTGTTTCTTGAGAGGTTGGAAAGATGGTTGTAGAATTCTGGTGTGTGTGTGTGGGGGGGGGGAGGCAGAGTTATCGTAGCTCGTGTTTCTCGTAAATCGTGGAGTTGTGGTTGAGGCGTGGTAGGAGATGTCAGTTTAGGCCTTCTCTGTTCCGTTATCCTCTTCGTATTTTAAGTGGGGTGGTGAAATAGGCACACTGGGGTCGATGGAGTTCAGTGTGAGACAGTTACTTGAATAAATGTTTAAGAGCTTGGCGTGACCCGTGTATGGTTAGTAGCAGTTTGTGCTGGCTGCGGCCCTCCTGTTTACTCTCACTCTCCTACTCCCTATTGTTCTCTGGCAATCTCGTTCTCTCTCCTTCTCTCCTGGCCGTCTCTGGTTCTCTAACTGGTTCTCTCTCCTGCTCTGTCTTGTGATCTCTCTGGTTCTCTCTCTTGTTCTCTCGGGTGCTCTCTCCTTCTCTCTGGTGCTCTAACCTTCCGACATGTGATATCGGACTTATATCCTCCTCTGGCTTCCGGCTAAAGAGTGTGGGAGTACGTGTGCGAACGTATGTGAGTGTGTGTGTGTGTGTGTGTGTGTGTGTGTGTGTGTGTGTGTGTGTGTGTGTGTGTGTGTGTGTGTGTGTGTGTGTGTGTGTGTGTGTGTGTGTGTGTGTGTGTGTGTGTGTGTGTGTGTGTGTGTGTGTGTGTGTGTGTGTGTGTGTGTGTGTGTGTGTGCGTCATGTTTCCGGCACATGATCAGAGGTGTTTGGCATTCTTGATTAGTCTAGGCAAGGGGATGTTTAGTTGTCTCTTCCTGGAGTACTTCAGACATAACTACCTGTTTATATATTGTTATCTATAGCTATATAGTTACATACCGTACTTACACATAGTATTGTGCCATACCATATTTTGCCTACATTGCTGGGCGGCTATGTGCCTGTGGATGATGGGTCTGCTCGGCAAGACAGACCAAGTTTACTGAACAACAACAAACTAAGTGGTAGGTGGTGGCGATCATCATCCACTCATTTGATGTTGTACTGCCGATTCCTTCTATGTGGAGACTATACACTACGTGAAAACATAATGGTTTTCCTGTAACCAAAGAAACCATTTACAATGCCGGTTGGTAACATATAAGCCAATAACGGGGTGCTGGGCAGCCTAATACCGTGCCACTGTTACCTGGGTGGACAGACAAATGCTGCGTCCATCCAATAGCCAAACCTCCACACTCTTGCCCGCGCCTCGCCACTGCAATGAGCCGTCCACCGCAAGGCAGCAATGGTTCACTGCACTGGCCGTCCCTGAAGGGGTAGCTACTTGTCTACGGTGGATGGATCTACTTGAACAAATCTACTACTGCTACTTGAGTGTTATCTCATTACTGAAACCAAAGCATTAACGGCGGTCAACATGATTTATATATGTTATTTCTCCACCAAATCTTTCATAAGAGTAATTCATCATACTGTAAATAAGTATTATAATTTTCCCAATATGATGCTTAAATATTAATCTCGAACCCCAGCTGTGACTTAAACACGATATTTTTTTATTATTAGTTTCAGTCAGCCGAGTTTTTCCTGTTTCCCTTCACTCTACTGTGATGTTTCTCAATATTGGCGTGATTGTCAAATGTTTGTTTGTGTGGGCTTCTAGATAATTTTAATATAATCAGTACCCTTAAAATTAAAACTTTCTATAACACGTTACTGGACGAATGACTGTATACAGATCCATTTTTGCTGGTTGTTATCCAAAGGGTGACACAAACGGCAATCCAAATCCTGTGGTAATGAATGGTTGTCATATTTTTGTGTATGAATCTTGATTGTGTTTTCTAGGCAAGTAAATGAAGAGAACTATGAATGATTTTCAGTTTACTTTTTAAGTGTATGTAATTCGTGTCAAACCATCGCTGGAGCAGTAATTGCGTGTCGGAAACTCCTCCTCCCTCACGTGGCATTTTAGTATTGTGAACCACTCAGCACCAACAGTTCTATTTCTAACGTGTTTCTTGGGTCAGGATAAAAGTTTATGATTGAAAATAATGCATATTGTTATATTTTAATTATAAGTTGTTTCCGTCTAATTCATTTATTATTATATGAGATATTGGTAAATTACGACCTGGCAACACTGTACAGACCGAGGTGTTGGCCGTCTACAAGATACCGCCTTATGCCAGCAGTGTATAGAGGCTGGTACTGTTTGACGTAGTGCCACCTGATAACACCTAATCCCACACATTCCAGAGTTCCAACGTCACCTCACCTTGTCACCCTACCACCACCTTGCAGTCTGCGGCACACTAATCCTACTATAGTATGACCATTTAGTTTAATTTAATTTCCCCCCCCTCCAAAAAAAAAAAAAAAAAAGACGCAAATAACACCATAGTGCCAACAACGGTGGTCAAGAAACTTATCACTTCATGTGCATGGAAGATAGGTATAATTGTTTGTGTGTGTGTGTGTGTGTGTGTGTGTGTGTGTGTGTGTGTGTGTGCTCGATTAGACTGAAAAGTGGTGGTGCAGCAAGCAGCTGTGGCCTCTGACTACTGGAAAAGAGGGTGTTAGGGTGTTATCAGGTGTTGTTAGGTGTGCCAGTACCGGTCCTTCATGCACCAATACACTGCTGTCACTAATAGCTAACATCAGTCGCGATATGTGAAGATTGCTGTATGTGTTTTTCAATACCATAATTAAAATACTTGTCCTTAACAACCATAATCCATGATATTCAGTGGCAGTAAAATTGCACCAGAAACGCATGAATGTTTATTAGGATTACTACAGAATAATCCCGACGAAAAATTTGGTGATGAAATACATAAGGACTGGCAATAAGTTAAAATACGTTGATAAGGTTACACAAATATATCGTATACATTGAATTTACTGTTCAGTTTAAAGATATGGACTGCAGTGAATAGAAACATTCTTAACTGTTATGTAAATGGTACAGTACGGTACACCCGGTTAGAAATATAACTGGCAGACGCATTCGTAACTGCTAAATCTTGACTTTCACTGGTGTCTTACAGAGACAAAAGGGTGAAGCCAGACCTCCCAAACATGACACGTAAAAGACTGCACAACATGTCCAGGGACATCTTATTTACCCGGCGGGAGACAACTGTATGCAAGTGGATGTTTGTCGCATAGTCGTCATGACTCGGACGCTGCCAGAATGTCATGAATTGGCAATGGCCGCTGCCTCTTGCCAAGTCTATTGAGAAGACTGTTTTACGTGTACACAACTGACAATTCCTTATTCAGTGTAGTCATGGCATTGGGTAACACACAAAGGAAACTCTTACCTTTCCCCAAATGATTTTAGGAGAGACGGAGAACAAGACTTAAGAGTGTAACACAACTCCATCCCAGTAAAGTATCCAGTAGTAATACGGAGTCTTTAAGAACAACCTGAATTCCTGATGGTATATCTAAGGGCCTACATATCACAATGGAGTAACCAAAGAAAAAACTAGAAAGCACTCAGAGAGCGCATACCTCCGCCAATGCCATTGCCATTTTAAAAATCTGGATCCGGATGTGGATCCGTGGAGATATTGTGTGGAATACATAGGATCCGGATCTGCCCAAAATTTTAACCAATTGTTCCTTGACCCACGGCCGACTCTTCCCAAAAGTTTTATTGAAATTCACTGAGAATTTCTGGAGACAGATCCGGATTCGGATCCGCCCCAAAATGTAATCAGTTCTTTCTTGGCCCATGGCCCACCCTTTCACCAAATTTCATTGATATTCTTTGAGAACGTTTGGACTTATCGTCTGGACAAACAGACAGACAGACAAACAAAGGTGAATACATAGCCTCCTGCAACTTCGTTGGCAGAGGTAATTACTAACTGAAGTAAAACCATTAAATTTCCTATATATTTCAAGAAAATCAAATGGTTATCATTAATACAACCAACTCTATTCCTTCCCCTGTCGTCGGGAATTAACTACCGGTATGTCTTATTATTTACACGTCACAGTGGAAGGATGTAGGCGAGGCAAACGGACAGAAGGTGTCGGGTATGGATGAGGAGGAATGATGGCAGGACGTAGAGTATGATAGTACCAGTGCTGAGGTCGGTCTAAATTCTAAATTCTAAATGTTACCTTGGGCGAGGAGTATGATGTAGAAACTGGCTGATATTGCCAGACTTGGTATAGTTGATCTGGATTTCTAGTCCAAAGAAATCACACAACGGGATGTTAAAGATGCATCGTTTATGAATGAAACTGAACTGATATTAAATAGTACTAGTGTGCATTGTCATCTAGACTGTTGTTCAGTTCCGTGGAACAATTACCAGCATACAAATTTGTACATAGTGATGCCACAGTTTGTATGCCTGTGTGTTTATGTATGTGCATCTGTTTGTGCATGTGTGCGTGCGTGTTCTCATGTGTGTAAGGCGTTGAACAGAGGGAATGATGAGAAAAACATGACTTGGTGTATGGATACAGGACACCATTATCAAGGCTTTTCCTGCCCATCCCAGTGTATACTGTGATAATCCTCCACTGCTCTAAATGCCACTTGGAACTTGGCGATGTCGTATAATTCTGATAGCCACATAATAAATACTTTTTCTGAAGGACTTATGTTCTCGTGATTCAGTTCTGTAGAATCTTTTGTAGGGAAATTATTGCAATAAAAGAGAAATAAATTTATATATAAATAGGTCAATGTGCTTTGTGGATTAACTGTAGAGCACTGGAATAGGACGGTGCCTAATGATCACGTGTTCATTTCCTGTACGAGTAACGGGAGGCTGATCTGTATGTTACCAGAAGCGTTAGTCAGTCACCTCTTGATTGTTCGACGCTGCTGTAGCCTACACTAAATTTCAACTCAAAGAAGGGAATTTTATTGAACTGACTTTTTTTTTTTTTCAAACTCTATTTTGCCTTATGTGGTGAAATATGTTACACTATTATCTGCATCTTAATCCATCATGTACAATAAGCAACACGAGATTATATCAGTCTTGTTGTCGTTGTTGGTGGAAATAACTTTTGAATAATCCTTCACTACCCTAAAACCATTCGTCACAGAGCACCATTATTCACAGAGTAGACTATACCTTCATGACAGTCTCACCCACCACCACTACCCCATATCACCCCACGAATTATTTTTCCCACATCCATTTCTTTAAGCCCTCCCACATCCATTGATTCGTCGAGGATGTAATTATTTGACCATCAGTGCACTCAGACCACTGCTTCAACAACATCCACGTTGGAAGATCCAATATTGGCTTCAGTCTCACTGCCTACCTCTTTGCAGGTGCCATTCTCTTGCTCAACACTCCCTTTTCTTTACTCCTATTGACTCTTCCACGTCGCGATGCAGGTCATGTGGTAGACAAGGGCACTGTTACTTATTTCATCCAGCGCAAACACTGTCAAAAAAGGTACCTTGATTAAAATGATAATTACAGTGAAAGGCACTTGATGTAAAGTTTCATTCTATCAGCTAAAATATCACTGCAGGCAAGTGTCACTTTCCTGTAGTATCGTAGCCCAGCAAGGACCATGAATCAACACCAGCATTTGTCTGTATATCAGTTTTGTTTTCTGTGTGTGTGTGTGTGTGTGTGTGTGTGTGTATATATATATATATATATATATTTGTATATATATATATATTTATATATATATATATATATATATATATATATATATATGTGTGTGTGTGTGTGTGTGTGTGTGTGTGTGTGTGTGTGTGTGTGTGTGCGCGCGCTAAGATGTGTGTGTGTGTGTGTGTGTGTGTGTGTGTGTGTGTGTGTGTGTGTGTGTGTGTGTGTGCGCGCTAAGATGTGTGTGTGTGTGTGTGTGTGTGTGTGTGTGTGTGTGTGTGCGCGCGCTAAGATGTGTGTGTGTGTGTGTGTGTGTGTGTGTGTGTGTGTGTGTGTGTGTGTGTGTGTGTGTGTGTGTGTGTGTGTGTGTGTGTGTGTGTGTGTGTGTGTGTGTGTGTGTGTGTGTGTAAGCATTGTTTATGTTGTGCCGGACTAACTAATTCCATTGTTAAGTGGTAAAATAAATTATGACTATGCTTTACCACATATACTGTACATTCTCTTAAGTTTTCCTGGTGTACTAAGTATTTGGTGTGGGCCAGTACTTCGTTTGTCCTATCCAACTGGTGTACGAGTATTTACTATCCTTAAGCACCAAACCGCCAGCCTCCCTGCCTCCCACCGTCTGCATCGTCCTAAAGTTCCCCTAACTGCTCTTTCTCCCTCACCACTGCTGGCTTGAAACGTGAGTCGACCAACTCAGGGTTGACATTCACTGAGATGAGACTGAAAGCGCTGACTGTAACTGGTGGAGCGTCCTTGATGAACACGAGAAAGACATCTGGTGTCAGGACAGAACAGGGAAGATCGCCACTGCTGATACCTTGAAGGAACAGTTGCTTCTACAACAAAACCTGCGGAACAACCTGAGAGCAAACTTGAGAGAAAGTCGTAGGAAAAGGAAAAGAAGCTGTAGGAGAGCAGACTGAAAATTAAAGATTGTGCCAGACCCAGTCGAAGGCCTTTCATTGTACAGAGCAGTAACTTTACTTGAAATCCCAAGAAGAGGATGACAAGCAATTGATATGAAAGGATTCCCACTAAAGCGTCCCCGATGAAATTCATTGTGGTGACGAGATTATTTTTCTTCAAACTCTTCCCGTTGAGGATAGAAACAATTGTACTAGGGTTTATTTTTACGTATTTACTGTAGATAATTTTGTACTGTCCCTAACCACGATGTGCTGCATATGTATTTGCTACGCGACTTGTGGCGTGCTGGTGACTAGCGTTGAGATATAGCTGGAAGGTGATGATAAGGGGCTGGCTGGCTGTTTCCCTTCTATCTTTAATTTATTCTTGCAATTTCCAAACTTCCCAAACTATTTATTTAGGATATATAGTAGTGAGGGCGTATATTGAGGAGATATCTAACCTCTCTCCATCTAAATATCTCTGCTTAAGCTCAGTAACCTCCTCTAGACGTAACAAGAACAAGGTACAAAATATCCTACTGAAGGGAATGAGTGGGCTGAGGGGGATTTGTTTACTTAGGATGCATCTGGAAGGGGATAATGAGGGACTGACTGACTGATTCCTCTTGGCAGTACCAGCCACACTTTTAACTGCTTCATTCTGGTGGCTCTTTGCTGTTTGTTTGTGCCATCTCCATGCGATTTTATATGGGTTAAGGAGAGAGAGAGAGAGAGAGAGAGAGAGAGAGAGAGAGAGAGAGACCATATCTAACCCCCCAAAACTATCTCCTGTAACATCGTCTGGTTGTGGTTAAGAATAAAGATAATAACAGTGTTGTGATTAAACCATTTCAGTACGATTACCTTTTCCATATATCATTCTTGCTCCTTGCACACGAGTATATTTTGCGTAAGAGATTTTGGGGGGGCTAGGGTGAAAGATTTTGGGCTAGGGTGAGAGATTTGGGGGCTAGGGTGAGAGATTTGGGGGGCTAGGGTGAGAGATTTGGGGGCTAGGGTGAGAGATCTGGGGGCTAGGGTGAGAGATCTGGGGGCCAGGGTGAGAGATTTGGGGGCTAGGGTGAGAGATCTGGGGGGTTAGGGTGAGAGATTTGGGGGCTAGGGTGAGAGATCTGGGGGCTAGGGTGAGAGATCTTGGGGGTTAGGGTGAGAGATTTGGGGGCTAGGGTGAGAGATTTGGGGGGGCTAGGATGAGAGATATGGGGGGGTAGGGTGAGAGATATGGGGGGGTAGGGTGAGAGATTTGGGGGTAGGGTGAGAGATTTGGGGGCTAGGGTGAGAGATTTGGGGGGCTAGGGTGAGAGATTTGGACTAACAATCGTCTAGAGTCAGGAATAATAAGATCCTCGTACTGAGGAGATAAAAATGACACTTGAAAACCCAAAAATTTATTCCAAAATGATTAAGATGTAGGGATGGAAAAGGGCAAAGACAGGAGATGAATTAATTACAAAAACAAAAAGGGGAGACTCAGGCTACTACATTCCACACTGTACTCACACAACGCCTGTAGCTGGTGGAATGTTATCGTGGGCGTTGACCTCTGAATTTCCTCCCCTCCCAGTTGCCCTCTTGTTTTTGTGCTTTATAACAATGTTCTTTTGTTCGTTGTTTGATAATGCCGAGACACTTGTATAATATAGGTTAATGGGAACCTGTGCTGTGATGTCATGAATATAGTTTGAGGGGGAATTTCTGTAGATAGGCTGTTGAATTAGAGATATAAATATTGCTTGAGAATCTGACACATATACATACTTTCGACAGTAGTTGATACGGGTAAATACAGTTAATAATACCTAAAATGCAGCCAGTGAATCAGCAGTAGAGTCGAGCTTGGTGATTTTGAAGCAAACTACCAGAATGACTGCCCTGCGGATGTAGTAAACACTGAGGAAGTAAGGTTTCTAAAGAGGCTGCGTTTCTCTGTCTTTCTTGTCTATTGCCATTTTGGACTCAACAGTCAGGGGTAACTCAAGCCGGACTCCCTGTGGTACTCGTCATTCGTCGCCCTCCCATTCCTGTCCACAGTGTCATGATTTGTGTCGTGTTTCATAATCAGTTCCTCCATCACAATAACGGCTGGGAATGTCCTGGCTCCGTCCTCAGTACAAGATAAATGGTTTCAGGAAAGACACTAGTACAACCTTTTTACAGGATGAGTTATTGATGGGTTTCCAGTCTCACCAGGAAGTACTGATGGGTTGTTGTGTTCCCAGTCTCACCAGGAAGTAATGATGAATTGCTGTGTTCTCATTCTCACCAGGACGCACTAATGTGTTGATAAGCAGAGTTGTATATCCGATTACAGTGTGTCTACGGATATGGAGCTGATTAAGAATAGTCATTAAAGTTACCAAACGACAGTGTTTAGCCTGCGTACTTAGAGCAAACAAGTAATTTATAGGTATGAAGAGCAAACTGTAAACTTGTTCAGCTACGTGTTGCTACCTTTCTCAAATACTAAACACAGTATACGCAGACAACTCGTTACTGGTACACATGACAGTGACCCTGATCTTGTGATGCAACGGTAAACTTGATATGAGGACGCTTTGTTTCCAGAGGCTTTTCATCTGCTATCTTTGACTGCTTAAATCACCAAGGTAAATAAAGTTCACAATGATGCGATATACAGTTTTCTTACACAGAATCAGTCTTGGTGCATTTTAAAAACGTTGTGGGTTGTCATCACATAGAATAACAGGTTTAAACTTTGAACAATGAGGACTGCATTCGTTTGCTCAGAGAGGATAAGGCAGTTTCTAAGTGGATCATCTGGTTCTCTTTTGACTCCGAGAAGTCGTGCCTCCTTAGCGAATGGCTACCAACAATCGCAATATATATGCACAAATGGACTCTGCATACTTGATATTTTACTTGCTAATTATGTGAAGGTGATAATGCTTTATAACTAAGCAGGCCTTCGCTGTCGGACCTATTGTCTATTACAGACGCCATAATTGCAGAGGGGTGCTCCGCCACTCTTGTATTGCCCCACTGACGAGTGCAGGTGCCTTGCTCAGACATTCAATACAACTAGGGCATGGAGGGATGTGTCAGATGCTCTTGGCTGGCAATAGGTGATCAATAAACCACAGCCACTCTTAGAGCTAATAGCATTAGGGACCACATTCGTTAGTAGCACCATAACTAGCTCCGAAGATGTACATTCAGCTAGTTATTATCATTATTATTCCTGCTACGGTTATTGGTTGTACCTGGCCGCAGAATACTGACTACAGATATAAACTGGAAGACAAGGCAAACTACTTTATGATGGTTTTGTTGGTCATACTGTTTGAATGTATTGTGCTGTATTCTGAACCATACCACCAGCCTAATTCGTAACGTCTTAAACAAAGGTGTTATATAATATATAACACCTTTGTTTTGCTGTATTGTGTAATATATTATATTACACAATACAGCAAAACGTAATCTCGCCAGTGTTTACATGCATACCAGTAACTGTATATTTATAGATAACATACCGTTCAAAAAATATATAATACACGGTTTTCCATTACTTTTTGAAGATACTCACGGGATAATATTTATATATATTATTATGCTTATTTTATCCAACATAAAAACTATGACAGCAGTGGTTTATTTACCCAGCATAATAACCGTGGGTCACAGCTGTGTTTAACCAACACATCAGAACCTTGATGTGCAACAGTGATTACGGTATTTCATCTTACACACAGCAGCCATAGTACAAAATAGGTATTACCTATTGTTCAACATAATTGGAATAGTTTGTAACAAAAATAAGCAGTGTTCACAGAGACTGCTTGAACTACTGTATGTTATTTCCGGCGTCATATTACTAACACTGGTTACTTAAACACGTTTTATCATAGGCAAACATTGTCTCATTTAATGCTGGTAAAGCCAAATATGGATATTTTACTAATGGACAGAGATATTGCCTGATTCCTATATTACCTTCAGTGCTACTAATATTCTTGTCTCTAAAAGTATTGAAATTCTCGGTGTTTCACATAACAATGCCCTCAGCTGGACCTGTCATGTTAGATCACTTGCTAAAACCGCCTTAAAGAAACTTGGATTATTGTACAGAATCAGTAACCTCTTCACTGACGGGCAGATAGCTATAACTTTTAAATCATGTGCGCTCTCAAGTGGAATATTGCTCACCTTTGTGGAATGGATGTGGAGAGGTTGCACTAAAACAACTGGACAAAATTCAGAACAAAGCTCTGTTGGAATTATTAATAACCCTGCTATTACAAATAAACTACCTCCTCTACAAGTAAGAAGGAATGTTGCCTCCCTTGCATTATTTCACAGATACTTTTATGGGAAATGTCCAGACGAAGTTGCAGCCATTGTGCCACCTCTCCACTCCTTCCCCCGCGCTACACTGGTATCTGGTAGCGCTCATGACTGGAATGTCACACAGCCACATTGCAGAACTTCTGCCTATCAGAATTCTCTTCTTCCCCGAATTGCAACTCTTTGGAACTCGCTTCCCCGGAATTGTTTCCCTCCAAACCTCAACCTACGGCTGTTCAAATCCAACTGTTACAGATTGTTTATAAATGGAGGACACCAATGATCTGGTGTAGGGATGAGTTTTTTATTCATTTGTTTTTCCTTCCTCTGTTCTGTTATCTAGAAAAAAAGCAAAATGTCAGACATTACACACAGTAAATTCGATGCATAATCGGTCATATCAAGAATAATCATTACGTAATAATGGTGTTACCATATAATTTAGTTATAATTTACCTACAACTGATGCTGAGAATGGATACAGAGACCTAAAAAATGCCACATCCCAACGTCAGGCAGACACAGGCCAACGAGGCGGAGAGTCTGGGGGGGGGAGGGGGCTGCCGTCCCCCCAGGACTAGGATGCTTCTGGTGGTGTACTGATGGCTTTGAAAGAAATTATTATAAAAGCTATTCGAATCCTAGCACTATTAAGAGAGTATTCTCCTGAATGTGTGAGGGTAAACTGATTTTTTTCGGTTTGCTTTGATACATACGGTAGGCTATCCATCACTCACCAGCAGTTTTCATAATAAATCTGAACATGAAATTTTAGCACACACATGAATTATTTTTACGTGTACTCATATAATCGTGTACTGTGTGTATTTAATGATAAGTATTTGGAGATCAGGGCAGTTTCGAGCAATATGAATGGCAAACTCGTTCCTCTCCCTCAGGGACATTCCTTCCCTGACGCTAGCAGGCAGAGGTGTATCCGCATCTGTACATTGTTAAGTGTGGTGCCAGGCGTGTATCTGTGCTCGTGATTGCTGCTGGTGATGAGTGTGTGGTGATGAATATGGTTGGAGCGATTATCAGCCTGTTGTCCTCAACCCGTGCCTGAAGTGTTTTAGGGTAGTTGTGTCGCAGGCTGGGGTGTATGAATATCAGCCATGTATAGGCTGAAGGGTGTAGGTGAAAGACTGGACCCCCTGTGGAACTCCGTTAGGGAAGTTTCGTGTACGTGATGACTTGTCCTGAAGCGTTTTGACAAGACAACATCTGGTATTGTTCTCCATGTTTGTGTTGTAGGCGGTTTCTGTTGGGAGGTGGCATCAAAGGCTTTTTTAATGTCTGTTGTTAGCAGTGTACACATCGTGCGGGTCTGGCAGAGTTAATGCTGTCAGGTATGTTGTGTTAGGTTGATTAGTATAGTGTCTGTGAAGTTTAGTGCTTTAAAACCATGTTTTGAGGAAGAATGGGAGAAAATGATGAAGTGTGACTTGTTTTAAGACTTAGGCGTTCAGATATTTTGGATGGCACGTAAAGTAGTTATGGGTCTGTGTGAAGCAGGGCGTGCTTGGGCCTTGATTAGTCTGAAGTAGAGTGATGTCCGTGAAAAGTGATTGTAAATTTTTCAGGGAAACGAGTTGACAGGACTGCTTTCATTAGTGCTGCTTGATGTTGAGGCAAGGCCATGTGTGTATCAATATTAAGTTCTAGAATTTTAGGGTGTCATTCCAGTGGATGGGATTGGTTAAAGAGGGAGATTATTTTGAGGGTACTAGCACATAAGCCCAATTCCAGCTACACCTCCCTAGGGATCATCTCCTCCACCCACCTATGTTCTCCCATTGACCTCGTTTCATTCCATTAACCCATTTTCCTCCCTGGACGTATCTTTTCCCCTTAAACACATTTCTCACCATTGCTTCAGGAAAGACTTAGTGGAGAGGTTGGACATTGCCTTGAGTAACCCCTGTCATGGATGGGCTTCTCACATACCAAATGGAATCGTATACAGGGAGCTAAATTCTTCCTAACAAGCATGGGATTAATTTCAAGGATAATAGTAAAATCCAAGACAGTTTTTCTGGTCCAGGTAGTGTTGGTCCACTGGGTTACTCCGCGACAGGATCGATGTCACTGGTGGCTGGATAGACACCTCGCATCGACAGCACCCATGCCCACTGTCCGTCCACTTCTGACATTCGGGGAAACACCACTTGAAGCCCTCTTTTCACCGATTTGAACTGCAGATAGAAAAGTGACGGATAAATAGATATAATAGCAGTAGTAGTAGTAGTAGTAGTAGTAGTTTCAGGCCAAAGCTAGTCTTCTCCAGTCCACCGTCCTCCTCTCAGGGGATAGTGAGGGCACTGGGGGACGTCTGTATGACCGGGCCCGCCACCACGTGAAGGCATCCCTCTCCTGCAGCCGAGTGATTAGACAACATGAAGTGTTATAAGCATGTTCACTACCAGGATGTCTGATGTCTTACTCTTGTTTTTCTCATACACACACACACACACACACACACACACACACACACACACACACACACACACACACACACACACACCTGAGATTCTAACAAAGGTGTCTTCGATTTGACCCTACTTCTTTAAAAACATCGCTCTCCGGCTCAGTGGTAACGCTCTCGCTTAGCATCTGCTAAGACGGGGGTTCGCACCTTGGGCGAAAAATTTCACTGACGAAACGGATGGTCATTGTCCTCCTTGAGCAAGAGGATGGGTGTGTGCGTGTGTGAAGGTCAAGGCTTTGCCCTTAGATCGGACTATATGTGCTCTCAGCTCCCTTCCGGGAGGGTAAAATGCTGATGATCACAACCATCACGTGATGCTGACCGACCCGGTGAATTACACACACACACACACACACACACACACACACACACACACACACACACACCGACAAAAGCTATATCGCCTTGCCTTGCTAAAAGCGGACAATAAAAATATACGGCGACTGGCATTCGGTCGTCTTTGATCAAATCCTCACCCAAAGTAAGGGAAAATACTAATTATTTTCCTTATTAATTGCAAAATCCAAACATAGTATTGTTCAGCAAGTACTTAACATTACGTCAAAGCTATTTTCACACGATATTTATCCATTTTTAAACACGAATTATTATGATACTACGAAAAATATCAATGTCAATATTTTAAACTTCCTCTCAGCCCCAAACTCGCAAATGGTCAATCATTCGAACGAGGGAAGGAAACAAGTGGGCGAGAACACTGCAGCCAGAGTTTGCTCCCCAGGTCAGCGAGTTAGGGGGGGGGTGAAGTAAGGCAGCCTCTAATCGTGCAATTTTGTGGAAATAGTGAACGTGCAAATATGACCTATACCTCTACGTAATCCATATTAAGAAATGATATGACGATGTGAAACAAACGTCAAAATTAACTAAAATCTTTTATTAATGTCAAAATACTTTTTTAAAAAAATGCAACACTGAACTTTCTTTTTTTAAGTATTACATTTGCTTTGTCATCCTTTAAATCAAGTCTTACCAAACCTGATTGACGTCTGAACTGTGTGTGTGTGTGTGTGTGTGTGTGTGTGTGTGTGTGTGTGTGTGTGTTGTCCACACACCTACACATCAGGTGCAACTTTATAAAGAGTATCATTTCTCTATCTATCTACCTGTGTATGTGACAATGTATATGTATCTATTTAGAGTGTACATGTATACATATGTCTCTCTGTATATGTATATATGGATAGCATATATATGTGCATGTAGCGTATGTATATGTATGCACATCTGTACACATACCCATATCTTTATACATGCGTCCCTATCCTGTACATACAGTACACCCGCGAACCAAAGTTTCGGTACCCCCCTGATGGAAGGAAGTGGAAGTCAGGGTTAGAGAGAGGGCAGGTGAACGGACAACCGTGAGTGGTACTTTGGAACTGAGCTACGAGGCGAATAGTGAGAAACCTAATGACACTGGATTCGAAACATTTCCATGCTATTCACCTGCAAAACATTATGCGTTCGTAACATACATACTGTAACATATAACATAGACTACTGTGTTATCATGGTGTCCTGTGATACTGACCCATCTGTTTCGGGTCCTCATCACACAAATAAAGCACCGAGCCAGTTGTATATAAGTTGCAACTTGTCATTATAACTGCAGTCATAATTTTTGTGAATGTTATCCCTGGATTGTATATAGCTATAATATAGAATGATTGTGAATTTAATGTTGATTCTCACAGTAGTTGTGCGGATGGTTATATATGTGGCAATTATTTTATGTGGACGACTAAACCACATTGTGATGGACAGCGGAGAGCATTCGCCAATAATTTACTATAACCAGATGAAATTAGATGCAAACAACACAAAATATTATGAGACAACGAAGACACAGCTGTGGTATCCTGCTCCGCCTTGTTATCAAGGCCTTAACTATGGCATCACCTCATACGTGCATTATTTTCCTTCAGTCTCTGCCTCTTTTATTACTCTTACTTCCCGGTATCCTCTTACTGTGAGTCGTCATATTCCTTGGAGGGTTTCTTGTCGTCCGGTCCTATAACCCGTACTGCATTACATTATTTCTCGCATCATCACTCCCAAACAAACAACGTTAGCCCAAGACTGCTGAATCTGTTAATACCATTATTGCCACTGCCACTACTATTCCCCCTTTCCCCATTGTGTCTACTGCAATTCCCCTCACAGTACTACTACTGCTACTCTTATTACTACTCCACTATAAATCTGTATAATAATAAATATGATTGTCCTCATGTCTGTGAATCTGTTAATCATATTGTCCCTGTCCCACCGTCGACAACTCGTCACTGACCCGGCACCGCTACTCCAGTTCCCACCCACCATGGATTCTACTCCTTCATCACTCCGACACCACATTACCCTTCACCTCCTTCTTGGGCCAGAAGGCCTGTTGTTCACCCTTTACCGGTGAATACAAGTGACATGCATTAATAATAAAAAAGAAGGCATTTGAGAGCTAAACGGTAATCGCCCTCTAAAATATTCTGTTTGCCAAGTCCAAACTTTAGGCCATATTTTGATACCATGAAGGTTTTACATTGATAGCTCAAGCCATTCATGAGATTTAATGGTGATAAAGGCAGGCAATAAAAACTAGTTGACCTTTAGCAGTTAGTTTGGTGACCTTGACTCTGACCCCGAGTTGCCATTTTCGAACTCCTCCAAGATTTTGGCCATATCTTGATACGCTGAAGGCTTCATGTTGATAGCTCAAGCCGTTCATGAGATATAATAGGAACACACACACACACACACACACACACACACACACACACACACACACACACACAGTTAAAAACATGATCGCTCCGCCTTCTAAAGGTAGGCGATAAATAATATAATAATAACAACAACATCGTAGATGTATACTGTAGTGTTCCTAACATAACACTTAATAACTGCAGACCCAAACGTGCTTATATTACGGAGCACTGATATATTAACCACAAAACCGACCACAGACCGTTCTTATCATTACCACTGCACCTTCCCTATAGCACTTCACCATGGTAATACAACCCACTGTAGTCCTCTGTGAGATTGCTACACGTGTTTGGGAAAAATAACAGTGCACAACATGCCTACAAACTACCAAAATAAGCATATGATGTTTCACTGACATCCATCAAATAGCCTAGGAGAAGTTAGTGGACAAACAAACAAACGACTGGACACAGACAGACAGAAGCAGAATGTCTCGCATCGGTATGTAACGACCTGACAAAATTCTTGTGATCCTGCATTGCAGGTGTCATCACAGTAATAATAATAATAATAATAATAATAATAATAATAATAATAATTAATCACATGTTATTAGGCACGATACTGAGAAGGACACACACTGGAATAGCATGTGTCGACGCAGTGCAGAATCTGCCATGACAGAAAGTTGGGTTGCGGTCAAACAGTAATTTAGTATTACTATAACCCTACCATTACAGCATATTATGGCACTGTTTGGTTTTATATGTCACAGCTGTTTTCACTTGTTTTATCAGGGAGATTATGGTGTTTGTCCTCCTCTGTATCATGGATATTAACATGTGATTACTACTACTACTACTACTACTACTACTACTACTACTACTATTATTATTACTACTACTACTATTACTACTACTACGATTATTATTATTATTATTATTATTATTATTATTATTATAACTATGATGACACCTACAAAGCAGGATCGTAATAGTTTTGTCAGGTTGTCATATACCGATGCGAGACATTCGGCCTCAGTCTATGTCCAGCCGTGTGTTTGTTTGTCCACTAACTTCTAGGCAATTTAATGGATGTCAGTGAAACGTCACAGGTGTATTTTAATGGGTTGTAGGCATGTTGTGCGCTGTTATTTTTCCCAAACATGTGTAGTGATCCCACAAAGGACTTCAATGGGTTGTATTACTATGGTGAAGTGCTACAGGTAAGGTCCAGTGGCAATGATAGGAACGATCTGTGGTCGGTTCTGTGGTTAATATATCAGAGCTCCGTAATATAGGCACGTTTGGGTCTGCGACTTTTATAATTATGTAATGTTCGGAATACTGCAGATGTATGTTGTTGCTGTCAATTTTATAATTATTCTTATTAATGCATGCCACGTATATTCACCGGTAAAAGGTGAACAACAGGCCTGGTGGCCCAAGAAGGAGGTGAGGGGTAAAATGGTTCGGAGTGGGGGAGGAATAGAGCTCATGGCGGGTGGGAGAGAGGGGGGTGGGGTGCAACTGGGGTAACGGTGCCGGGTCAGTGACGAGTTGTCGACGGTGGGACAGGGACAATATGATTAACAGATACACAGACATGAGGACAATCATATGTATTATTATACAGATTTATAGTGGAGTAGTAATAGGAGCAGCAGTAGTAGTACTGTGAGGGGAATTGCAGTAGACACAATGGGGAAAGGGGGAATAGTAGTGGCAGTGGCAATAATGGTATTAACAGATTCAGCAGTCTTGGGCTAACGTTGTTTGTTTGGGAGTGATGATGCGAGAAATAATGTAATGCAGTACGGGTTATAGGACCGGACGACAAGAAACCCTCCAAGGAATATGACGACTCACAGTAAGAGGATACCGGGAAGTAAGAGTAATAAAAGAGGCAGAGACTGAAGGAAAATAATGCACGTATGAGGTGATGCCATAGTTAAGGCCTTGATAACAAGGCGGAGCAGGATACCACAGCTGTGTCTTCGTTGTCTCATAATATTTTGTGTTGTTTGCATCTAATTTCATCTGGTTATAGTAAATTATTGGCGAATGCTCTCCGCTGTCCATCACAATGTGGTTTAGTCGTCCACATAAAATAATTGCCACATATATAACCATCCGCACAACTACTGTGAGAATCAACAATAAATTCACAATCATTCTATATTATAGCTATATACAATCCAGGGATAACATTCACAAAAATTATGACTGCAGTTATAATGACAAGTTGCAACTTATATACAACTGGCTCGGTGCTTTATTTGTGTGATGAGGACCCGAAACAGATGGGTCAGTATCACAGGACACCATGATAACACAGTAGTCTATGTTATATGTTACAGTATGTATGTTACGAACGCATAATGTTTTGCAGGTGAATAGCATGGAAATGTTTCGAATCCAGTGTCATTAGGTTTCTCACTATTCGCCTCGTAGCTCAGTTCCAAAGTACCACTCACGGTTGTCCGTTCACCTGCCCTCTCTCTAACCCTGACTTCCACTTCCTTCCATCAGGGGGGTACCGAAACTTTGGTTCGCGGGTGTACATACAGTGCCTGAATATATACATGTATGTAGAGATATATACGTATATGTATGTGTGCATATGTGCCTCTCTCTGCATACTTATGTACAGTCGTGGCCATAAATAATCACCTATTCTCCTGTACCCCATGCCTCAGACTGGCTCCTTTATGCGCGGCAAGTCACACTGGAGTAAGAGGGGCTGAGAGGGAGAGGCCAGAGAGAGAAGGGCAGGTGGGTGGGGGGACGAATGATGGTGCTTGGGTGGAGTGAGGGAGGGGAGGGAGGGTAGGCAGGGGAGGGAGAATGATATGCGAAGTTGTGGTCACATAATTGTCTATTTTCTTTCATTCAGGGCATCATATAAAGGAGTTACTATTCGGTACATAAAGCTGCATTACACCTTGTATAGCGACGTCAGATAACAGGCTTTAGATAGGTGGTGATATCAAGGACTGGTTCGTGAGAGAAGTATACTGACGTGACAGATCAATTATTAGTGCAGAGCCATCGAGACTGAGTTGGCCCAGATTGTCAACACGTGGATAAGGCGACCATAGGCCCGCCTTAAGGCGGGACAGTCTCGCTTTTTTTTTTTTTTTTTTTTTCATCTGTCCCGCTTTTTAATTGTGAGTAAAACGTCCTGCTTTTTTGTGCAAATTATCTAAAATATCGCGCTTTTAGAAAATTACTATTACATTAGATATAATATAACCTTCTTTTATGAAATTATGATGAATTAGTAAAATTATGCCTAATCCAAACCAAATGAAATACCGAATTGTTAATATAAAATCTGTAATACTAACTGGTAACTTTGGTCGGCCCATTCACCGTACCGTACTGTATATTGGTCATTGGAGTTCGTTTGAGACATTGGTGTTTAATTAGCAGCCTCAGGGTGAAGTGTTGCGTGGCAGCCGTCGCTGTCACTCGCATTTAAGTCAGCGTATCTCTCTCTCTCTCTCTCTCTCTCTCTCTCTCTCTCTCTCTCTATATATATATATATATATATATATATATATATATATATATATATATACACACACACACACGTGACAATGTCCCGCTTTTAGCTCCAATAAATCTGGTCACCTTACGCGTGGAAGCCAGAGAACGAGAGGACACGGGTCCGCCTCCTCCAGCACACCAAAGACGAGTGGGAGCTGTTCAGACGAAACCAGGTAACCATCAACAACATTGTTTTCCCGGTGCCGCGACGCCTGCATGAGGTTTTTAAGGCATGAGGCCACTGGACTACTTACTAAGGCTTTCCTGGTTGCTTTGGCTTGACCAGTGTCGGTAAACATTGACACAGATATACTTTGGGAGTTTGGGAAGGATTTTGTTTCATTTTCCCTCTAACAGGTAATGAGAGATACCGGTACTCTATCCACCCATGAGCACAGACATCAAATTTATTTACCTTTTATACACATTTATTTTAAATAGCCTTTTCATATAGAGATGTCATTAAATGATTATTGAATTTACATAAGGGTGACTGTATAGAGGGAGTGTATACCGCGAGGGTGATCATATTTACTGTGGACACAGCCATGTCAAAGGTTGCATATAATATTTAGTTCCAAAAATTAATTACATGTAAGGGTAGAGGACGTTTCTTATACAAACATTACGGAAGTCAAAGCCATCCAGATTCCATTCTACGTCTGAAGTCAAAATACACGGATAAACACAAATATCTGGCTCTGCACTAATGTTGATGTCACGTCAGTATACTTCTCTCACGAGCCAGTCCTTGATATCACCACCTATCTAAAGCCTGTTATCTGACGTCGCTATACAAGGTGTAATGCAGCTTTATGTACCGAATAGTAACTCCTTTATATGATGCCCTGAATGAAAGAAAATAGACAATTATGTGGCCACAACTTCGCATTTCATTCTCCCTCCCCTGCCTACCCTCCCTCCCCTCCCTCACTCCACCCAAGCACCATCATTCGTCCCCCCACCCACCTGCCCTTCTCTCTCTGGCCTCTCCCTCTCAGCCCCTCTTACTCCAGTGTGACTTGCCGCGCATAAAGGAGCCAGTCTGAGGCATGGGGTACAGGAGAATAGGTGATTATTTATGGCCACGACTGTACATATGTGTGTGTTATTGAATCCCATTGCTCATTCCTAAATTTGTAATGCTAGTTACTACAACTTTGTACCATGTATGTGTCATTGTATCTCTGTGTTCAATACTGTGCTTGTACTGTTAATTACTTCTATATCTTTTATGCCATATATGTGTAATGTAACACTTTGCTCTCACGCACCCCTCCCCGCTTGACCTTCAGCGACAGTGTTCCCCAGAGTGTTGGGGCTTGTACTGAGTGTTATATAAAGAACCTCAGTAAAAAATAAACGATGGTGTCTGGTTTCATTATGTAATAATGCCGTGCACCTCTCGGCGTTACCCAGCATATGGGCCCATGGGGTACTGTGGGCTATAATATCGATCCTCTTTTTGGTCGAACAATTATGACTCCTATACCATATTACCTGTGGCTTATTGGGTTTTCGAAGGTACAGTCATTAAGGTTCAAAAGTAATTGCTCTTCACCTCGTTGTTTTTCGACAGGAGGTGAGTTGATATTCGTGTCCCTAAAAGTACTTCCACACATCCCTTGACGTCACCCGGCAGTGAAGGAACGGCTCATTTTTAAGAATTTTTAGTGAGGCCGCACAAGGGAAGTGGGTAACTGTGCTTATTTTAGGCATTTTTTGGTAAGGTCATGTAAGGAAATCAAGTAACTCAGCTCATTTTAAGCAATTTTGGTGAAGCTGCACAAGGGAAGTGGGTAATTTTGCTCATTTTAGGGATTTCTGGTAAGGCCGCATAAAAGCAGTGAGTTGGGGCTGCACACTGAGCCCTAATCGGACACAGAGTCGTATTCCAAGTGGCTGAAGATTGCGTTACACCTCTTACGTAGCGACATTTAGAGAGAGAGAGAGAGAGAGAAAGAGAGTGCAAATACCTGTAGAGCAGCCTGATATCCCAGCATTGAGATGTGCGTGAACAATGTGGGTACTGCAGATGGCCGAACAGATCCCAACACCAGCACATCACCTGGAGGCCACGTCAGCACTATAGCGTACACGGTGCCTTCCTTCTGAGTGTACCTGCAATGGAAGGTACGTTAAGAGTCGACGGTACAAAGGAGCACAAAGGAAAGCAAACAGCAACAGATCTATTAGTTCTTTAAGGGGCGTTTGTTATAGTGTGGGTTATATTGAAAGGCCGTCACGTGTCAGATGTAGTCAGATTGGTGGGTTGATTCGACTATACCCTTTTTACTCTAACGTGGCCTAAAATTGCCATCTGTCCACCTTGAATGCTAAGTTGTAACAAGGGATTAACACTAGAATATGCTGCTAGTCACGAAGAAGGGCCATATAAAGGATGTAAGGCCGTAGTACTGTCTTTTTCTGCCACTGAGCTACCGGAAAGAGGCTGTAAAAGAACGAAAATCTGAATCTAGTTAAAGTAAAAAAAAAAATGATCTATGACTTAATGACGAAGGATAAAAAGGCCATAACTGGAAGGTCAGGTGTCGTCAGATTGGTGTCTTGATTTGACTAGTAACGAAGGAGACTCATACGTACCTAAGGCCCATTGTATTTCCTGCAGCAGCGACTATTCACGTTATAGGCATGGTCCAGTTCCGTCAGGTGATAAAAAATACCGTAGCTGACATACGAGATTTCTCAACATTTCTTACAGCTACATATTCGCCTGTAGGGTATTTATAATATTTTTGATATCGACATAGTTTGCATCCACAGCACACAAAGGGTATATGAGTTTAATGTGCAAAATAAACCTGCAAAATATACAGTATGTCATGAGAAGCTGGACATGACACACTATCACCCATATATATTTTAGGAGCAGATGGACATTGCAAACCCATATCCATTACACATTTTAGGGGAGGAAACCCAATACTCCATAAATTTTCATATTTGTTTCAGAATAAACTTGTAATGAAAGATATGTCAGGAGCAGAAGGACATTGCACCGTCTCGCACATACATAATTTCGTCCAGTTGCTTTAATATCTTGTGTTTCTAAAGTCTCTGAATCTATCCTAAACGGGCAGATTTTGACGCAATTTTCCTTCCATAACCTTCTTTCTGACCGCCAGTACGAGTTTCGCCAGGGACGCTTCACTGGCGAACTCTCTCTTAGCTGTTTGTTCATCTGATTCTTAGTTATCCTTCTTTCAGGACTGGCGAAACGGTTGGCACTGTACTTGTAACGTCAAAAGCTTTCGACCGCATCTGGCACAGATTTTTAATTTCATATTGTCCCCTTGCTGTTTCTGTTCTTCCATCTGCGCCTTAATCTCAAGCTTCCTTTTTGGTCGTTCTGTAGCTGCTGTTGTAGACAGCTACGGTTTCTTTTCCAAATCTGTCAGCAGTGTCCTCAGGGTTCTGTCCTGTCACCAACCTTCTTCCTTCTATTCGTCTATGATCTGAACTGCACACCTAACCCTATTCACTCGTATGCTGACGACTCCACCCTTCACATATCCGCCCGCTACTCTCAGCATCCCTCACAGTAGTTATTTAAGCAATCACAGGATGAGGCTATGGCACATATAATTTATGATCTGGCCATCATTTCTGATTCGGGTAAAAAAATAATATTGTTTTTATCATCATCATCATCATCATCCGGACCTCCTTTCCCACCCTAGGGCAGGGTGAGGAGTAGCAACGTCCATACAGCCCAAATTTACCCAGTCCAATGGGCAACGTTTCCATGCACTCATCATTCAAGCCCCCGGAATCCTGGCTCTATCGGATACGCCAAAATCATTCACCACGTTCTGTGACTTCACATAAACGTATCCGACTGAGTCAATCCGGACGTTGTCACGTTAAAAGGGGTGTCAAATCCCTGATCATGCACTTCTCCTCACAACATTCATCCAGCCAGCTCAATCATTTGTCAGTTCCCTAGCCTCACTGACTTCCAAACCTCTCTTCCTCACACACTCATCCACCATAACCCTCAACCTTCTCCTTGGCCTACCTCGCCTCCTCCCTCCTTCAAATTAGCTCAGATATACCTTTTTCACCACTCTATTGTTATCCATTCTCTCCACGTGACCATACTATCTCAGTACACTCTCTTCGATTCTGGTGTCCACCGACTTCCTCACTCCTATCCACCCTCTGTACTCCACATACATTCCTCAGCAGTCCCGTCTCCACTGCTTTTACTCTTGACTTTCATTTTCATGCCACACCATAGCCTCACACCCATATGTTAAAGTTGGCACTAACACTTTTTCATGTAAGCCTCGTGCAGCTGCAACACTCAAGCCTCTGTTTCTTATCAAGGCCTTCATTGCACCAGCTACTTTTCTTCCTTGTGTCACTCTACTTTCAACTTCTTTTGCACATTTTCCTCTCTTTTCTATCACTGTACCCACGTATTTGAACTCTCTCACCAATTCCAGTCTTTCTCCATTCACTGTAACGTCACCTTTTCTCTCAATAACCATCACTTTACTCTTTTCTACATTTACTCTCAAGGCACGAAGCTCACACACATAAGCAAAACTCTGCACTAGTCTACCAAGTTCTTGTCCAGTACTTGCAAGCAGTTCTGCATCATCAGCATACAACAAATTTGAGATATTCCATCCATCACCATTCATTACCAACGCCATCCCTCTCTCCATTACTCGTGTTTTTACTTCTCTCATCATCCCATCAATATATATATTGAACAACCATGGGGACATCACACAACCTTGTCGCACGCCCACACCGATCGTGAACCATTCACATAGATGCCCATTAACCCTTACACATGCGTCACTACCATCATAAAAACTCTTGACAGCACCTAGCAGCTTACCATCTACACCGTATATGCGCCAAACTTTCCACAATCCTTCCCTGTCCACTTTGTCGTATGCTTTTTCCAGATCCATGAATGCCATAAACACCTTATGGCCCTTCTCACAAACCTTCTCTGCTATCTGTCTCACTGCAAATATTTGATCCACACATCCTCTGCCACTCCTAAAGTCACCCTGTTCGTCACTCATTAGGACTTCTGATATCTCTCATACTTTCTCTATAATAATTCTTCCATATACCTTCCCTACCACACTTAATAAACTTATGCCACGATAATTCTTGTATTCACTTCGCTCACCTTTATTTTTGTACAGGGGTACAATCACAGCCTTTTTCTACTCTGCAGGCACAGTTTCATTCATCCATGCCTTCTTACATATCTCCAACAACCACTTCATTCCACTCTTTCCACTACACTTAATCATTTCTGCATACACCTCCACAACCCCAGTTGCTTTCTCATTTTTCAGCCGCTTCACAGCGCTCTTCACCTGTGCGAGTGTCACGCCTCCTGGCACTGCATTCCTCCTCTGCACACCCCCAAAACCAATCATGTTTACAGCCGCTCTGCTCTCTCTATCCCCATTCATCAGACTTTCAAAATATTCTTTCCATCTGGTCCTGACTTCATCACCATGGGTTAATAATCTACCACCTACATCCTTCACATCGTCACATTTCTTTCTGCTTTCACTTCTACATTTCCGCACCTCTTTCCAGAATAACTTCCTGTTTTCGGAGTAGTTCACGTTCATTTTTCTTCCTAGATCATCATTTAGCTCCTTCTTTTTCCTCTTCACTAGTCTCTTTACGTGCTTCTTGCTCTCAATATTTTCAGTTCTTATTTCAACTGAACCCCTATCCTGTAACCACTTTAGCCACTTCTTCCTCTTTTCCTCCACCGCTCTCTTAACCTCCTCATCCCACCATGCCGTACCTTTCATCTTTGTTGTTACTCTTGCCACACCACACACTGCTTTAGTATTCCTGACTAAGCAATCCCTATATGCATTCCACAGGCTGTCCAGATCCATTTCATTCCAGTTCACTGATTCTAACTCCTCCTCTACTTTGGTCTCGTAATCATCTGCCATTTCTTTGATCCTCAGCTTCTCAACTTTCAGTCTTTCTCCCTGACTACTACTCTCTCTCCTGGTCCACCTCACTCCTCTCGGCTTGATCTTGCATACCACAGTCATATGATCTGACAGACATCCAGATCGTCTTCTCACGGCTCTCGTATCAGCCACCATTCCCAGCATCTACCTCTCTAAGAGCACGTAATCAATCAGGCTTCTTTCAGCACGATCCCCGTTCCCTCTATACCATGTATATTTATGTGCATCTCTGTGTTTGAAATACGAGTTACAAATGCACAACCTCCTCTCCTGACACATATCCTTTAGTCTCTTCCCATTATCATTTTCTCCCGGTACCCCATTACAACCCATTATGTCATCCTCAGGACCAATGCCTACAATTTTTTTAGTGCATCAAAAACGGTTCCTACAATTTTTTACTCGTCATAACCTTCCCCAAGAATATTCCATAATATTTAGCAACAAACATAGACATTCATCATCTCTCAAAATCCTTGAAGTTTCTTTCTCTAGGAACCTATGACGGAAAGATCATATTATCTGCCCCACAAAATCTACTTCCAAGACTGGATGTGCTAAGCCGACTGTGTGTTTTGTTTACCCCTGCGCCGCTGTTAACATCGTGTTGGGGCTTTATTTCCTCCTGTGTGGAGAACGACTCCCATATTTGGGGGGGGGTTCCCCACATACAGCTTTTCTAAACACAGTGGAGCCAAAGGCTTTTCGCCTCATTAACTCTCCTCCTCTCATCGACTCTCTTCAACTTCTCTCTCATTTCGATGTGTTGCATTGGTATGTATCCCTATGTCGCTGGTCGTTGTTTTGTCTGAACTTCTGCCTGTATGCCTCCATCACGGCCAACGCGTAGGCACCTGTCTGGCAGTACATTCCCATCCTTTCTCTGTCCGACACTATAATGCAAGAGTTAACTGTTACTCTTAGTCATTCATATATGCTACAGGTCAACTCTGGAACTGTCTTCCTCGGACTGCATTTCCCTCTGCCTATGATCCTGAGTTTGTCAAGAAGTCTCGAAGTGATTGGATTTGTTATTTGGCTTTCATTTCTTTTGTTTTTCTCTTGGCAAGAAAAACTGTGCGAACTTTTTCCCTTTGATTCCTTCTTTCTCGCATAAAATAAAAATCACTCATTATGTGACATAATTTTTACCTTGTCTTTGAGTGAACCTTTAGAGGAGGATGTGTCAAGAGCACCAGGACACTGCAGTCTCGCTTTATGATCTGGTCACCTGGCAGCTCCTTACCTGTATACATTATGGCAGACACACGCGTAGTACACATATATTGCCGATAGAGTCCATACATGTGGTGCACGTACCATACACCTGGCGTGAGGGAATCATTCTGGTGCGTCCACGGCTTCGACTCATACACCGCCTGGCCGTTCACCCCCAGCCACCACCCAAGTTGTCTCAGCCGCTCCTCCATGATGGCGGGAATACGGCCGTCGTGTGTGGGACCAGCGTTGATCAGAATATTACCTGCAATAAATATCTGTATAAAGATGAACAAGCAATAGTCAGGTCCATATTACTCCTTTCGAGACTATGATGACTAAGGATGATATAGTGATGGATTATTTAGGTCGTGGACGGCAGTGCTTCATGCGAATTATTTGAATCCACGAGAGAGTAATACAGTGATGATAGAAATAGTACAACAACGACGACGACAACAACAACAACAGTAATAACAATAGTAATCATCATCATCATAAACATTAACAACAACAACAACAACAAGACAATAACGACAACAGCGACGACGAAGACGACGACGAGGCAGTAATAATAATAATAATAATAATAATAATAATAATAATGATCTTCGCAGTAATTACCATAGTGATCATCAACATTCTGAACATCTATCCACCTAAGGATGAAGTGAAGCACAGAGAGCACTACAACAGAAAACGGGTCACAGAGAGAGAACTACCAACAGCATGCCCCGTGAAATGGCCCACTCACTCAACACTCACCATTCAAGCCCCTGGAATCCTCTACCTCACAGGCCCAGTCATCTGTGTGTTTTGTATATATAATATTTCTTAATACATAAGCTTCATATTACCTGCCGGACAGTGGCGGATCCAGGATTTTTTTTTTTTTTTTTTTGGGGGGTCAAAGTAAAAAAAAAAATCCATATGTCAGGGCTGTCTTCTACGTGGCATTGCAGGCCCCGTAGCACCTTTAACTCAGTGATTAGTTCTGGACCTTTTACTCAGAGAATTTTTCTGCACCTTATGCCTCAGCATCGTCTTGTTTGCGAATGATGGGAAGTTTGTCGACATAAAAACAATGTAAACAGCACCGAGGAGACTGGTGTAATATGCAAAGTAAATCGCTTAGGAAAAGGTGATACGAAGCCCCCAGTGTGACTTAGAATACGACTCTAAACATGTGATCGACGTGTGGAAATTAGGCAGGGGTTCCGTTCAAGGTTCATACTCCCTTAATGAAGCGGCCGAAACCCGGTGCTTCGGTTCATCCTATCGGTCACATGTTTCGAGAGAGTGTGGACGCGCCCTTAGTCAGTTTTTTTTTTTTCCTTTATGCATGGAAGAAGGAACCAAAGGTCACAAACCCGTAAATTTGGGAGGGTGTACTGTAAAGGGAGACACAACAATATTCCCCAAAGCTTGACGAATACACAGCGGGAAAATCAAACCATCTGAAACACGCACTATGGTGGTACCAATCTTAAGTGGCGGTTTGGGTGGGGCACGAACCTCTGTACAGTGTTGCCACGTGTTCCATACCCGCTATGTGAACGGCTCTGATATATGTAATAGGCATCACAATAAGTTAAACACATAAAAATATAATGGTAACGTGTGTATTATAATATAAGAAAGAACAGTAAACTGAATATGCGTGAAATATTTATACGGCAATACAGAAACGTGGCATAATTATTTTACAGTGTTGCTTAAAAAAAAGTAGTCACTTTTATTGGCTGTTACCGTATTTCTGGGGTTGGTAATAATGTCACAAATATGATTATGAGATAATGTGCAGGAATATAAGCAAAAATATGCCACTTTCTTAGTAAAAAAAAATATATATACATGAAACCCTCGTGAGCGGCAACACTCACACACACCCAGTCCGACCTGGGCATCTGTGAGGGATAGAGGAATAGGCCTGTTTGGGGACACCTCTCAAAAAAAACGCGCCAAGACTTTAATCTCCTGGGTGGTGTGGAAATAAAGTCTAATTTACAATATGTACATTATAACGTAAAAGAAAATGACCAAAATGTATCCTAAAATACCACAGACGAGAGAGAGGGGGGCGGGAGGCAGACCAGGGGCAGTGTTGAGTGCAGCTGAGTGAGAGATGGAGGAAGGGAGGGAACGAAGGAGGGAGAGAGTGATTGAATGAAAACAAATCATGGCGCCACAACAACGAGGTCATCTGGCGCCATATGTAAAACAATAATATTTTTAAACATAATTAGATATAATAAAAACAAAATAAAGAAATGAAAGCACAAGTTTATAAGTCACTCATAAAAGAAACAAAATTCCCCAGGGTGACGCACATCTCCCCAAGGAGAGAGAGAGAGAGAGAGAGAGAGAGAGAGAGAGAGAGTAGGCAGGCAAGGGGCAGTGTTGAGTGCATGTCAAGCTGAGGGAAAGATGAAGGGAGGGAAGGAAGGAGGGCGAGAATGATTGAATGAAAAGGCGCCGTAACACCGAGGTCGTCTGGCGCCATATGTAAAACAATAATATAATAAAAAACAAAATAAAGAAATGAAAGCACAAGTTTTTAAGACATAAAAGAAACAAAATTCCCTAGGGTGATGCACATCCCCCCAGGAGAGAGAGAGAGAGAGAGAGAGAGAGGCATCGCGAGTATGTACAGAGGTTCGTGCCCCACCCAAACCGCCACTTTAGAATGGAACGACCATAGTGGAGATACGGTTTGCAGTGTATTTCGCCAGTTGTACGTTTTCTTCAGAGGGAACTGGGAAGATAATGTTTCTTTGGCTGTACAGGTAACACTCGCCTACGTAATAGTCCATGCATGTAAAGTAAATAAGTTTAATGGAACCTACGTGAAAGCATGGAAGGACTGGATAGTAAGTGTGAGGAGAGCACGAATTCACTTAGGAATGCGTACGTCCTCACAAATATTGACAAATCAGACTCTTAGTATGGTACCTGGTGGCGACAACGACAATAAATAAACTGTCAAACTGAGGAAAGATTATATAACAGAGATGACAACCATGGAGGATATAATGGACAAGACACAACAGCTAAAACAGTTTGCAGATCACGAGACAATAACGCTATGGACGGGATAGATTTTAGGATGCATTCAGTAACCTAGCCTACCAACCACTAGCTTTTGGCCCCATGACAGGCAAGGGTTGATTTTGGTTCAGGAATTTATAGCGTTCACTGTACTATATGACTCTTACTTTTTACAAATATATAGGCTTGATTACACGTACTAGCCAAGCCCATGTTGACTGTTATTGAGTTCATGTTGCCTGGCTGATGTGATCATTCACAAAAGTGGTATAATGCAGCCCAGCCAACATTTTAATCATCAGGTATAGTCCTTTAAGTAGCAGAATCCAACCTAAGTGTTCCGACCATGAGCTAAGCAGTTCATGAGATAGATAAGCAAAGTTCAAGAGGTCCATGAACTGAAGTGAACAGCGCATTGAACGTTCCCGCATACACTAATGTCACGGATGAAGCCTTGACGAGGGAAAAAAAAATGCAGTGTTATATATTTGACTATTAAATTGATGGTACAAAGCAACACTACGTTTCACTCGCAGTTCAAAGACAACATTTAACCTGGCTGCCGAATTACAACTATTCGAGGCACAAGTGAACATCCAAACAACTCACTCATATATCATCCATAAATTGCACTGTATTCAACCATTCCCCTCACCAGTAATATAAAGGTGAATAATGGGTATGTTCTCTTGTACCTATTACAATGTTGGCTGTGTGTACATGTGTTGATGATTGAACTTGTACTGTAGGACTCTCTCTCTCTCTCTCTCTCTCTCTCTCTCTCTCTCTCTCTCTCTCTCTCTCTCTCTCCCTATGTTATTTGCAAACCGCTTTTACACTACAAACCAAAATATTGCCCACCTCCTTTTTTTTTGGGGGGGAGGGGGCACTCTCTGCACCTCCTGCCCTACAAGTAACTACACCACTACTGCCAAGGAGCCATTCCGTCGACTATCAACTTTACATATGGCGCCAAACCCTTGCCAAATGTTTCCCTGTTCGCAATTCATCCATCCAACTCAATCCTCCTTCAGCTCCTTAACCTCATCAACTTCTTTATCTCTCTTTCTCAGTCAGTTTCCATGTCCACCCTCCTTTTTCTTCTTGGCCTGCTACTTCCCTTTTCTACTTTCAGACTTACTCACACACATCTTTTTCACCATTCTCTCTGCATCACTTCTTTCCACATGACCATATTATCTAAGCATACTTTATTCAGCCTTATTATCAACAGACTTCCTCACACCCCATCTTTAACCAATCACTCTGTCTCTTCTGCTGTCCACATGACGCACTCCACACACACTCACCATTGATCCCATTTCCATTTCTCGTATTTCTGCCTTTTAGCTCCCATGCCAGGTCAAAGTCTCACAGCCGTAAGTTAATGTGGGCACCAACACAACTTCACCCAGTCCTCTTGCAGCCGCCACACTCAGACCTCTGTTTAGCATCAAGATCTGTATCACACCAAACACCCTCCTCCCCTAAGCCACTCTTCTTTCCCTTTTCTTTCCACATTTGCCTCATCTTCTGCTAATTCACTCAGGTCTTTAACTCCCTAACCAATTCATTTGTTTTCTTAATTCGCCAACACGTCACACTGAGCGTCACTTCTTCAACCATCAATTTGCTCTTATCTTCAATCACTCTCAAAACATGACACTCACAGACAACCACAAAACTCTGCACCAGTCTGTAAAACTCCTACTCACTGGTATACCCTATTCACCTTATATTGGTCCAGATTTTCGTCTTTCTGTAGATTCCTTTATGTATACTCAGTGGCATAAAAACAAACTACTACAGGTCTACATCCTTTCCCTAGCGCTTCTTCCTGACTAGCTCTAAATTCTAGTGTTAATCCGTTAGTATGAGCCAGCATTCAAGATGGAGGGAAGACAATTTTAGGCCAAGTTAGAGCAAAAGGAGTCTAGTAAACAATACAGCATCATCTGCACATATCAGGTTTGAGATACTCCACCCTTCACTATACTCACCATACCCATCCCTCTGTTCATAACTCGAATTTTAGCCTCTCATAATCTCATCACTACAGTACATACAGAACAGTCATGGGAACGTCACACACCCCTGTCTCACTCCAACACTGATAATGAACCATTCACTTAGATATCCACCTATTCTTAAACGTGCTTCACTACCGTCGTAAAAAGTGCATCATTCAGGTGTTTTCCATCCATACATTGCACTCATAAAATCTTTCATAATTCGTCCCCAGTCATCCTCTACGACTCCTAAATCCGCACCTCTATCACTCACATTACCTTTCTTACCTTGCCTATAATTTCGTCCTTCCATGTACCTTTCCCACAACGTTCAGTAGAATTATACCACGTAAATTTTTGCACTCATTTCGATCACCTTTTCCTCGTACAAAGACAGTGACCTCCATCTTCCACTCCACACGTACAGCACAACACAGCCCCACTCCTGCAAGCTTTCTGACATAGTTCCAACAATCACTCAATCCCACTGTGACTCTCTCCACTACGTTTAATCTTCTCTGCACACAACTCAACATCTTTCTTCCCACCACAGTATCATTCATTCCTGTTAGTGGCACGTTCCCAGACACTACATTCCTTCTCCACGAACTCCCAAGCCAATCATGTGTACTACTGATCTGCTATTGCTGTTCCCATTCATTTGTCTTCCTATATGTTCTTCTCACAGTTTCATTTGTTAGCAGTCTGTGATTCTCTTTCAGCCACATTTTCTGTTTTTTCCACTCGTTCATTGCCTCACCTATTTCGAATGTGGTCGCCTATTTTCAGTGTAATTTATGTTTACTTCTCATCCTCGGCCATTATTTACTTCTTTTACTTTCTTCTTTGCCAGTATCTCTCTCTCTCTCTCTCTCTCTCTCTCTCTCTCTCTCTCTCTCTCTCTCTCTCTCTCTCTCTCTCTCTCTCCAAACATCTTCATCCCGTAGAGGGTAGCCACAAATTGCCTTCATGTCACTCTGTCTCCCGTCGTCAGTCTGCTCTCATTCCAATTCACACCAATCATATACCCCTCCACCCATCCCTCCACCTCATCCTCGGCGTCCTTCTCCTCTCCCGCTCCACTTCGCTCACACACACTCCTCTAGTCACTCTCTCATTTTCCATTCTCTTCACACGGTCAAGGCAATTTACATCTAACACTTTCCACAGCACTCCCTCACTCCACATGTTTCTTACTCTCAATATATTCCCTTCTTCCTTTCATTTGAACCTTTATCTTGAATCTGCCCTAAGAACTTGTATTTTTTACCTTCCAGTTCATCCTCACTCTCCAAATCGCACCAAGAAATACCCTTCTTACTGGCTGCTTTGGTAGCCACACCACACACGGCAATCATAACTACACACTCACTACAAGCACTCCACAAGCTTTCCAAGTCCACTACTACCTTCAGTTCACATTCTTCTTCCATTCTCTTGTTGTTCAGTTTCTCCGCCTTCAGTCCTTCAGTGTGGATTCTACTCTCTCGCTTTATATACAGCGTTACAGTCCCCTCATATTTCACTTTGCATACCACATTCATAGGGTCATACCAGCCTTTGCATCAGCCTCTCACCGCCCTGGTATCTGCAACACACCCATGCATCTTTCCCTCTACAAGACCCCCATCAATCAAGCAACTCTCAATAGTCTGTCCCAATTTCCATCTGTCTTGTGTGTGTGTGTGTGTGTGTGTGGGTGTGAAAAATGAATTACTAAAGCACCACATAAACCACGTACAGTATTTTCCATTGTAGTTCTATCCTGTCATTTAAAACGACCCATTTACATCATATTCAAGGCCTTTGTTAATTACCCATCCACATCTCCCGCCAAAAACCCCTCTATAACTCCTGGGTATCTGCCTTATCGTTCCATCTAGTTAATCCCTGAACCATCCATCTCTTCCTCATGCCTATCATTGTAGCGTTTACAATGACTAGTGCCATTTTTACCATCTTAATCTCTAACTTGACATCCATTCCTCTGCTTTCATTGTTCATCAGCTAAGCAACTTTCTTTTTACTCTGCCCATGCGTGTTCAGCTCAAACGACACACAGTTTCATCTTCATTTTTTAAACCTTCTCATTTATCTTCGTCACATATGGCTTCATCACACCATTGTTTACATTCTTAAAGACATTGGTTATATTCATTCTCTTTTATTATTTACATTTCTCATATTCCACACAGCTTTATAACCATTTCTTTTCGTCCCGTGCACTTGGGAGACAAGACCCTGATCCCAAACTTTCCTGATGTTTTCCAGAGGAAGAAGAGACGGTGTGGCTCCCTAATTTGTATCAGCCTGTCCCTCTTCGCCAGTTAAACTCACAGGGAATAAAGGGACAATATTATCTGCTCTCTACAACAGAGATTTGAAGGTTTCGTGGAAGAGAGAATATCATTTGTCGTGTCATTCAGTGCAGAGTAACATAACAGAGGACTATGTATAAGTCTTACAATGCCTACCTCCACAACTGATGGTAGAGGCCAGCTGTGCCAGGAGTTCGTGGATGGTGAGGTAGTCAGTGGCCGGTGCGTTGCGTCGAAACACCCATGCCTTTTTGTCCAGCGTCATGCAGTTCTCCCACTTATGAGGCTGCAACACTCCTGCAACACACACACACACACACACACACACACACACACACACACACACACACACACACACACACGCACACACACACACACACGCACACACGCACACACACACACACACACACACACACACACACACACACACACACACACGCACACACGCACACACACACACACACGCACACACGCACATACACACACACACACACACACACACACACACACACACACACACACACACACACGCACACACACACACACACACACACACACACACACACACACACACACACACACACACACACACACACACACACACACACACACACACACACACACACACACACACACACACACACACACACACACACACACACACACACACACACGCACACACGCACACACACACACACACACACACACACGCACACACGCACACACACATCATTAGAAACAGTGGCTCAGTGGTTGTCTTCTTCCCACCCCTGATCAGCAGTACTCAAAATCTGGGTTCATATCTGCCCATGGTATAAATTGATTCCCACAACTGTTTTTTTTTTTTCTGATGCCTATCATCGTTAAGCGTTTAGTAAAATAGTTTACGTGAGATCTACTGCG
Organism: Coenobita brevimanus; assembly: GCF_032717465.1. Lineage (NCBI taxonomy): Eukaryota > Metazoa > Arthropoda > Malacostraca > Decapoda > Coenobitidae > Coenobita > Coenobita brevimanus. The sequence continues at coordinate 9,813,926 of NC_136980.1, read as the reverse complement.
GGAGTTGGTAGTGTCCTTTCATAGACTAACGCTGTCGGTTACGCTGGAATAAGTGCTTGGGGAATGACTGGGGAAAGAGGACGAATAGGGAGGATGAGATCAGTAGAACAGACGTATCAGAAGCAAGGAAGAAAGTCAAAGTGGAGAAAGCCCCAGGAACTGATGGAGAGTGTGGTGAAATGTTGTAATATGGAGGAGAGATGGGGACAAACTGGATATGGAAGATGTGTAGATTGGACTGGGAGGATAGTAAGGTCCTGGAGGATTGGAGGACAGGTATAATTTTTTCCTGTACACAGGAAGATGGGGAAGGCAAGTGTGTGGCAGAGGAGTATTTCATCTTCTCTGTGTAATGGTAGGATACTTATAAAGAGAGGGCAATAACAGAGGAATTTGTTTGAGAAGAATTAGGGGGTTTTAGGAAGGGAAGAGGCTGGGTAGATCAGATATTCGTTCTAAGATGTTCAGTGCAAAAGTATCTATATAAGGGAAGGAAGTTTTATGCTGCCTTCATGGATCTGGAAAAAGGACATGACAGAGTGGATAGACTGGGAAGGTAGAAGGTATTAAAAATAAATGGAGTAAATTGAAAGTTATTGAATGCTGTGAAGAATATGCATGAGGGCGCTAGGGCTGCAGTGCGTGTGGATAGTGAACTAAGTCATTTCTTTGATGTGAGCGTTGGATTGAAGTAGGAGTGTGTAATGTCTCCGTGCTTGTTCAGTTTGTATATGGATGGAGTTATAAAGTGATACTAGGCAGGGCAGTGGATGCTAGAGTGTATCTAATGAGTGAAGGTAGGGTGTGGGAACTTCCTGCACTGTTGCTCGCTGATGATATTGTATTGTTAAATGAAGATGAATGTGAGCTGCAGGGCTTGGTGAATGAGTGTGGAGGTGTATGTAGAAAACGTTGTCTAAAAGTGAATGTAAATAAGAGTAAAATGAAGGTCTTTGAGAGAAATGAGTCATGGCATACACAGTGAGGCTGGATGATGAGGCAGTGGAGAATGGGAGTACAATCAAGTACTTAAGGATTGGTAGTGTGATGAGTAAGGATGGAAGTTTAGGTGATGAAGTGTTTGGATGGGTACAGAAGGATACAAAGGTTGTTAGTTTGCTGAAAGCAGTGATAAGGAATAAAGAAGCGAGCATGGATGTAAAAAATTCGCTGTATGACAGTATTATGATCCTCACTCAAACGTACGGAAGTGAAGCTTGGACCCTGTTGGAAGGAGACAAGTCAAGAATGAGAACAGTGGAAATTAGTTAACTGAGAGGAGCATGTGCAGTTACATCGTGAGACAGACAAACAAATGCGGAGGTAGAGGAGCGTTTTGGTGGTGATGTGGATGTGACTAAAAGTGTTTAGAGAAATTTCCTGAGATGGTTTGGCATATGGAGAGGATAGAGAATGGGATACTGACTAGAGAAGTGTATGTGAGTGAGGTGGAGGAGGAGAGGAGGAGGGAAAGCCCAAAGATGAGGTGAAGGGATGGAGAGGAGAGATATAGGAGAGAGAGAGGGAGAGGTGAGTTGGAGGGAGGGCAGCCAAATCGCAGAGGACAGGTCAGCCTGGAGGTGACTTGTTTGTGGCCACCCTTTAAGAGTTTAAAGTGGCTGGAAACAGATAGATAAACAAACCCTAACACAAACCCAACCAGTACAACACTTCCGCATGCGCTGGTGTTGTCCTAACTACAGTACAGACTCTCCTTCCTGGTATGTACAGTTAGTCAAAAAAGTATCGCATCCCCTTGGTTCGATGGATCTGGAAATGAGTGAATGTTGCAGACACATATTCTATTAACCTAGTACAGTACCTCAAAAAGTACAACACCCAATATGTGAAGTTTTATGAGTTCTAAAGTCTTAATACTTACCAAGAAAAATAGCTACACTTACAATTGCAACTTGCCCCAGATACCACAATGCCACGTCCATGTTTCAGAATGATGCGTGCGGTTAAGAGGCCGATACTTTTTTGGGCGACTGTACCTGGCCACCATAAGGAAGTATGAATTCTGGCTATCACTCTCCCTCTTAGGACAAGGGCTGGTCCAGCAGTATACATAATGTGGATTAATGTAAATACACAAGCGAAGAATGGATTCGTCAGCCTATGAGTGGACAGGGCTAGCCACAAGACGTACAGCTATGTAGACATTGCTGAAGACGAGGAAGTGAACCAGTAATAGAACAGAACCTTGAGGAACACCACAAGTAATAGATTTAGAAAAACAGTGATTATCTACGACAGTTATGAAATGACTAGAAGTGACACATAACTCGTAAGCACAGACTCACGAACATAAAGCTTCGGGGGGTAGTCTGAAAATTAAACAGTTGTGACAGCCACTCTTGAGGGCCTTCGAAATGACGAGAGCAATAGTAAAGGTCTAACTGACATTCTGAAAATTTGGTGATCAAGAATCTGAAAGGAATGTAAGATCTCTGCTGAAGCGTCTCGAGAGGAGCTAATACTGGTTGTTATAAATAAAATAAAAAAAAAAATATGAGAGGAAATGTGTTTAAACTCAGGAGACTAATTCATTAGGGAGATAGGGGATCGGGACCGGTCATCCTTGTTGAGGACTGATTGAATGTAAGGAAGCTTCCAGCCTGAGAGAAACAAAACCATTTGACAGATAAGTCGAAAGACATTATCTAGGCAGAGAGTCAGCACACAAGTCGATTTTTTAAGAACAGTAAGAACCCGACCAGAACCACCCATTAACAACAATAATATAATCGTTTGAGCAGGTGAAGAATGGTGTCTAATGATTTAGATTGGTCAACACGTATAACCTTCCATTCTCACTTGGAGTACAGCGATTGTTACAGGTGTGACCAGCGACGCTGCACCCACCCTGCCATTGTCCAACACCTGTCATTCCCACCTGGATTATAGTACCCCCATCTTTCACTAACCTTCTATAACGGACTCTCATCAGTTTCTCACCCAGATTATAGAGGTCCATACAGGTGTACCGGCGTGTTATGCCACGCTCCCAACTACCACTGATCATCACCTATCATTTGCTCCTTAACTATATATATGCTTTGGTTGCCTATTACTGATCACACGTACTATTGACCAGCACCTATCATTCTCATCAGTATTACAGTGGTTATACAGATGCAGAAGGGCCTATGACTACCTTTTATTCACCCAGGTATCATTCTCACCTGGATTATAGCGATCCTTACAGGTGTAGAAGGACCCATGATGACAGCTTGTGCCAAGGCCCCACCTGTCATTGACCACCACTGTGTCCTTGACGGGGGACTCGTTGAACAGCCACGCCAGGAACACGGTGGAGTTCCAGTACCAATCTGCTGCACCACCAGCCCCGTCAGACCACACCACCTCGGGACGGTAAGTGTTTACCTGTGGCACACATTATATTACTACACCCACAAGTACAGTACTGGAAACACAGAGGATATTATTTACGTAACGTGTGCACACGCGCGCGCGCACATGTGTGTGTGTGTGTGTGTGTGTGTGTGTGTGTGTGTGTGTGTGTGTGTGTGTGTGTGTGTGTGTGTGTGTGTGTGTGTGTGTGTGTGTGTGTGTGTGTGTGTGTGTGTGTTTTCAGCCACTTTTAACCAACCTTAGTGGAAATGTTGTGGGTCAGCCAAAAGAAAAACGCATAGTTTTTTTAAAAACAATGAAGATAAAGATGGCATAGCAAGGTCAACCTAAACAGTTCCGATTCAGTTTAAAAAACAAACTTGATGGAAAAGCTGAAGGTAAGGCAATAAATACAGTGACTCTGTATTGAGATGAGTCGGTCAAGTCATGGTCAAGGAGCAACGTCGTGTGTGAACCAAGTGTACCTGTGTGAACAAAACAGTAGGTTGTACAAAAGTCTTGATTGCTGGGGGTCGGCCAATGGGATTTTATTTATTTATTTATTTATTTATTTTGGTTCAAGGCCAAGCTTATGGGCGGAGTCAAAAAAAAAAATGAATTAGACCAAACTTAGTGGCAGTGTTCAGGAGTAGGCACTAATAACCAAGCCAATTTTTTTATTAGGACCAAACTTAGAGGAAGGGCTAAGGGTCAGTCAGTGGGTATTAGAGGAATAGTTCAAAGGTCAGGGTCACATGACATGGTTTTCGATCTTACTTTGATCAAACCTGGTGGAAGGGTTTGGGGTAAGGCAAGGATGGAGAGATTCTGCACTGAGAAACTCACTCGGAGGGCAGCGTCACAGGGAACTGCTAGATATCTAATATTCCATAGCACTAGCCGTGTGTGTGTGTGTGTGTGTGTGTGTGTGTGTGTGTGTGTGTGTGTGTGTGTGTGTGTGTGTGTGTTTTGGGCAGCCGAAACTACACATTCAAATTGCACCAAAATTGGTACAAAAATCGCAAAAATTTCGCTGATGTGAAAAAACTTGGTCCCATCACGATTGAAAAACTTTTACTGTATTTAATGAGCGATCACATTTTGTCCAAAAAACGCCGCTCCCGAAGCCCGGCATAGGATCTCTGTAGAATTGTTTGTCCACAGCTATAACTAAAATATATTATAGCAGCGCGAGAGCCCTCCGCAGGAACAAGTGCGAGGGACCCGCAGGGCCCACGAGCACTTGTTCATTTCTATTAACTTAGCTGAGTCGATTGAAACCAGACGTGGTGGATGGACGCACAGTTAGACAGGAAGACAGGTTAGTCGATTTCAGAACAACAGGTCAAGGACTGTGTCAGATGCTCGGCAGCTGGACTGACTGTACGGCCCAGGTATTGCATTCCCTGGTTGGTGTTCCGTTTTGTTAATAATAATAATAATAATAACAATAATAATAATAATAATAATAATAATAAAACATTTTTACTACTACTACTACTACTACTACTACAACAATTACAACAACAACAACAACTACTACTACTACTACTATTACTGCTACTGCCACTACTACTCCTACTACTACTACTCCTACTACTGCTACTACTACTAGACTACTACTACTACTACTACTACTTATTATTATTATTATTATTATTATTATTAGTTTCCTTCACTCTTTCCTCTTCCTGCTGCCTATGGGTGACTCTATACTGAGCGGCAAACAAAATGGCTCCCTGCACACCAGGAAACCATTTACTACACTGGGTGGTAACCATATAACGAAATTTTGACGTCCGGTGGTTTAGTGGGTAATTAAGGTGCTCCGATCGGATTGAGCTGGTGCAGGTTTGTATCCAAGGGATGGTTGGGGTTTATTGATCATGTAATGCCACTCGGGGATGAGTGAGGCTGGTCACTTTTATCTTAGTGCGCGTCCACGCGTGTACTCAAACATGTCTTGACAACATGTATGCAACAGTGTTTGGGCAGATGTATGCAAACATGTTACAGTGCAGCAGCAACCTGCTGGCAGCAGAGGTGATGGGATAAGTGTGTCCATACCAGGCAGCTGAGACTTCATCATGATGTTGCCAACATGGTCTGGACGCTGCTGTTCTCAGCAAGTTTGCAACTTGCCCGTTATTGTGTTGCTTACATGTTGCTAGCACTTGTTCTAACACACGTGTGGACGCGCCTTTAAATGTCAGGACCAACTTGCCTAGCCCCGGGCTCCTACGCTCCTCATGGGGCTACATAGGCTTGGATGATGGATGGATGGATAATTATTATTATTGTTGTTGTTGTTGTTGTTATGGAGGGATGGAGATGGAGGGATGGATTGGAGAGAGACTATAATTATATGCGCATGGCAGTAAATGAATATTTTTGCATTTTTGAACTAACATGTATAGTTTATCGGAAAAAAAAATCCTTTAAAAGGCATATTTTGGAATAATATCAAAACATCGTTAAAAAAAAAAAAAATCTTACAAACAACTATAAAATTCAGCAGTAGTGTAAGTAATGGGAACCAAAATTAAATGAGCTTCCTTATTCTGGATTAAATTTAGGCTGCAGTTAGCTAGGCTGTGACTGGCTGATTAGTGGAGAGGAACCGTAAGAGACCAGTTCGTGTTGTTGGCCGGGAGATATGACAGGGTATGTGATGCATCGACCTCAGCTGTACCCCCTTCGATTCGCAAGAGAGACAGACAGACAGACAGACAGAGAGACAGACAGACACAGACAGAATTTGACTTTCAACAGAGAGGCTGACATCTATGAAAATTTTGAGTTACAAAAGAGAGTGTTTGTGTCTGTTTAGCAAATGAGTTATAGTAAAAAAGTATCTGACAAACTTCTTCCCAGTCATTTTTACTGTTGCTGCTTCAAGACGATTTTATACAGATTAAGAGTGCATCCCAGTAGTGAAGGAGTTAATGAAGGCTGCATCTAACCCCCCCTAGTTCGGAAACCCCCCCCCCAGCCAAAAAAAATTGTCTACAGAGAGCAAGAGTATACTTAACAAGGCTTCATTGTTGATATCATAATTTTCATTCTGACTTTATAGTCCACGTAAATGCTTTTGTATTTTGTGGAGAGGATTGAGAATGAGAGACTGACTAGGAGAGTGTCTGCGAGTGAGGTGGAGGGGAGAGGAGGAGAGGGAGACCAAGGATGAGATGGAAGGATGGTGTGGAGAGATATATGAGATAGGGAGGGTGTAAGTTGGAGGGTGGGCTGCCATACTGGGCGAGGTGGAAGAGATTTGTCCGTGGCCACTCCTTATGGGATTAAGGGATCTGGCAATAGATAAACAGATAGATAGATACGTAGATACTGTGGATAGACAGGTATAAAATATTAGATTAAAAACTATCCAGAGACAATGAAAGAGAAAGAAAGTAGGAGAACTATCAACATGCCCAGTAAACTGGATCAAAAAGCAGTTCACATTATCCAAATGCCCAGAATCTTGGCTCCACCTCTCAGAACTATCTGGCATAATCTTTTTGTACTTTGAGGTGTGCATCACGTAGTGAGCTAGATACTCCCTCTGTCCACTATGAAATTACGAAAAAAAAAAAAAAAAAAAGGAGGGGTGCAGAACCCTTGTCATGAGCTCCTAACACATTTTATTCAGCTACTCAGTTCCTATCGGTTATAAAATTGAGAAAAGAGTTGGCACAAAATCTTGACTGTATGCTCCGTCAGGCGGGTCAGTCCTCTGTCTGTTCCGTAGCCACATCGACTTTCACACCTCGCTTTCTCACATACACGTTTAACATAGCCATTCACCATCTTCTTGCCCTACCGTGCCTCCTCTCGCCTTCAAATTCATTCGTGTATATATATATATCTTCTTCACTATCCTATCTACATCCTTTTTTTCACTACGAATATACCGTCAATGCACTCTTCTACTTTATCTGAGCGGTCTTCCCTTGTCCACATCTCTCTCTCTCTCTCTCTCTCTCTCTCTCTCTCTCATGCTATACCAGGACCGAGATGCACGAACGCACTTACAATCAATTCCCTGTGGCAACTCGGGTTTTGATATCTTGTTCTAACGAACTTCACAAATAAATCTTAGTGGCGAGACGAAAACAGCGGCAGGTTATAAATTCTTTCTGCAGGAAGGACACTGTAAACTAGATCCAGAACCTCCCATGTCTCTAGTTCTTCCTGTAAAACTAAATCCATGTTACGACAGCAAATTGAGAGTATGTTTGAAAATCCCGCCTCTGATTCAAAGTTCCATATTTAAATCTGTTCTCTAAAACGCCTCTGTCCAGTAATCCTGAAACCTTCATACTCAAAGCCTGGATTGCATTAAGGCCTACATATGCTCATTTTAATCTTACTTGGCCTAAAACTATCACCCCATCATGAATTCTGAGTTTTGGCAATAGATTAACGCTAGAAACTTATGCTAGTCATGAAGAAGTGCGATGTAAAGAATTTGGAGCGGTAGTACTGTCTTATTTTGCCTCTGAGCTACACGGAATAAGCTTCAAATGGACGAAACTCTGGGCCAAGTTAAGGTGAAAAGAGTATGGTCATATTTCTTCCCAGCAGCACTCAAGTTCCTATGACTCATTCTCGAGTAAATAACATTGCCTTGCCGTAAGTAGAATAAACCACTAGAGCTGTGCCGACAGGGAGAGGGTTAAGGGTGACAATAATAACAGTACCAAACTCCCAGCTGAATCAACTTGTCTGGTATACAAGAATTGTCTCCACCATGAGAAGGTTCAAAGTCAGTACACCTAACCTACCAGCTCATACAACTCCGGCATGGTTTTCCTGGTCACGAAATCGTTTGTGTGGAAGTTGTTGTCTTTATCCTGGAGGAAGAAGGGGTTGAACCATTCGTACAGGGAGTGGTACAGCCCGAAGTGGATGTGTGGAGCCTGGGACCTGACAGCAGCAGCGAGATCACCTGAAACAGAAGACAATAAAGGAAGTGTTTTTACTCTTCACCTGAAACAGAAGAAAATAAGAAAGTGTTTTTACTCTTCACTTGAAACAGAAGACAATAAGGAAGTGTTTTTACTCTTTTACATGCGTGGAGCTTGGTACTGAACAGCAGCAGTAAGATCACCTCCAACAGAAGACAATAAGAAACCATAAGAGTAAATAAAAGAGAGTGTCTGGGAATGGGACAGGGAATGGGATAGAGATTGGGAATGGATAGGGAAAGCCAAAACACACAAAACAGAACACCATAATACAGTGCTTACTCTTCGATATACGCAATCTAGCAAAGGACAGTAACCGCGAGATCACCTGAAACAGAACCTCATAAGGAAGTGTTTTTACTCTTTTACATTTGTCTTACTTGTTTACGTAAGAGAGTCTAGCGAAAGATAGCAGATGTTGAAGATCACTGGTGTTCACTGTTTTAGATATAGTAAGTCTGGCAATAGTTAGCAGCCGCCAATATCACCTGAAGCAAGAGATCATAGTCAGTGTTTGCTCCCTAGGTCATCTTTTTCATTATACTCTTGGCATTAAGTGATTTGATTCAGGTTATGAGTGTTACAGCCTGACGCAGATGTGTGGAGCTTGGAAATGGAGAGCAATGGCAAGATTACCTGAAATAGAGGACCATTATAAAGTTGTTACTCTTATTTAGATGTGGTGAGTCTGGGGATGAGTGGTAAAATCCAAGTCACCTGAATCAGACGAAAGTAAATGTCTCATCTGTCCTACAAGGATAGATTAATGTGTGATGTGTCTGTGGTGGACGAGTTATGGAGAGAGAGAGAGAGAGAGAGCATTCACCCACAACATCCCTCATCAGCCCGAATCCACACGATTCCCTAAAGGAGTCCTGTAGGGTCTAGTGCAGCGATTCACAGCTTATTTTGGTCCGCACCCTCCCTTAGATAGAGCGACTTGGAGGCGTTTTGTCTGCGGCCACCCTTTGCTGGATTAGGGCGTCGGGCTATAGAGAGATAGACCCTCTCTTAGCCCTGATCCTCATATCCACGCCCCCTTCCCTTCTCTCCCTGCCATTATTGGACTCTAAAATGTTATTCCTGAGTTGTTATCATTGTTCCCCCAGATTCAGGTGAACGTTAACCCAGGTGAATACACACTGAACCAGCCCCGCTCCTGCAGTTCACTACCCCTCTTTATGGGAGATATCGGGAAGGGGAAGTTGAGAGGAGTTTGTATTTTAATTTGGGCACGGCCTATTAATCAATATAAAACTATTTTTGGCCTTTAGTTTTCCCTCAAAATGACCAGGTTAGAAAAGGAGAAGAAAAATACAGGAGGGTGACCAGGCGACAGGCAGAAAATAAAATAAAATCCTATTTCACGGGTACAAAGAAAAATGTGCTTTGAAAGATGGGGAAGAGTGAGAATACGAATACTGAAAATTAATCATTGGTTCTTCGTCACACACACACACACACACACACACACACACACACACACACACACACACACACACACACACACACACACACACACACACACACACACACACACACACACACACACACACACACACACACACACACACACTTGTTCATATCTCTATTTTTCCTCTAAGTCCTCCCACCCCCTTTGGAAACTGCTCACCCCCCCCAGGGGGGCCCGCCCCCTAAGTTGAGAATTATTTGGTCTTGGGGGCCAGAAGATATCGCCTTTATGGTGTTAACTGGTGAGCACCACACAACACGCCCCAAATGCATTCAGGGTTGGGGATCACTGTGTATGAAGGGATATTTTCAATTTTATTCTTTTCTTGATAATGCCAGACGATTCTGTTGATCGTAGGAGAGACCATCACTTTACAGTAAGGTATGGTGTGGTGTGTCTTAGAAGGATTTTCAATGAAGGTTATATCCAATTAAGATTCAACCATACTAGGCTGAAGCAATATCGTCACTATTAACCCTCTCATGATCCTGACAAATCCAGCTTTCCAATCCATCTGGAAAGGAGGAAGGAGGGAGCCCGTGAGGGGGAGGGACGAAAGAGAGAAGGGAGGAAGTAAGAATGCGGAAAAGGGGAAAAGCCGTGTACTCACCCACAAGGTCTCTCTTCGGCCCAACATCCATAGCGTTCCAGCCCCATGATCCTTTAGAAGGCCAGAGAGTAAACCCTTCGTGGTGTTTACTGGTCAGCACAACATAACGCGCACCAGACGCATCCAGAATCCGGGCCCACTCCTCAGGATTATAGAACTCAGCAGTGAAATCCCGGGAGAAGTCTTGGTACGGGAAATCAGGCCGATAGTTGTTCTTCATGAAATTCACGTACGCCTGGTTCTTATCATCTGTGAAATGGTAGGATAAAATTACAACTGACTTCTTAGGACTGGATTTTAGATCGTACATCCGTGGAGGTATGACTAAGGTGTTTTTGGACATTGTGAAAAATTAACGTACACTAAAAGGATTGACTTACCTCTGACAGCTTAAGTTTAGAGGCTTGACTTTTAGGATGACCAATGGGTAAACTTCGTATTACTTTTAATGTAATAACCGATGCTGACTAACGTGAAGAAGGAGTGTCTGTAGAGGTTTAAGTATCTCTCTCTCTCTCTCTCTCTCTCTCTCTCTCTCTCTCTCTGTATGTGTGTGTGTGTTTGAATAAGGTTCCAAAACTCTCATTTCCCTCACTCTTTACCGTACACAAAACCATAAACTCGTCACCTCGCCAGAACTTCCAGAACCACGCTGAGCCGAAGGACGGGACGGAGAACACGCCCCAGTGGAGGAAGATGCCGACTTTTGCCTCGTCATACCAGCTGGGCAGAGGGCGGGAATCCAGTGACCCCCAGTTCGGTTGATACTCGGCTCTCACAACACACACTGAGGATGAAATAAAAGGCTGTAATGTGTATTAGGAGGAACTTGGTATTCACTTTATACATTAGTCCTTATCATTCTGGGTTATGTGCCATTTTAAGAGAAGCTTTGGAGCTCTACTCTGAGTCAGTGAAAATGCATCATTAGTTTACCTGTGGTTTATTGTATGTAAAGTTCGACATATCTTAATGTAGTTCACATTATGAGTCCATCAATATCTCCTACAAGTTTACCACAGAATGAGAGCAAGAAATTCATTACATAAACAGTCATCAGTGAATTTGTGACGACCCCTGGACAGACAATTCCACACATGTGTCAGTCAGTACGGGGAGTAACCACCATTTGCAGCCATGCAAGATGTAATCCTGTGCCTCATACTGGACACTAGATCAAGTAGTGTGTACTGTGGAAGCCTCTCCCACTCTTCTTGCATTGCCTGGATCAGATGTCGTCTGTTTTGTGGTTTGGAGTCTCACGACGAAAGGCGCCTCTTAAGATAATCCCACACATGTTCAGGTGGTTCGGGTGAGAAGGCAGGCCATGGCAATGTGCTGACATTCTCAGCCTGTAGAAACTCCCAGCATGTGGACGAGCGTTATCTTGTTGCAACGTTGTTACACCTGGATGGTAGCGTAGAAACGGGATCGCATAGGGCCTGAGAATATTATCAACGTATCTTCGAGCCGTCAAGTTGCCTTCAATGATCACTAGAGGTGTTTTGTAGTCGGCTGCAATGCCTGCCCATGCCATGATGCCGGGTCCATCCCAGCGATTACCTTGTCTCACACAACAGTTTGCATAACGTTCATTACATCGTCTCCAAACACGCAGATGTCCGTAAGAGTGATCCAAACAGAAGCGACATTCATCAGTGAAGAGAACAGCTTTCCACTGTCTTCTGGTCCAGCATTCATGTTGGCTAATCCACTGTAGTCAGTCCCGACGACGGGCGAGTGAGAGATCCAAACCCTTACGTGTCTAAGTGTGATTAGGCCAAACGACTGCAGTCGCTGCTATACGGTGGACTTGCTCTTCCGACGATTATGTCGACCAGAAGTCTCACATGCCGTTTGTGCTGCCGACCGGAATCTGTCCCGGAGATGCAGCATCTGGATGGGGTCATCTTGATCTCCTGTTGTGACATGTACTTTTCCAGGAAGCTGTCGGTCGTCAACTGAGTTTGTTTCATGATGCCTCTGGATGAGCCTGACAATCACTGAATGATGACACTCCATTCTACGGGCTGCCTCACGTTGCATCATGCCACCCTCCTGCATCCCTAAGGCATGATGACGTTCAAGGCATGACGAACGTGGCATGGGGGCAGTTTTTCAAAAACTGGCAGACAGTTTTCCACTTACACACACCCTAACCTTCGTCCTAGACGTAAAACAACCACGTGTTCCATTTCCACCAGTAGGCAGCGAGTGGAATGGGTTGAGTAGATTAATCTTGTCTCTGAGACGCTGCTTCGTGAACAAAGGGCGAGGCGGTAGCTTAGTCGGTAGAGAGGTGGCTTGCAGTCCTACCGGACCCAGGTTCAAATCCCCGGCGGGGCAGGGTACAGTTTAAGGATTTGAATTTAATAAAAGTAGACTTTACTGATCTACCAGAAGATCCGCCGACATGTCGTAAAAATACCCCCGCTAATACCAATACACCAGTCCTGTATGAGACAGCCCTAGCATGTATTCAATATGGACGGTGGGTGTTAGCGCCGAAGTGGTGACATGTAGAAGTGTATGGTATGTAGGAGGACTGCTGGGTCTTGGGAGCAGGCTGTGAAGCCTATGCCCAGAGTCGGACACATAAAAAAAAAAAAAAAAAAAAGCTAATCTTTTTGTTCAGATGGGTACTGTATGAGTACATGATCATAGCAAATCAGATCAGTGTTGGAAACAGTCAGCGGCACACGAGTTTATTGCAACTGAATTAGGTGGTGCGTTCTCATTGACTCGCAGTATAAGCTTCACTGCTGTGAGCTGGTAGGCTAAGGGGGTGACTCTATTTATTAACCCTACACAGTCCTTTCTTTGGAAATTTTAGTCAGTAATGTGTTACAAGCTAACTCACTCATTACTTTCACGAATATAAGGTTTTAGGTGAAGGCCGGTGCTACATGTATCACTCATGCATTGCCTAATCTCTTGAATAGCATTTTATGCAGCATGGTTTAATGTGTCCGGATTTCACGGTGTCGCAAAATGTTGAAATTGTAGCTCAGAGTTATAGCCGTCCACTTTTGAAAGTAGGAGGAAGAACGTTAGAAACCAAAGCTACATCAGCGGCATACAAGTAACCCGGAACAAATCCATTGAATAAATGATAGATAGTGGTGGTCCCAAAGCACTGCCTTGGGGTATGTCTGAGTGAACGTTGAAGGACCTGCTCTAACAATCATCTACAAAAACACGATATTTTCGACCTCTCACAAAATGACTTATAATTGAGTATACCGGATTTCTTACACCTATAGCAGAGGGGATGTGTAGTAATCCATCATGATTTACAGAATCAAAGGCTACAGAAAAGCCCAGATGAACTACTTTGCCTTGGCCTCCCATCCTAGAGCCGGTGCAGTCTGGAGGCCATGAGAGGGCACAAGAAACACACAGTGGTATTGACGCCATTAAGGCAGACTGAGTGGATGGCAGTATATCAGCTTGTTGTATAGTCGGTTTGTTTTCATTTAAGGGAACTGGTCCGTTTTCACAAGTTAAATACTGGATCCGTATTCTCCTCGGTTATGGAAGCTTCGAAACGCCTCTCCCTTACATATTTATTTTTGGATATGGCTGGTTAATATCCTTTTCTAAGTTTCTTCTAGAGTATGGCGATATTGGAAGGATTTATATAACACAAAGGACAGTAAGGTGTAATAAGCAAAATTAATCACTTACAAAAACGTGTTAGGAGAATAAGAGCTACGCCGTGGTTACGTGAAATTTCTATTTCTATTGCCAGACGCCTCAATCCCGTTTGGGGTGGCCACAAATAAATCGCCTCCAAGTCGCCCTGTCCCCCGCCATTTCACTGCCCTGCTCCCAACTCACACCCCCTTTCTCATATACCTCCACCCCATCCCTCCATCTCATCCTCGGCCTCCCCCTCCCTCTTCCCCCCTCCACCTCACTCATATACACTCTCTTCGTCAGTCTTTCACCCTCCATCCTCTCCACATGGCCAAACCACCTCAGTGTATTCCTCATAACGCTTCCTATCACATCCACATCCACACCACAACGTTCCTTTATATCCTCATTCGTCAGCCTGTCTCTCCACGTGACTCCACAGGCTCCTCTTAAATAACTCATTTCCACTGCTCTCACTCTTGACTTGTGTCCTTCCAACAATGTCCAAGCTTCACTTCCGTGAAATTTGATGAGGCTTAGTTGTGAGGTAAGGAAGAGACTCCTTGGTTATTAGCTGAGTTTTCTCTCTGACTACACTTGGTCATCAAATGAGCTGAGAGTTGAGGATTTTTGTTTTATGAGAGTAATTGTGCTCTAGGAACTCAAGAAATCATGTTGACAAAAGGCGTTTGAAAACTTTAGATGAATTAGGAGTGGGCGATGTGAGCCGATGTTTAAACACTAACGATAACAAATGGCCTTATGAGGCAGAGACTATATTAGCTACTGTCCAACAAGACAGGATAATCCTTTTGATCTTTTGGGGGGTTTTTGAATTATAAAAGCTGAAGATTGTCCTCCGATCCCAACCTGATCACCTTAACCTGTCGTATCACTACAGTAAGGCCTATGGACCCTCCCAAGAAGCTGCGGTTGTGGCACTTTGAAGCTGCGGATTGGGAGGCCCTCAGGCAGTACTTCTTTTATTTATCCTGGAATGATTATTGCTTCCATGGCCGGAAGCCATCTAAGTGTGCCTCGCGCATTTCGGAGGTTATTCACTCAGGCATAGATGCATACATTCCTTCCTCTTATCCTGTGACTAATGAAAAAAAAAAAAGGTTTAATCATGCATGTTCTAATGCTCTCCACAACAAGGAGAGGGCCAACAAAAAGTACCAGAGCCATCTCACCCCTGACTCTCATCTCCTTTATGTCTCTGCTCGGAACCGTGCTAAGTCAGTTCTTCTCTCTGCTAAGAATTTCATTCGTACTAAATGCTCTGAACTCTCTTACTTAAATTTTTCCCACTCCTTCTGGTACCTTGCCAAAAACGTCTCCAACAACTTTGCTTCATCACCCTTCCCTCCTCTTTTCCGCTCTAATGACCCTGTAGTTGTTTCTTCTACTGAAGAAAAACAGAACTCTTTGCTCAGACTTTCTCCTCCGTTGTTCCTCCATCACTGCCCCGCCTCTGACTTTTCATGACTGGCATTAAAATTTCTTCAGTCAATGTACTTTCCGCCATCACTGGCCTCAATACTAACAAGGTATATGGGCCAGATGGAGTCCCTCCTGTTGTCCTCAAGAACTGTGTTTCTGTGTTTACACCCTGCCTAGGTAAACTCTTTCGCCTGTGTCTCTCAACTTGTACTTTTCCTTCTTGTTGGAAGTTTGCTCTCATTCATCCTGTCCCAAAGAAGGGTGACTATTTCCATCTCTCTAACTATCGCCCAATTGCTTTAACATCTTGTATTTCTAAAGGTTAAAAAATTTTCTTAATTAAAAGAAATAAACACCTTTCCTTTCATGGCCTTCTTTCCGATCGCCAAGATATTTGGGTTCCACCAGGAACGTTTCACTGCCGACTTCTCACTTATCTTTCAGATCTCTGGTCATCCTCCTTTCGGGACTCTGGGGAAAGCTTTGCCACTGCACTTGACATCTCGGAGGCTTTCGATTGAATGAGGCATTAATCATTAATTTCCAAACTGCCCTCTTGCAGTTTCTATCCCATCTGTGCCTTGGTTTCTAGTTTCCTCTCGGGTCGTTCTATTGCTACTGTTGTAGACGGTTACTGATCTCCTCCTAGAGCTATCAGTAGTGGTGTTCCTAAGGGTTCTGTCCTATCACCAACTCTCTTCCTTCTATTTATCAATTACCTTCTAAGCTGCAAATCTAACCCTATCCACTCAAACACTGATGACTCCATCCTTCACTTTCCATTTGCTTCCCGCAGCGTCCATCTCAGCAGTTACATCAACAAAAAAGGGACACACCTAATGTCTGATTCGGGTCATATCTTTGATAGGGGTAAAAGTAATCTGGTTGTTTTTAATGCATCGGAAACTCGATTCTTACATCTTTTGACCCATCACAATCTCCCGTAGGAGTATCCTTTAATTTTTAACAACTTCCAACTCAGTCTTGCGTTATCACTGAACTTGCTTGGTTTTATTCTCTCAGGATTTGTCTTGGAAAGATCGTATTATATCTCTTGTAAACTCTGCCTGCAGGAAATTAGGTATGTTAAGCCGACTCCATGTCTTCTTTGCTCTTACACAGTTGTTGACTCTGCAGTGTTTTTTTTTTTTTTTCACCCCTGTGTAGAGTACAGCTCTCATGTGGGGAGGCTCCGTACATACAGTTCTCCTCAACAAGGTTGAGTCAAAGGCTTCTCGTCTCATAAACTCTCCTGTTACTGGCCCCCATCAACCTCTGTCTCTTCGCTGCACTGTTGCACCTTTATCTGTTTTCTATCGCTACTTCAGTGGTCACTGCTCCTCTGAACTGCCTGCTTGAATCCCTCCACCACAATGGAGGGTGCGTAGCATCCTTCTAACGGTAAACTCTCGTCCCTTTTCTGTCCAACTCTCTAATGCAAGAGTTAACCGCTACTACCAGTCCTTCATGTATGCGACAGGTCGACTCTGGCATTGTCTTCCTCTGTCGTTCCTACTGCCTATGATCTCCAGTCTTTTGAAGACAGTGTGTCCAAGCATCTCGAAATGAACGGATCATGAAATTGGCCTCTGTTGTTTGGCTTTTATTTTTTTCTTGGAAAGAACGATCTTGTGGGCTTCTGACCTTAGGTTCCTTATTCGTTGCATAAAAAAAAATATGGTGTGGTAGTGTTGGTAGTGTGGTGTGATGGTGTTGGCAGTGTGCAGTGGTAGTCTTGGTAGTATGGCGTGGTAGTGCTGGTAGCATGGTGTGGTAGTATTGGTGATGTGGGTTGGTTATGTTGGCAATGTGGTGTGGTATTACTAATAGTATGGTGTGGTAGTGTTGGTAGTGTGGTGTGGTAGTGTTGGTAGTATGGTGTGGTAGTGCTGGTAGCATGGCGTGGTAGTGTTGGTGGTGTGGGTTGGTTATGTTGGCAATGTGGTGTGGTATTACTAATAGTATGGTGTGGTAGTAATTGGTGGTATTGCTGATGGCGCATGGTGGTGGTAGCAAAATGGTAGTGTGGTGTGGTATTACTGATAGCATGGTGTGGTAGTGTTGGTAGTGTGGTGTGGTATTACTGATAGCATGGTGTGGTAGTGTTGGTAGTGTGGTGTGGTATTACTGATAGCATGGTGTGGTAGTGTTGGTAGTGTGGTGTGGTATTACTGATAGCATGGTGTGATGATGTTGGTAGTGTGGTGTGGTATTACTGATAGCATGGTGTGGTAGTGTTGGTAGTGTGGTGTGGTAGTGTTGGTAGTGGGGTGTGGTAGTGTTGGTAGAGTGGTAGTGGTGGTAGTGCTGTGTTCTATAATGGTAGTGTTAGATGGTTGTGTGGTAGTTGTGGTAGAGTGGGACGATGATAGTGAGGTTTGGTGGTTGTGTGGTGTTGTAGTGATGCTGATGTAGTGTGGGGTGCGATAGTTGAGTACTGTGGTGTGGTTGTGTGTTGTAGTAATAGTAGCGTGGTTTGGGGATGTGCTGGTTTGGTTGTGTGGTGTGTTGTGGCAGTGGTGGTTGGGAGCTTTGGTAGTGTGGTGTGGTGTGATGTTGCAGTGGTGGTGGTGGTGTGGTGTGCTAGCGTTGTGTGGTAGTGGTGTGTGGTACTGGTGTTTGTGTGGTATGTTGTGTGGTGTGGTAGTGGTGGTAGTGTGGTGTGACTTTGGTGTTGTGGTAGTAATGGCAGTAGTGTGGTGTTGCTGTGGTAGTAGTGGTGGTGGTAAGTGTAGTCAAGGAAGGTGGTGAAGCAGTGGTACCGGTGTGATAAAGCTGTGTGTGGTAGTGGATGTAGACTGTAGTGTGCGTCGCCATTTTGGTCAAGGTTACATGATATTGCGGTGGGTTAGGTTGGCTGTGGTTGTGGTTGTGGTGGTGGTGGCGCTGGTGGCG
The DNA here is from genome assembly GCF_032717465.1 of Coenobita brevimanus. Classification (NCBI taxonomy): domain Eukaryota; kingdom Metazoa; phylum Arthropoda; class Malacostraca; order Decapoda; family Coenobitidae; genus Coenobita; species Coenobita brevimanus. The sequence goes on along the minus strand of NC_136980.1, from coordinate 9,795,541 downwards.
GTGGTGGATTGGAGGTAGTGTGTTTGGTGCTGTTGAATGACGTCTGTCTGTCTGGCCGAGCAGACCTATCTACCGCAGGCAAGAAACCACCCCTGCATGGCCGTTCCGTGCAGTGAATCGATGTTACTTTGCGGTAGACAGCGCCTCACAACAGCGAGGTGCGGGGAAGTATTTGAAGGTTTGGTTCCTGGCCGGACGCAGCATTTATATTTCTCCACACAGTTGTCAGGGGGAACATAGTAGTTTCCACACCATCCCGTTATGTGGTTATATGGTTACCACCCAGCGTTGTAATAGTTTCATGAGGTACCGTACAGGAAATCACTTTGTCGCTCACTGGAGAACCACGTGAAGTGAAAAGAATAGCAAGGAAAGGTGACAGGAAGGATGGGAGAAGTAGGGAGAAAGGAGGGAACACGCTTATACACACACACACACACACACACACACACACACACACACACACACACACACACACAATAAAAACGGTAGAGGAAGAAGTACACAACACTATATCAAGTGAGTGGATGATGGTCACCAATGAGTACCACCTAGTTGCTAGTGTGGTAGTTGTATGCTGCTTGCCCTGTATCTGATAGCTTGACACTGATACCCCCCCCTCCCCTCCCCACATCCGCCCCACACGCACACACACACTCAGTACACAAGCACTTTCATTCTCTACGTTCATCCCAGTCACTAAATAAACAAACTATTATTATTTTTTTTTTTGGGGGGGGGTTTCAGGTGAGAGGCGTGTGTTTTCCTTTCGTTCATTCCTTCAGACTTTCCTTGTCAGTATTTCTCATCTTCCTTCTCCAGTTCCTGTATAGATTTCCTGTCAGTGTTATTTTCTGCGTGTTCTTTTTCACCTCCTTTTCGGCCATTCCTATAAAATTTCCCAGACAGAATTACTTCCTGCATCGTCTCGTTCATCTCCCCTGCCAGTTTCGGATGATGGGTTTGTCGGGGAAAATATGGCAGAATCTTCTTAATCCTTCTCCTTTTTCTTCTGCTTCTTCTTATTCTTCATCTTGTTACCTTTCTTCTCCTTCTGCTACTTTCCCACTTTCCCAGCCTCTTCATCCCCTTTTCCTTCTTCGTTTTCAAAATTTCCTCCACCTCTTCTTGTTGATCTCGTATTTCTTCTCTGTTATCCTCTTCTTATGCTCACAATATAGCCATTCCTCGTATAGAATAGTCAGTTAAGGTGCATATAGCCTCCTTCAATCTTTAGTTATCTTTATACTGCCTCGATTCTTCTGTATAATCCTTTTGACGCTAACTCAGCCTGATTATTTTTATCTCTGCAGCTTCTTTCATTGTTCAGCTGCAGGATAAGACAATACTCTGGGTCTACATCCTTTTAGTATCACTTCTTCGTGACTAGTAGCATACCAAGTCGTTAATTTCTTGTTACATCTCAGTATTCAAGATGGAAAGATGGAGATTTTTGGCCAAGTCAGAATAAATGGAAGATAGTGTGCGTGTGAACTTAGGGATGGAGAAAGCACAGTATTTATGGATATTCACAAGGTAGGTTGGGAAGTAGGTAGGTAGGTAGGTCGTTTGATGGCTGGATGGATAGTACAGTAGGTAGATAGGTAAGTAAGTAGGTTGGTAGGTAAATAAGTTGATGGACAGAGTATGACAGATAGGTAGATATAGGTAGGTAGGCAGCCAGGCAGGTTGATAGGCTGGTTGACTGGAGTGTTGGGTAATAAGTTAGATGGATGGTTATGAGGACGGATGATTTATTATTGGCTGGATAGATGGATGGATGAATGAGTGGATGAGCAAATAACCAGAAGGGTAAATTAATGTGCTGGTAAATTGATAGATAGATGGGATAGGTAAATGGTTGGCTGGCTGACTGGTTGCATGGTTGGGTGGATGGATGGATGGAGGGAGGGAAAGAAGGAGGGATGGGTGGATGAAAGGTCGGTAGGCAGGTTATTCAAGTGGTAAAAAGTATTAAGGATTATTAACATCGACAAGGGAATGCAAGCCGGTCTTCACACAATTATAATCACTGACAAACTCCTGTGCAAATTCCCGTAATGATTAAAAAACATACAAGAACATAGGATCCCAAAATGTGTGTGTTTGTATGGTCTGGCCTTCGACTTTATAAAGCCATTTAAAAGGAACTGAATCCAAGAAAAGAAGAAAGGCTTGGAAGGTATTTGTCCAAAGGAACAATGGTGCCAAGGTTGAAGTGAACTGGTGAAGAAATTAAGGAATGACACTTGAATGGAAAAATGGAAGCGAGACGAAAAGAAATTGAGGAGATACAGTCATTCCATTGATAGGGATCATGAATATTTTTAAACCGTAACTAAAATAACGCGTCGGGCCGCAGCAGAAGTAAAATAATGTCGTGATACTGAAAGAGCTATTGGATAATTTGTAAAGATTTCTGAATAAACTCGCATGGAGGTAGAAAGAATGAAAGAAAGGGGGTCATAATTTTGCCCAAGTATAATACATGAGAAAATATTACCCTACTGAGTTGTAAGGTCAAGGGAGGAAAGCAAAGCAGGGAACAAACTGAAGAGATTAGGTGGGAGAGTCTATGAGGAAGGCTGGTGTGATGGAAGAAAATTTGTTAAAAAGTAAAGACGAATTACCTTGGGTTCTCTGTCGATGCCGCTCCTCACAGGATGCGGCTCCGGCCAAGAAAGAAATGCAGACGTAAACAAATACAAATACTGATAGACAGCCCGATAAATACAGATATATAAGTGGATACATAAGCAGACAGTAAATGTAAGCAGAGAGAGAAGGCGGTACACTTTATAAAGTAAATAACATCAGATTTTTCAGTGCAGATATGGAGGGATCTAGGTGGACAGACAGATTTGTATGAGAGATCCACCACCGTAAGCTTTCCTGATATTCCACTTAACACTTACCTATGAACGTATGAGGCCTCGCTAAACACGGGGAAACTGAAGAACACTGTAAATCAATGAACTAACGCAGTGTAAATGACAGCAGTTCCTAGGCACCGAAACTTAACGCAATTCTTCATTTTCATTTCCATTTATCTCGTGAAGCATTATATAAACTAAGGAACTAACAATAACAAACAGCGTAACGACATAATGACACACACACCGGTAAGATACTGAAGGAATTTGACTAAGAACTGAACATAGGTAAGTGCGGTCGAGTTGACAGTAACAAGCCGACTATGAAATGTAATCTTATATTTACGTGTCACCTGTTTGAGCGGTCACAAGCGGTCGGAGCCTGCGGTTTCCTGGGACGTGACTGATGAGAAATATCTTGACCAATGATGAACCGGCCAAAAAGGCGGCACGAAAAGGCGTCTATGGAAAAGTCAGAGCCACCTTATCTAATTTATTCTCGTCATCTCCCACTTTTATTTACATTTACCAATAGACTGTGTGACTAAGAAGCCTCGTTAAATATCAGTCAGACCGATGACCAATACACTGACCAATAACACGGCGATATAATGACAACGACACATGAAACACGCGTTAGACAGACCGAGGAAACAGAAAAGGAAATAGTCTGAGTTAGCGATGTACCTCTCAACATTAAAGAAGAAAACGGGGGGTCGAGGGGTCCTAGGCGTATTGATTTTCCGTCCCCTCCCGCTTGGATTTACACTTGCCCTAAAAGCAGCAGGGCCAGGGAGCTTTATTAATCCTGGAGACACCTAAGGAACTCCTGCTCTGACTCTACAGGTAACACACTAACCGAGGAGGCAAGAGATGAGCAGTGAGGAGCGTGTCATCCTGAGCAGAACTGGAGCTGTTGCATGCCGGCCGGTCCTCTCACGTGCCTCTGCTCCCATCCACTGAGCAGACACACACACGCACATACTCGTAAAAAAAAAAAAAAAAAAAAAAAAAAAAAAAAGAAGTCGTTCTTCCTCGCAACAGTTGTCCGGAGTCATATATCATTTACTATTCCTTTTTCTTTACTCTAACTTGGCCTAAACTTGCCCTCTCTCCATCCTAAACGCTGAGCTGTGACAATAGCTGAACACTTGAATATGATGCCTGTCACGATGAAGTGCTATGAAAAAGATGTAGAGTTGCAGTATTGTCTTCTCTGCCACTGAGCTGCGTGAAATATTAATTGATGTCCATACAAATGCAAAACAGAGAGAGGGAGAGAGAGAGAATCACATACACCACTGTCTCACTTCAACACATACACACACACATTTCAGAAATTTACAGTGTCTAGCAAACATTACAACTTAATTCTTTGCCTATTAGCATACTTCTCATAAATTTCCAACAGCATCTTGAAGGCACGTAACTTCACTTAACATTCAAACCCCCACCTACACCCCAGGAATTATGCACCTACAGTCATGTGCAAAAGCTCGACAGTCCTCTACCGGCATTGTGTCCTATCTTCCATGTTTCTCACTCCATCAGCGACAAAGAGTACCCTTTTTGTTCATACTCTCTTGTAGAAATAGTTCTTATAACAACTCTCACTGTCAGCGTCAAAGGAGAAGTGTCAGCTAACATTTGCTAATAACTATACGTAGACCGTGTGACCTGCGTCGTGCCATGAAGCCTTCAGCGACAATATTCCCTAGAGAGTTGAGGCTTGTACTGTATGGTTTTAAAAAAAAATCTAAATAAAAATAGTAACCAAGGAGATTTTCGTCCTTCTGCGGCTGATTTTCCATAGCTCATAAGACTATACTGTGGCTCCATATCCCTTGCATAGCACTTCCTCGTGACTCGCACAATATTTCATTGTTAATTTCAAAGCATCCAGGCTGGAGGGATGGCCATTTTGTGCCAAGCCACAGTGGACAGAGTGTTGTTGGATGGGAGGGGCAGGTGAGCGTTCTTTCCCTGCCACCCAAAAAACGAAAAAGAAAGTAGAAAGAAAGAAAGAAAATGCAGAAGAAAAACTGGCACAGAAAAAGGAAGAAAGAAAATTGGCTGAGATACAGAGAAAGAAGAAAGGAGAAAGAAAGAACGGATTGGCACAGAGAAAGATTGAGAACTGACACAGAGAAAGTATTAAAAAAAAAAAAAAAAAAAAAAAGGAAATTGGAAGAGAGAGAGAGAAAGTAATTGACACAGAGAAAGAAAGAAAATTGACAGATAAAGAAAGAAAATAAGACAGAAAATTGACAGAGGAAGAAAGAAGGAAAGAAAGGAAGGAAGGAAAAGGAAAGGTAGGAAGGAAGGAAGGAAGGAAAGGTAGAAAGGAAGGAAAGAAGAAAGGAAGGAAGGAGGGAAGGAAATTGGCCCAGCTGTTGTCCTGTGAGATTCCTTTCACTAACGCATGCTGTTCAACCCGCCTTCACAGCCAAGTCTCTCATGCTGACCCTTAACACAGCTTAGCATCGTCCTCAGTGGCCAGGGCTCGTATTCTCGGCTGTTATGAAAGCTCCCTAACACCCTTTCCTTAGCGATTTATTCTTGGATATAGCTGGTTAATATCCCTGTGTACTTTATTTATGCAGAGTACGTGTATGGCGAAGTTGGAAGGATTTAAGTCGCACAGAACAGGACAGTAAGGTATAATAAACAAAACAAATCGGTTAAGATAAGGTGTTAGGGTGGGCAGGTGGGATGGGGGGATGGGTGGGGGGGTAAGGCAGGTTGTTGGGGATAGGTGGGTGTGCAGGGACTGAGGTGAGGTGGATGGGTGGGCAGGCAGAGTGGACGGGGTTGGAGGGTTGAAGGACAAATATAGGGCGAATAATTCCATGGTAAGAATAGATCCATATGGTAGAAATAGATGTATGGTCAAAATCTGTCTGCTGAATATAAAGGTCCAGGTGGGAATATGGCCCGATGGAAAAATAATAATAATTCCATGGAGAAATAGGTCCATAGGAAACATCAACAGGGAAAATATCTCCACCAGAAAAATTAGGTCCATGAGGAAATTAGGTCCATGGGGTTAGAGAGGTCCAAGGGGGAAAGTAGGTGGTTAGGGGTGGACAGGTGGATGGTCCAGTTAAAAGGGCAGTTTGTCAGTGGTTTCATGGCATCGTTATATCCTTCTCCTGTTTCTGATACGCTCCCACCACCATGCTTTTGCTGATATGATGAAGGTGATGACCATGAGGAGGAGGAGGAGGATATATCTAGAGAGTTTGTGAAATAACTTGCCCTGCCATGGGTTATCAATCTCCTCTCTTCAAAACACTGGCAAAAACACCTAAAGATGCGGATACACACACACACACAAACACACACACACACACACACACACACACACACACACACACACACACACACACACACACACACACACACACACTTGCACGGAGGTATTAGGCTCTATTCACACTACAGGGAGGGCCAAGGTGCAGTCACACTCCCCTCACACTGCATGCATGTAATCAGTGCTGCAGGACACGTGGAGTATGGCAGTGGGAGTCTCAGGGGGTGGGGGAGGGCAGTGGCTACAACACCCCTGATATACATGTGTTTTGTTATTAGTGACTTAAATCTACTTAATGTTAGGTTGAACAGGGATCCAAATCTATTAGTGTAAGAGAATCGCATAATAATAATAATAATAATAATAATAATAATAATATGATAATAAATTTAGGGGACCACTTCCTCAAAAAATACATTATATATATTCTCTGCAACCAGTTCCAATCCAAATTTCCTTTATACTGATTATTTCACCCAGCAACAACGTAAACACATCTGAATGGTAATGAAGAATGTTATCAGCCTTTTTCTTTATTTTCTCTTTTTTATATACAAGGATTTACAATAAACTGATGAAATTGTGTGACAGTAGAAGGAAAGCATCAGTAAGCATAATAATACTGAGGTTCGTGACTATTGTTTCAAGCTTCTTCTTAGCGATATAATCACCTCAGTTACTAATAATTATAAGCATACAGTAATGAATTAACGCCACAGGATTTTACAGGACACAATCTATCAATGTCGCGGAACAACTTTACTCTGGTTAATGCCGAGGGATTTGATTCCCCATGTGAAACCCCCGTAGTCCGGGAGCTAAATGGACTGCTTGTAATATAGACAGATTCAACCTCTTTCTCAAGGTGTGTGTGTGTGTGTGTGTGTGTGTGTGTGTGTTGACTACACTATATAATGCCTACCACCTTTGTGTGTGTGTGTGTGTGTAGACTACACTATATAATGTCTATCACCTTTTAGTGTTTCCACTTCTAACTAAATAATAAAAAAAAAATGTTCTGAGATGTATGGTCGCAATCGATTATTTGTCTGCTGCCAATGAAGCTCCTTGTTGTTTTGTAACATCATGTCGCTCCAGCCACAACAATCGTCGTTCGTTGATTATTAAAGGTTTGCATGATAATTTCTGTTATAAAACAAGACTCAAACAGTTTATGTTGGATAATAACATTATATTGGATGTGATAATTATGTATCCTAGTCATACATATTTAACGTTATTCTCTGCCCTTCACTCCAGATCGCATTAAATCGCCATTCTCACTCACGTCATGCCGCCTGTCAGGCTGTCACGTACATTTGGTAAATGGTTCCCAGCAATCTGATGCTTCACCCTGACTTCAAGGCATTACTGGATTATGAATTATTCTCACGTTGGTGATTTACTACGTGTTTACAAGACTTTAGTTCTCCCAACAAGGAGAGTATGTTTGCACCCCTGTTTGTTTGTTTGTCTGTCTGTTAGCAGGATTACTCAAAAGCTAAAAGAGAGATTTGGAACAAATGTGGTGCGTAGATGCCCATGTCCCAGGGAACAATAGATGAACTTTGGGGACCGATCCGGATCGCATTACAGATTCTGGATCCGCAGAACACATTTTGCGAAACCCTAATCAGTGATGAGAAAACCTAACCCGTTATGAAGAGTGATCTGGGAATTACGTTGCCCTCGTCGGAGAGGTGCCCCTATAGTTAGTCTACGGAAAGATGAAGAATTAAATCAGATAATTTCTTAGCTTTACCGAATCATGTAATTTGTAAGTGTTTAATGGTATCATAGTGCTTCATATATATCTTGTGATCTCAGGCTTCTGCACCAAGCGTCTGGGCTACGAATTCAAAGGTACCCAATCTTCATTCTTTTGACATGAGACACTACAGTATAACAGACACTATAATACAAAAATACCGGTATGCATTATTGTAAATTAGTAATGTCCACTGCTATTGTTTAATATTTCTATTCAGATCTAATATAACCTATCATTTACAGTAATAAAGTTTGTGTAGGATTTGAGGAAAACAGCATTATGCACCGTGCCAGCCACCTATGACCGCCAGTCACAGAGACCGTTTCATCCCCTTATTTGGATTTCCAGCGTAAGGGAACACGTAACTGCCCATCTATCACGACTTACCTTGTTGCCATATCTACTGTATTCGCTGGAAGAGTCCCCAGTTGTACATCATCGCAACAGTACAGTATATCAACCTCTGCTAAAACTCATCAGCTTCCCCTCCCTTTATTCCTTCATCAGAAATCTGTGTAGTTGTTACTAGATGCCTATTTCCAAACGTAATCTACACTGACCCTGACACGAATGCCTCCAATCCTAACTATCACATTTTATCCTTACTCTCCCAGGCTACTCCAAACTACCTTCCCTGAGTCACGTTTCTGTCTGCTCTCTGTGGCCATCCTCGGCTAAGAGGAAGATGTAGCCAGGGTTGCGCACTGAACAAAGTCTAAAATCTATTGTCTGTATTTCGAAGCTCCTTCACACTGCATAGATAAGTTTCACCGTAATTTCTTGTGCAATCAGTCAGTGCTTCGAACTACTGTCTGTATATTTTCGTCTGACACAACTGGATCATTCCTTCAACATGATCACTAATTCTTGGCTGCATGAACGATAAGTCTTAATTAGGAGCTAAAATGGTTTCCTTGGTTACTGGTCACATATTCCCTTCAGTCCGACTACATTTGTCCATCAACTGAGCTGAAATGGCTTGTGGATCTTTGTCAGGGGATAACACACCAACGATGCCATCTCAGCACTGCACATCAGGGTTTCTTTCAGTATTAAACCCTGCCAGGATGGCTCGAGAACAGTTTTACGATCTGTTCTCCATGGTAAGAGTGATTTGTTATTGTAGGAGGCACAGGGAGAACTTATAGTTTCCTTGTGTGTGTGTGTGTGTGTGTGTGTGTGTGTGTGTGTGTGTGTGTGTGTGTGTGTGCCTCCTGCTGAAACTAACATCACTTACTGGAGAAAAATTATAAGATACTTCGATTTTGTGTGAAAGACAAGGAAAGTCTAGTTCTTCCTGAAAAAGCAAGCCTAAGTTACGACAGGGAACCGATCCTATATATTTTTTGAGAATCCCACCCCAGCTACAACTTCCTCCGGCCAGGGGTGTGGGTGAGGGGCAAACAGGAAGTAGGGGTGTGGCTCGTGACTGTACTCCTCCGCATTACCCTTCCACCTTGTTCCTGGCTTCCTGTTTGATGCCAGAGTGCTTATGAGAACACACACACACACACACACACACACACACACACACACACACACACACACACACACACACACACACACACACACACACACACACACACACACACACACACACACACACAGACACTAGCGAGAAAAGCAAGATCAGGAAAAGGACAGAGAGTGGCCAGATGGTGACTCCTCCGTTACAGTTGTCTATCCTTCTGTATCTCTAATTCATCTTTCACCCCCTGTTACCCTGCCTTGGTGCACCGTCTGGCCTTGGTACTAAGCTGCACGTCAAGACCGAGAGACCAACTGCCAGTTCTGGGTAAATCTACAGTTAAGGCAAATCTATAATACAGATTACCCACATTCATCCTAATCACCTGTCCCAGTTTGCTTGTTAAAATGGGGTTGGGTATTATCAAGAGACAAGAAAAGGAAAACCAAATCATATTTACTCTAACTTAGCCTGAAATTACCGTCTCTGCAGCTTGAATATGGAGTTGGAACAATAGACTAACACTAGAAAACTATGCCACTCATCAAAAAGCGATATAAGAATTGATGGAGAGATACAGTATTGTCTTAATCATCGAGCCATGTGAAATTAGCTTAAAAGAGAGAAAAATCTGGGTCAGGTTAAGGTAAAAGGACTATAGTGCTGGCAAGCTTGTAGATACTGACAGACAATGATTTTTCTGTGACCTTGACTTTTGACTGGTTGTGCTAATTCCTTCATCCCTGGGTTACTCGGAGTCCTTCCACCAAGTTGGGTGTATATCTGAACAAAACTGTTTGTGTTGACCCTACCATGTGACCCTGACCTTTGACTGATTGTTCTGAAGTGACCCTGACCTTTGACTGATTGTTCTGAGAATCGACTCCATTCTTCAATTACCGTTAACCCAGCTACCAAGCCTCGCGTAAAGCAGACCAAAATAATGTTCGGTATTTTGTTCACACACAGACACATATGGATCGAATTTGTACCTTGTCCTGTGACTTTCATCTTCGACTGGTTGTTCTCAAAGCCTTCTCTCGTCAATCTTGCTTTACCCTCAACCCTTCCTCCAACTCTGGTCCAAATCAGATGAAAACAAAGTTGACCTTACTATGTGTTCTTGACCTTTGATCTATTGCTTTAAAAACCAAGAAGTCAGCTCACTGACCGACCCTCAACCGTTTCACCATCTTCGAAATCAGATCAAATTGTCTGAAGAAATATCACACTGCACCTCGGTCAGCTAATACTTTCCTACATGCCCAGTCGTGCTAGGGAACATGGTGAGATGTTTGTTTGCATCGTAAAAAATAAATAAATAAAAATAAAAAAGAAAGAGAAAGAATAAGACAAAACAAAAAACTATCAGCAGAAAATCCAGAAAACTAAAAGATTGGTGCAGTCAAGACAACTAATTAACGGCTGTCCCGGCTTGTTATCCATAATTGAACTATTACTATATATAATTACTGTTGCCGCTTAAACAGAGAAATGCCTTGAAACTACTTTAAAAGCCTGAATCAGCAAAATAAAGTAAGTTTACAGTACAATGGGAATGTAAAAAGTGAATTATATATATATATTTTTAGATGAAAGGTAATGAAAAGAAATTAACTGTTTTAAATGAAAAGTGTGCCCCTAAAGATACGAGGTACTGAAAAAGGCGAGTAAAGGCTAGGCTGGTGGGAGAATATTTAGGGGAATTATGACTGTGAATTCATCTCAGCAAGTGGAAAGACATCAGGGGAGGATGATATAAGACGGGGAGGAAACAGTACACTGAACATGGAAGCTGAATAGTACAGAAAGTGCCTGAGGATTGAAGGGAGAGTAAAAAAAAAAAAAAAAAAAAAAGAGGAGAGTAAAATAAGGAAAGGGTATTATAAAGTTAAGGGTAAGGTAAGGGAATGATGGTATGAATGAAGAAATGATGTGAGGATGAGAGGATGTAATACTCTGGACTTGAAATCTGTATGGAATAGCATGAATGTTGGGAAGAGTGCCTGAGGACTGGAAGAGAACTGTAATTTAGGGTGACGGATAAGAAACGAGAATATGGCAACGACTATGGCAAGAGATGAGAGTTGTGGGAGGCAGAGGACTGGCAGCTCCGCCACAACAATGCTCCAGCTCATTCATCCCATCTCATCCAGGATTTTTTTCTTTTTTTTGGCCAAACACAGGACCACACAGGCCAGACAGACTCCCTGCTCTCCCGACATGGCTCTTTGCTACTTTGGATATTTCTAAACTGAAGATGCCGCTGAAGGGTTTACGAGATTTGAGAACATAAATGAAATAAAAACAAATGCAACCAAGATCCTGATGATGGAATGAGTTGTTTCCGAAAAGTGGCAATATACTGTAGATGTGGATTCCATTCGTGGTTCATATTGAGACTGCACTTTCCACGCAAGAAGTCAGTAGCATATCATCATCATCATCAGCCGTTTAAGTATCTATCCCGACCGAAGTCGGGACGATACAGCCAATGTATCTCTACCAAGTGGCTTAGGCTGTCTGGTAGAGATTGTATGTAGGGTGAGAAGTGCTTGTAAGTGTAATTGTAGTGTTGGAGTGGCTTTGGATGTGAGTGTAGTCTGTGAACCAAGTGTAGTCGGCCCGCGCAAGCCGACTGGGTGCAAGCATACTTTATAGTAAGCGACACTAGTTCAACCACAGCACCCCTTGTGTCCGCCAATGCAGTACGTGGCCGGGTGAACACTCCCAAAGTTTATTACCCTGGCGGGGAGCGAACCCTGGGTCACCCGTGTACGAAACGCACACTCTACCACTGTACCACAGAGGCTCCCAGTAGCATATAAATAAATAAATATATATATATATATATATATATATATATATATATATGTGTGTGTGTGTGTGTGTGTTTGTGTGTGTGTGCGCGCGCGCGCGCGCGCGTGTATACTTTACGTATAGAGACAGACAGACAGACGAGGGGGAACAAAATACTTCCGGATTTGTTAACAAAAACCATCATTACCAAACGTACATCAAATCCATTTTAGTTCCTTTCTAAATTAAGGGGCTATCACACGGCACCTCATACGAGGTTTGCCGAGGATACGATGGTAAATCGGAACGGTAACGTGGTAAAATTGCCGACGATACCACGGGCATTTGGAACCCGTCTGTATGGATTCCTGCCGACGATACGACGGGCAAAACAGTGTGACCAAAACTCAGGCTACTCGACAGAGAATATATCATACTACATTATTAAACATTTAGCCTAACACTGAATACTTATTAATATTTTATAATAAATATCAATCGTTTTGAAGGCCTTATAAAGAGTTAATATTTCCTACACCGAGGAAACTGTGATGTCGATAAAATATCACGTGTTTACAACTGAGGACTCCACTGCAGGTAGAGCAGACGAACCAGTCTCCACCTGAAAACACCACCACAACAACAACGTACTGATGGCTTTATCATCGATTTCCTGGACAAGGGCAGCTGAATTCGCCCTTATAGAGAAATTGAGGCAGTTCCGCGTGTGTACCAGTTTGTAAACAAAAGTTGCTTCTCCTTATTCTTTATCGAGTCAGCGACAGCGATCACTGTCCACAGTCGCGAGACGGGGCTCTGGCAACAGTGTGAGAAGCATGTCCTTTGCCGAGGATACGAGGAACATGTGTGATAGCGTCCAAGTTTTGTTCCACTTAAATTTTCCTTGGCCGTTCCTGGTACGAGGTACCGTGTGATAGGGCCTTAAGTTCTCCCCTTGAGACGCTATACACATGCTCAGCGCTTTTCCCATTCCTGGAAACACTTCCTGTAGTCGTCTTTTGTCACCTGGTCCACAGGCTTCTGCATTTTTCTCCTGGATTTCTTCTAAATTGTCAAATCTTCTGCCTTTCCGTTCTAACTCAATCTTGGCGAACAAGAAACAATCACAGGGAATGAGATCCGGCGACTGCGGGGGGTGCGGATCGACGACGTTGTTATTGGCCAAAATTTATCACTGACAACGCCGTGCGTGATGGAGAGTTGTCGTGATGAAATACTCATTTCTAGCTGTGCCACTTCTCTGCACATTTGCGCCTGATGCTTTCCCGTACTCCCCAGCAGTACACGATGATGTAAAACTGTTGGTTCCCAGCCTGTCCACGGAGAACAAATTCTTCATTTACAATTCCCTCAGTGTAAAAAAAATATATATATATACATTGATGTTAGACTTGACCCGACACTCTTTTTTTCGGTCTTGGAGATGCTGGTGTCTTCCTTTGTCTGGACTACTGTTTGGTTTCGGGGTCATACCCGTAAACCCAGGTCTCATCACCCGTAATGGCAACTGAAAGAAATCCGGGTTGTTTCTCAACTGGTCTTTGAAGACCTGACACACGTTCATAGTGGTTTAAACCTGCAGAAGTCACGTGCACGAACAAAGAAGAAACGCCAGAAATACGGACTGACCCTCTCAGTGCGATGTCTCCTGCCAGAATCATTCACCAGACTGCTGGCAAGTGGTGACTACTGGTGCATAGGCTTACTAGTTCTTTGTCCCACGCTACCGATCTATTCTGGGAATATTGGGGCCCTCCCTCGTGTGTGTGTGTGTGTGTATATATATATATATATATATATATATATATATATATATATATAGATAGATAGATAGATAGATAGATAATGTAGTAATACGAGTAATACCAGATGTTGTTCAGCTAGTGGTATATTTGGTGCCGTACGTGCAACATCATTGCTATGGGCTGTGTTACCAACAAAATTTGAATGTTTGCTTTTATGAACCTTCGTGCAGCTGGCAGGAGTAAAACGAAGCATTCTTCTCAATTTCATTATTTTCCATATGACAGTTTTCCTAAATGAACGGATTCATTAATTAGTATAAAACTCATCCAAGAGTAGCTTCATGATTTCAGGAATTACTTATTGCAAAGTATATTCCGTAATTATACATCTCGCTTCAAGGCAAACCTTTCTTAAGCACTGTTGAAAATCTGTTGTTCAGGGTTGGCGCATTTACATGACAGGGGGTGTAAGGGATGGGGAAGTGCTGGATGTGGGCGAAGGTGGGTGTGACGGCTGGCGAGGAGGCTGTTTAGTGTGTGTGTGTGTGTGTGTGTGTGTGTGTGTGTGGAGGGGGGCGGGATGTCACCAATACTTAGCTCAGCAGTCTCCCGTGCCTCTCCGTGCAAGCCGACTATACGTGAGTTCCCTCACCTGGTGTGTGAATCGTTGTTACAATACTTCAGCAGAGTTACCATGACAGTGGCTACACCGACCGGCGTCTATTTAGTTACGTAATAATAATGATCACTGAACGTATTATATGCCTTCCTGGGCTGGAAAAAGTCGTTTTAACTGAAGGCAACACTACAGTGAATGAGTGGATGGTTGGCGCCTCCATCTACCACCGTGTATGAATAGTTACGATATTTTCATTACTTCTTTTAGAAAGCAGGAGCGTTGTACCTAAAGACATGTTCATCGTAAATATACTGGTATAAATAACATGTTACTAGTTTCATATTAATCAGGCGTGAAACTGACCGCCATCTTGAATGTTGAGCTGTTGCAAAAGGTTAACACCAGAATTTGGTGCTTGTCACACTAGAATATGGTGCTTGTCACACTAGAATATAGTGCTAGTCACACTAGAATATGGTGCTTGTCACACTAGAATATGGTGCTAGTCACACTAGAATATGGTACTTGTCATATTAGATTATGGTGCTAGTCACACTAGAATATGGTGCTTGTCACACTAGAATATGGTGCTAGTCACACTAGAATATGGTGCTTGTCACACTAGAATATGGTGCTTGTCACATTAGAATATGGTGCTTATCACACTAGAATATTGTGCTTGTCACACTAGAATATGGTGCTAGTCACACTGGAATATGGTGCTAGTCACACTAGAATATGGTGCTAGTCACACTGGAATTTGATGCTCGTCACACTAGAATATGGTGCTGGTCACACTAAAATATGGTCCTAGTCCTAAACCCTTTTCTGTATCCTCCTACTTTTTCTATACTCATTTCGAAGCCAAAGGTGGCTGTTGTGTATATATACACAACGACTTATATTGCTCTCTATGTTCCTGAACTCGATTCTTCTGAATTCTCTACACTCTGGCTTCGGCTTTCCTGTCCTTCTCTGACTAAATATATCTGTGCTGTTTATTTATCTCGTAATTCTACTATCAAAAATTCTTTGACTATCCTACTTCTACGATGGAACACATTCTATCCATTTCTCCTTTCTCTGAAGTCCCCATTCTGGGAGATTTCAATGTTCACCACCACCTTTGGCTCTCCTCTCCTTTCACTGATCCACCTGGTGAACAAGCCTACACCTTTTCTATCCTTAATGACCTAGAGCAGCTTGTTCAGCACCCTACCCATATCCCTGACCACTTTGGAGAGGGCTCCAACATATTTGACCTCTTCCTTACAACTAATCATTCTGCTTACACTGTTAATCTTTTCTCTCCATTGGGCTCCTCCGATCACAACCTTATCACCTTGACCTGTCCTATCGCTCCGGTACGGCCTGTGGACCCTTCAAAGAAACATCGTCTGTGGCACTTTGGAGCTGCGGATTGGGAGGCCCTCAGGCAGTACTTCTTTGATTTTCCCTGGAATGATTATTGCTTCCATGGCCGGGAGCCATCTGAGTGTGCCTTGCGCATTATGGAGGTAATTCTTTCGGGCATGGAAGCATACATTCCTTTCTCATATCCTTTGACTAATGCAAGAAAGCCTTGGTTTAATCACGCTTTTTCTAATGCTGTCCACAACAAGGAGAGGGCCTATAAAAGGTACCGGAGCCAACCCACCCCTGAATCACATCTTTTATACGTTACTGCCCTGAATCGTGCTAAGTCTGTTCTTCGCTCTGCTAAAAATAATTTCATCCATACTAAATGCTCTCAACTCTCCCACTTGAATTCTTCCCGCTCCTTCTGGCATATTGCCAAAAACCTTTCTAACTTTACCTCATCATCCTTCCCCCTCTTTTCTACTCTGATGGCTCTGTAGCTATTTCTTCTACTGATAAAGCAGATCTCTTCGCTCAGACTTTCTCCTCTAATTCCACCTTAGACTATTCCGGTGCTGTTCCTCCATCACTTCCCCCCTCTGACTTCCTCATGGCTGACATTAAAATTTCTTCAGCTGATGTATTTTCTGCCATCACAGGCTTCAGTACTAATAAGGCATATGGGCTTGATGGAGTCCCTCCTGTTGTTCTCAAGAACTGAGCTTCTGTGCTTACACCCTGCCTAGGCAAACTCTTTCGCCTTTGTCTATCAACTTGTACTTTTCCTTCATGCTGGAAGTTTGCTCTCATTCAGCCAGTTCCAAAGAAGGATGACTGTTCCCAACCCTCTGACTATCGTCCAATTGCTTTAACATCCTGTATCTCAAAAGTTTTCTAGTCAATTCTTAATACAAAAATTTTAAAGCATCTGTCCTATCACAACCTTCTTTCTGATAGTCAGTATGGGTTCCGTCAGGGTCGCTCCCCTGGCGATCTTCTCACCTACCTTTCAGACTCCTGGTCATCCTCATTTCTGGACTTTGGCGAAAGCTTTGCCATTGCACTTGACATCTCTAAGGCTTTCGATCGAGTCTGGCATATATCTTTAATTTCCAAACTTCCCTCTTACGGTTTCTATCCTTCTATCTGTGCCTTCAACTCTAGCTTCCTTTCTGGTCGTTCTATAGCCGCTGTTGTAGACAGCCATCATTCTTCTCCTAGACCTATCAACAGTGGTGTTCCTCAGGGCTCTGTCCTATCATCAACTCTCCTTCTTCTATTCATCAATGACCTTCTAAGCTGTACATCTAACCCTATCCACTCATGCGCTGATGACTCCACCCTTCACCTTTCCCTTCGGTTCCCGAAACGCCCATCTCAGCAGTTACTTCAACAGACCAGGGATGAAGCTATGGCACACCTAATGTCTGACTTGGCTCATATCTCTGACCGGGGTAAAAATAATTTGGTTGTTTTTAATGCATCAAAGACTCAGTTCTTATACCTTTCAACACGACAAAATCTTCCACAGGTATACCCACTAATGTTTAATAATATTCAGCTTAATCCTGCATCACCCTTGAACATGCTTGAGGTTTCATTTACTCGGGACTTATCTTGGAAAGATCATATTACATCTCTTGTAAAATCTGCTTCCAAGAGATTGTGTGTGCTAAGCCGATTCCGTTCCTCCTTTACCCCCGCACAATTGTTGACTCTATACAGGGGTTTTATCTGCCCCTGTGTGGAGTACAACTCTCATGTGTGGGGAGGCTCCCTACATACAGCTCTTCTCAATAGGGTGGAGTCAAAGGCTTTTCGTCTCATTAACTCTCCTCCTTTTACTGACTCCCTTCAACCTCCATCTCTTCACCGCACTGTTGCATCTTTATCTCTTTTCTGTCGCTACTTCAATTGTCACTGCTCCTCTGAAATGTGTGCATGCATTCCTCCACCTCTTCGACAGGCGCGTAGCACCCGTCTAGCAGCAAACTCTCATCCCTTTTCTGTCCGACTCTCTAAGGCGAGAGTTAACCGTTACTTCCAGTCCTTCGTTTATGCAACAGGTCAACTCTGAAACTGTCTCCTTCTGTCTGTATTTCCTGCTTCCTAAGATCTCCAGTCTTGCAAACGCAGTGTGTCCAGGCATCTCTAAATGATCGGATCTTGAATTTGGCTCTCTCTTGTATTTTGTTTTTCTCTTGGAAGGAACAATAATTGCAGGCTCGTGGCCTTTGGTTCCTTCTTCCTCTCATAAAAAAAAAAGTCACCCTAGAATATAGTGCTTGTTACACTAGAAAATGGTGCATGTCACACTAGAATATGGTGCTAGTCACACTAGAATTTAGTGCTTGTCACATTAGAATATGGTGCTTGTCACATTAGAATATGGTGCTTGTCACACTAGAATATGGTGCTTGTCACACTAGAATATGGTGCTAGTCACACTAGAATATGGTGCATGTCACACTAGAATATGATACTAGCCACACTAGAATATGGTGCTAGTCACACTAGAATATGGTGCTAGTCACACTAGAATATGGTGCTTGTCACACTAGAATATGGTGCTAGTCACACTAGAATATGGCGCTAGTCACAGTAGCGTATGGTGCATGTCACACTAGTATATGGTGCTAGTCACACTAGAATATGGCGCTAGTCACAGTAGAGTATTGTGCATGTCACACTAGTATATGGTGCTAGTCACAAATAAGTCTCAGTGGTTAACACTAGAATATGGTGCTTTTCACACTAGAATTTGGTGCTAGTCACACTAGAATATAGTGCTAGTCACACTAGAATTTGGTGCTAGTCACAAAGAAGTTTCACAAATTTAACACACGGATGTGGTGCTAGTAACAAGAAAGTCTCACAAGGAAGCCTGTAAGACTAGTGGAGAAGAGAGAGAACAGAAATGATGTGGTCAAATAGCGGAAGAATTATATACAATGCTTTACAGTGGCATTACCGTGGTCCAAGAATCAAGTCAGGATCGAAAAATAGTAGACCTAGCCATGCCTAACGGTGCCTTATAGGAAGTTAACAACAGGTAGTACTAATGGGTAATGGGTATAGTCATGGGAAAATTAATAGAAAAACGAGGAGGGGAAACGACTGAGGGGGAAATAGGAAAGACTGGGTGGCAGGGTAAAATTGAGGGTAGGAAGGCAGGGCAAAAGTGGAAACTGGGCAGAGGGAAAGTGGCAGGGGAGGGAAACATAGCGAAAAAGGCAGAGAGAGTGGAAGAGGAAGGTGCGTATGTATGTATCTATATATATATATGTATTTACTTATCTAGATAAATATATAGATAGACAGACAGACAGATGGATGGATTGACTGATATAGAAAGTATAGAAAGACTGACAGCGCCCGTGCGAAGTTGTCACCCACCTTTCCCCCCTTCTCCTGACGTCATAATATTATCACCTCATCCCTCCATCACCGTCAAGTGCACAGCAAACAGAAAAAACGAAGATATATTGAGTCTATCGCGATGAACCCTTCTAAGCGTGGGTCCTAGTTATTATTATTTTTTGTTTGTTTTAGGCTATTACCACACAAATCAATTCATCTGAAAGGAGTCGTTGGTTCTGTTTTTACTCTACGTTCGACCAAGTTTTTCGTCCTTTCGCAGCTGACTTCATGTAGGACAGTGGCAGAAAAAGACAATGCTACGGCTCTTCATCTTTTCACTAGCACTTTTTCGTGACTAGCATCATATTCAAGTGTTTAATCTATTGTTACAGATTTTCACGATGGAGAGTTGGCAGTTTTAGGCCAAGTTTGTGTAAAAACAGTTAGCTCTCTGCTGGGTTAATACTGTATATGCACTTGGAAAGACTTACAGCTCAGAGTCGTAACACAAGCTAGGGGTCACACCCTGATATGAGGTAATTGCTTTTATTTCTGTTTCGTAAAAATATGTTGATGTCGCACTCATATTGCCTTTCCCCACGAGATCCATCCAGCCCCCTCAGACAAATGTATAGTCACAGGGGAATACGGGAATAGGAGGAGGGTAGGAGAGAAGAAAAGAGCACGAAAAATATTGTGCGAAGGAAGAAAGAATGGATAGAGACCGTGGAAGTAATGAGTGCAAAAAAAATTAAAAACAGAGACACTATGAAGCAAATAAAGACATGATTGCATTTTCACACAATGTATCGGTGTAAGTATTACTATAGGCCTTTCACCGTAACCTGGCCCAAATCCTGTCTTTCACCAGCTTATTGCACTTAACTCAGCTGCGGAAATAAACAATGCTGCTGCTGTACCTCCTTTCCACAGCGTACCTCGTGACCAGTGCTGTGCTCTTGTGTTAATCTGTTGCTATAGCTCTGTGCAAGTGCTCGTGGGCCCTTTGGGCCCCTCGCACTTGCTCCTGCGGAGGGCTCTCGCGTTTATGTGTTGTTCTAGTGTAACCTTCTCACTTGGATTTTTGCAGCTAACCAAGTGATCGTGTTATTTGCAGCTTCGGGAATGGAACCCAAGTTGTCCGAACGCAAGTCCGAAGTACACACACAGACACACGGCTACTGCTACAGTTTATTTTAGTTCTACCTCAGGGCAAAAAAAATCTACGGAGATCCTATCCCGGGCTCCGGGAGCAGCGTTTTTTGGTCAAAATGTGATCGCTCATTAAATATAGTAAAAGTTTTTCAATCGTGATTGGACCAAGTTTTTTACATCATCGATTCTTTTGCGATTTTTGTGCCAATTTTGGTGCGATTTGAATATGTAGTTTCGGCTGCCCAAAATACACACACACACACACGGCTAGTGCTACAGTATATTAGAGTCAAGATGAAGGGGTGCCATTTGCAGATCAAAGTAGTGTGTAAAGAGCATATGGTACTAAAACCTATAAATATTCGAATTCAGCAATTATAAATACGTCTTAAATCGGCCATGTATGTAGTGCTAATAACTACCCATTCCTCCACCCATTAGTCACAGATGCGTAGCTGCCATATACGCATACTAACCAATATCAACCACCCTTAAATATCATATACAGGATGGATCATACATACAGTATCGCTCCTCTTCCCCTGCTCGGCGTGAGTTTCCGTGTGTTGCGGCCACGGCTCAGTCAGGTGCTGTCAGTCTCTACACCACTTATTTCCTACTCCCACTGCCGAACCTATGCCCACACCAGCAAACTGAGCCGTTTCCGCAACACATGGATGTTGAGAGGGGGAGGGATGTTGAGATGAGTGGAGTGTTGAGAGGGAGTGAAGTGTTGAGAAGAGTGGAGTGTTGAGAGGGGCAGGGGTGTTGAGAAGAGTGGAATGTTGAGAGGGGCAGGGGTGTTGAGAAGAGTGGAATGTTGAGAGGGGCAGGGGTGTTGAGAAGAGTGGAGTGTTGAGAGGGGGAGGGGTGTTGAGAAGAGTGGAATGTTGAGAGGGGCAGGGGTGTTGAGAAGAGTGGAGTGTTGAGAGGGGGAGGGGTGTTGAGAAGAGTGGAATGTTGAGAGGGGCAGGGGTGTTGAGAAGAGTGGAGTGTTGAGAGGGGGAGGGGTGTTGAGAAGAGTGGAGTGTTGAGAGGGGCAGGGGTGTTGAGAAGAGTGGAGTGTTGAGAGGGGCAGGGGTGTTGAGAAGAGTGGAGTGTTGAGAGGGGAGAGAGTCATACACCACTCACCAAAACATCACCTTTCACCCACAGATCAAAATGAAAGTCGCCGTGGCTGTGTTGACTCTCACGGTATCACTGCATGTCGGTAAGTTACGTGTGTAGGTAAGTTTGTTAGTACCTACCAGCCACATAGGTAGGTTTCTCAGTACTTACCTGCCATGTAGATAAGTCTCTCAGTACTTACCCACAGCGTAGGCAAGTCTCTCAGAACTTAATCGTCATATGGGTAAGTTTCTCGGTACTTACCTGCCATGTAGGTAAATCACTCAGCACATATCAGCAATGTAGGTAACTCTCAGTACTTATCCACGATGTAGGTAAGTCTCTCAGTACTTACCCACAATGTAGGTAAGTCACTCAGTACTTACCCATAATGTAGGTAAGTCACTCAGTACTTCCTCACCATGTAGGTAAGTCACTCAGTACTTACTCACCATGTAGGTAAGTCTCACAGTACTTACTCACCATGTAGGTAAGTCACTCAGTATTTACCCACAATGTAGGTAAGTCTCACAGTACTTACTCACCATGTAGGTAAGTCACTCAGTATTTACCCACAATGTAGGTAAGTCTCACAGTATTTACTCACCATGTAGGTAAGTCACTCAGTATTTACCCACAATGTAGGTAAGTCTCACAGTATTTACTCATCATGTAGGTAAGTCTCTCAGTACCGACCCGCCATGTACAGTCGCATTCATAAGTCTCGATACACATGTAGTCGTGTTATCACCTGTTGTGTCCACCACAGGTAGGATGTTGAACTACTACACTTGCTACCCAGTCAAATTATGTTCCGTGTATCAGGCAGTAATTGCAAAGTTCCCTATTCAACAAGCAGTAAGCACTACAATAGACAACACGCCCACATGTGTATCGGCACTCATGAACGCGACTGTACATATCTCAGTTCATACCCCTCTTTCTGATAAGACTCAGTGCATATCAACAATGCAGGTAACTCCCACTACTTACTCACCATGTAGGTAAGTCCCTCCGTCGTTACAGATCTTTTAGTCATTTCCCTTTGCACCACTGTATAGGACATTAGCACCAGTTACTAGGTAACTTACCACCAGTTACTAGGACACTTAGCACCAGTTGCTAGAACACTTTGCACCAATTAGGCACTTAAAACCTTGAATAAGTAAGCAGGAAGGGACGACAAGTGTGATGAAGGAAAGCAGGTGGAGGTAAAAAATGGATTCGTGTTTTTCTGAGACTGTGACGCCCCCAAACGCTCTTCCTGTTTTTTTTTTTTTTTTTTTTTTTTTAAAGATGAACAAAAGGAAAAACAAATTAGACGAAAAAAAAAATCCATACACCAGACTCCAGGTGTCCTCAATTCAATTTAAAAACTAAAAAATCTGTTACATTTGGGCTTGTACTGTTGTGGGTCGAAATTTTGGGGAGAACGTAATCTGGGAAGCGAATTTCAAAGAAGAGTGGTTCGGGGAATGAAGGATGGATCATTATAGGGATTACACCTTTGAACTCATTTATTTTACTGATTACTATTCTTTAACGTGGCCATAATTTCCATTTACATTATACAAGAGAATATTAACATACCATAAGCTGCGATAAACAGATAGGAGACACTGGAGAGCTCCTTAACTCACAAAAATACGACATATGGAGTATAGTCGGAGGAAGGAAGGAAAGTGAGGGGGGGAGAGAAGACTGAATGAGAGGTGTGTGAAGTAGAAAGAGACAAAGCAGAAAGTGTAAGGAAGGAAATATAAGTGAATGGGAGGCATATAGAGCAGAGAGGTAGGAAGGAGGGGGTGTCAGGAAGAAAGCGAAATGAATTGAACTCAGAAGTATAAAGTATTAGAAATGGTTGAGTGAAGAAGGCGTATATAGGGGAGACAGAGGGTGGGAAGGAGGGAGTGTGAGGAAGGGAGGGAAGTACAGAACGTGATAATGTACATGAAAGAAGAAAAGAGAGAGTGTGTGAAAGGGAAGTGTAAAGTAAGGCACAGTTATGAATGCAAGATAGTGGTAAAGAGGAAAGAGGGAGGAAGGATCATGAGGGAGGGGAAGAAGGGTAAGTGATTAGTACAGCAGGGAAAGTGGTGAGTATGTGAGAACAGTAAATGTTGTGGTTTATCCGCTATAGTTCTGTTACTTTAAGTTGGTCCAGATCTTCGTCCTTTTATAGTTAATTCCCTGTAATCCAGTAGAGAAACAGACAATATTCTGCCTCTAAATCATATCCATAGCACTTTTTCATGACTAACATCCTAACCCCGTGCTAATCTATTGCTACAACACAGCATTCAAGATGGAAAGATGGCAGTCTTAGGCCAAGTTAGAGTAAATACAGTATCGCTTTAAAATAAGCTATTGTTTGTATTAATGACTGGAAGGAGAGAACATATGAAGTCATTAACATTATCCCATTCCGTATGAGCCATATACCTGGTGCATCGGAGACTTGATAATCCAGAACACTGAATGTCTGTTTTCGTTCGGCACCATCTAAGATTACAACAGTATCATTCACTGTCTCCACTGTTTCGTCTGTGCCTGTTTTCAGATTAACGTCAATTCATTGCTTATTATATGTGTTGTTAAATTCTAATATTTGTTTACTTTTTAAACTGTGAAACACTTGCAGAATATCAAAATAATATTTAAAAGTAATACTTTCTTATATAGATTCCCACTGGATTTTTAATTAGTGAGGTCCAACTCTGTTTATATTACTGAGTTGTGTAACAGAAGAAAAGAATTGTACACTCCTTGGTATAGTGCCAGTCGTTGTCTCGTCTTCCTTTATTCCAGGAGAGGCCCTGAGGTGCAAGAGTTGTCCAGAAATTCAGCCAGCGGCAGACTGGAGGACACGCGAGACCTACCCTGTACTGGCAGCTGTATGAAAGTGACAGAAGACGGACGTGAGTATTCCTTGCTCATAACTCTCATCAGGACCAAGAATGTTAAGGAAAGCGCGTTTGAGTATAGAGGGTTGTGAGAAAGTGTGAGGAAATTTCCCTTCCAGTACACAGTGAACACAATGCACCCCAGCCGATTGACCATAAACACTTGTTATGACTGGAAACCAAACTTGTGTGTGTGTGTGTGTGTGTGTGTGTGTGTGTGTGTGTGTGTGTGTGTGTGTGTGTGTGTGTGTGTGGAGAAACAGGCATGTACGACTCCAGGCCTCTCTCATTTCCACTCTATTCTGTCAGCCCAAGTCGCCCTCCTTCATCAACTCCCCAACTACGCTTCATTTCGTTGTCAGTCAGCCTCGTCTAAGTCTACCCTCAGCTTCCTTTTTAACACAATGCAGCTTTTACCTTGTTACTATTCATGCATATCAGACGCCAAAAGCACCGATGTACTCTCTTGTTGTCTACCTTATCATTCATCTGTCTACTGCTGTCTTTGCCAATTTTCGGCCCAGGTATCACAAGCATAAAACACCAGTTGTCTGCATTATTTAGAATCGTTAATTAGATGTGCAAACTGAATTTATTTGCTAAAAAGATGTCTACTTAGTTGAACTTCATGAACTTATGGACACACACACACACACACACACACACACACACACACATCCAGATGCAAACATAACCTATTATCATTCCTTCTAGTTTGGGAAAAGGTAATCATAAAGATGAGGAACATCAAACGAGCGTGTTGTTGGAAGTGTCTCGTAGTTACACCATGAAAATCATTTGCATAAATTGCACATCATGTGTAAAATACGTGTCGCTTTGTGTGTTTTTTTTTTATATGTCCAACTCTGGGTAAAGGATTCAGGGCCTATCTCAGGGCCCAGAAGTCCTCCTACACAACTCCACATGTCACCACTTTGGCACTAACACCCACCGTCCATAATGAATACATGCTAGGGATGTCTTGCATTAGCATAACAAAAAATTATTATAATAAAAGTTCGCCTTTGCTCATTAAATTAATAACCAGACAGTCCTTATGGTTTTGTTTCAGATGTTACCAGTAAATACAAAGATCGTAATTAACTCGTGTGCATAAGTTTGTGTCTGCCCATCGCATTTGTTCTTTTATTACTCTAATTTGTGTCACGTATCTTTCTTTGTCACCTGCAGACACTAAGACCTTCAGATTCTGCACACCGGTAAAGATGAAAGACGGGTGTATGTACAGCACGTCTGGGGACACACCAGGATATACATGTGTCTGCAACACTGATCTCTGCAACACTGGGCCCAGCACCTCGCCACCATCCGTGTTTGGCCTGATCATCCTTCTGGCGGCAGGTGGCGGCCTCTTCACCTAACCACACCCACAGCATCTGCCTCGCCATCACACCAACACACCAGCATCTGTATTCCCCTTTGCCATCCCAATCCAAATTTCTGAAAATGATCACAAAACATGAGACTTTGGTGGACTTGTGTCTCCTTTTCCAACACCTTTACCCTTCAGTAATTTGTACCGGTTATATTCAGGATATTGAGTTTTTGGTGTGTTTTTTAGCTCTTGTAGTTTTCGTTAGCGACGCAGAAAGACCATCTGTTGTGACCGAGATTGTTTCAGTGGATGTATGTATGCATGTATGTATGATAAATATTTAATGAATGCCTTTTACTGTTTGGATCATACTTGCTTTGTACTGCACACTGGATGTAGAAATGGAAAGAATATGAACACATGCTTTGAAGTTTAGATATTCTACGTGATGGGAATGACAGCCTGAGATTTCTATTGCGCCTCTATTCCATTTGGCAGATCGATCAAAGGTCAAGGTCAAAGGCCATGCTCAGATTTCGGCCTCGATTTGAGCCCTTTTGTGTCTTCATTCTTGCCACTTCTATCTGTGCCTTTATGAAGGCACAGATAGAAGGATAGAAACCGTAAGAGGGCAGTTTGGAAATTAAAGATTTATACCAGACTCGATCGAAAGCCTTAGAGATGTCAAGTACGATGGCAAAGCTTTTGCCAGAGTCCCGAAAGGAGGATGACCAGGAGTCTGAAAGGTGGGTGAGAAGGTCGCCAGTGGAGCATCCCTGACGGAACCCATACTGACGATCAGAAAGAAGGTTGTGATAGGAAAGATGCTTTAAAATTTTTCAATTAAGAATTGACTAGAAAACTTTTGAGATACAGGATGTTAAAGCAATTCGACGATAGTCAGAGGGTTGGGAGTGGTCACCCTTCTTTGGGACTGGCTGAATGAGAGCAAACTTCCAGCAAGAAGGAAAAGTACAAGTTGACAGACAAAGGCGAAAGAGTTTGCCTAGGCAGGGTGTAAGCACAGAAGCACAGTTCTTGAGAACAACAGGAGGGACTCCATCAGGCCCATATGCCTTATTAGTACTGAAGCCTGTGATGGCAGAAAATACATCAGCTGAAGAAATTTTAATGTCAGCCATGAGGAAGTCAGAGGGGGGAAGTAATGGAGGAACAGCACCGGAATCGTCTAACGTGGATTTGGAGGAGAAAGCCTGAGCGAAAAGGTCCGCTTTATCAGTAGAAGAAATAGCCACAGAGCCATCAGAGTAGAAAAGAGGAGAGAAGGATGATGAGGTAAAGTTGTTAGAAAGGTTTTTGGCAAGATGCCAGAAGGAGCGGGAAGAATTCTAGTGGGAGAGCTGAGAGCATTTAGTATGGATGAAATTATTTTTAGCAGAGCGAAGAACAGACTTAGCACGATTCCGGGCAGTAACGTATAAAAGATGTGATTCAGGGGTGCGTTGGCTCCGGTACCTTTTATAGGCCCTCTCATTGTTGCAGACAGCATTAGAACAAGCGTGATTAAACCAAGGCTTTCTTGCATTAGTCAAAAGATATGAGAAAGGAATGTATGCTTCCATGCCCGAGAGAACAACCTCCCTAATGCGCAAGGCACACTCAGATGCCTCCCGGCCATGGAAGCAATAATCATTCCAGGGAAAATCAAAGAAGTACTGCCTGAGGGCCTCCCAATCCGCAGCTCCAAAGTGCCACAGACGACGTTTCTTTGGAGGGTCCACAGGCCATACCGGAGTGATAGGACAGGTTAAGGTGATAAGATTGTGATCGGAGGAGCCCAATGGAGAGAAAAGATTAACAATGTAAGCAGAAGGATTAGTTGTAAGAAAAAGGTCAAGCATGTTGGAGCTCTCACCAAGGCGGTCAGGGATACGGGTAGGGTGCTGTACAATCTGCTCTAGGTCATTAAGGATTGGCTTATTATGAACAATATACCCAGACTAACCATTGTAAACCCTTAATGAGCTACGTCTGGTCTGAGCTCCTTAACCCACTAATCCACCTGGCATCTACATGTCGCTTATATAGTTACCACTGAACTTAGTAATTGCATCGCTCTGGCTTATATTGCTTCTCTCATCATGGACAGTTGGAACAGAAATTAGTGAGTTAAATGTGATAAGCAACCTTTCTGGTGCATCATCTACGGATAAAAAGAATAACTCGACAGTCATACACTCTGTTCACTTTAACTGGGGCGTCAAATTGCCATATCACCATACTGAGTGCTGAGCTGTAACAAGAGCTGTAATCTGGATGTTGGTGAGTGGGTATAGTGTGTGTATTTTTCCTTCTTCAGTGGTAGTTTAGGACAGGGGTTAGTAAGAGTTTGCATCTGAGGTGTGGTTGGTGTGTATAGGGTGTGCATGTGTGTGTGTGTGTGTGTGTGTGTGTGTGTGCGTGTGTGTTTTTTACCTATTATAAAAATACTGCTCTTTATTAACATTTGATTTTTGTTCCAGCAGTGTTAATTCTCATGCTTTTTTGGTGGTCTGAGGCAGAGACCACACAAGGGTTTCTGTGTGGATGGTTGGGGTTTGTTGTTCTAGGATTTCAGGTAAAACGCAGCCAAAGAAATACCAGGCCATTTTTCGTGTCAGTTTGGTACAGAGACGACAAAAGGGTTTATACTGACAGATGGCTGGGGTTTGTTGTTCTAGGGTTTCAGGTAAGACTCGGTTACAAAAATATCTGGCCTTTATCGACGGATGTTTGGTGTTTATCAACACAGAAATCCAAGTAAGTCAATCACAAAACTATTACATTTGCTCGGCCATCATTTTTGTTCCAACGAATACGCTTCTTTTTCTTCTTGCGTGGCGGGTCAGACCACAGGGGTGGAGTAGGAGGCATGTCGGCGTTCCTGCGCAACTTGTCGATGAACCACTTTTTCAGCTTCCACACCGAGTACTCTACATCTTTGGGACGAGTCTTTAGAAAGGCCGTCAGTTCCTCATACACGGTTTGGGCGCTGACTGTGTTTTGCACTTCTTTAAGCCAGTCAGTGCCGGTCCTAGCTTTTCTGAGGCCCTACGCTGGATCTCTTTTGCCCCCCCCCCCCCACTCTTTATTTACATTTCTCCCTCTACCCTATATATTCACCCCTCAAGTTATACCTCTATCCTGAGCAATGTAAAGTAAAAAAACTTGCACTGCATAATCTTTAATTCTTTGAATAAAAATAAAATAATGATACCTTGTGTGAAGCTATAATTTACAAGTAATTATTACTCAGATATATCATCATCATCATCATTCGGACCTCCTTTCCCACCCTAGGGCAGGGTGAGGAGTAGCAACGTACAGACAGCCCAAATTTGCCCAGACCAATGGGCCACGCTTCCATTCACTCATCATTCAAGCCCCCGGAATCCTGGCTCTATCGGAGATATATAAAAACAAATGATATATAAAAACAGATATATGATAACAGAAATGGTCATTGCCATATAACTCCATAGTGGCAAAAAGGCTACAGCCTATATATATATATATATATATATATATATATATATATATATATATATATATATATATATATACAGTATATATATATATATATATATATATATATATATATATATATATATATATATATATATACTGTAAGATTATGAACTACAACTATTAGAAAAGGAAAAATTTATATCTAAAATGCTTAATAGTGGCATACAGGTTGCAACAAAAATATTGAAACAAAACCTGCAACATCAGTAAAAATATCATTATAATCGGTAATAATTCTGAAATTTACACCACAACGCTGTAGGCTCTCATATATAAGTAATCATAATCCACAGAAAGTTTGAAGATTCTAATGTTATACTATAAATAGCGATAATGAATTTTATTATTATTACACGAGGAATTTTAGCAATGAATTTAGACTTACACCCTCTTGCATTTTCTTGAAGCGAAGTCGTCTATTACATCATTAGAGTTAAAATGCTTCTCTAGCTCTCTGTTGATGCTAATGACAGCAAGTGAAATGAAAAAGTTACCATTCAGCTAAATGGCACCCCCAATGGCTGTCACCCGGGGCGGGCCGCCCCCCTGGCCCCCCCTTAGTGCGCCACTGTATCTGGTTATTAGGGGGGTTAGTCATTACGGTAGTATGGCGAACCAATTAACCAAAATCAAGGGGATTTGATTTTGTTGGAATAGACTGGTGTTTACGCCTGACACCACCACTGACACTTGCATCTTCCTTAGAAGCCATAGCCAGGGTTAAGTATAAGTGAAATGAGGTAAGAAGAAAACATAATTCTGGGATCACACCAAGACATGCAGTGTAAGTAATCCAAGTCATCACACCTTCACTCAACATTATGTGTGGCCGTCCGGTAAACTGTTCTCATTTTCATCGAGTCTGGCACCATCAGTGATGTCCTCAGCTCCTGTACTGTTGATGTAAATCCTCTGCACTAGGTGAGCCTCTATTACATTACCTTGAAAACCTATATAAAGGCAATACAAAAAGACATATCCAGTGATGGGGAGTTTTATCAGTGCTATAGGTGTTGAAGACATCACTGATGGTGCCAGACTCGGTGAAGTGGAGTATAGCACCAGAATGCAGTCCACAGAACGTAAATAGATAATTCATAGAAATGTGCTTACTCTTGCAGATAATAACTCCATAAGACCATTTAAAATTTTTATTCAGTGATCACCATTAAATCAGTCTTTAAGATCCTGATCTGTCAAACTGTGGAACAACTGTGCGTGATTAGCTATGCGTGCAAGCATATCTTTAGAGTGAGTGAATCTGACACATGGCCCTCGAGAATTTTTTAGGCGTTCTGATGAACGAAGACCTCCATTTACAATTTTGGTTTTTGGCCTACTTCTTAGCTTGGTTTTGAGAAGATTAACTTTGCTGAATACTCTTTCACATTCAGCATTGGAATATGTGGCCACAAAATTTACCGCCATGCTAGCTTTCAACTCAAAATTATCGTACCAGCCGTACGATAATAGAAAATGGTATCGTACATCGTTCGAGGCAATATTATCGTAAATATACGATAATTATCGTACGTGTGGCAACACTGTCAGCGACTCGGCGATCTGCAGTCGGCACTCAGGATTGCCATCAGCATTTGATGTTAAATCCCAGTAAACAAATTTCTAACTACCACTAGTTTTTGTTGCTCAAAAAGACTAATATAATTTTTGCCTGGAATCATTCAGTTATTACTGTTTATACAATGTTCATGCAAGTGGAACCAATTAATCAATATAAGCACCATTCTCGACTTACTTCATAAGAAACAGAGGCATAAGTGTTGCAGCTGCACGAGGCTTACATGAAGGAGTGTTAGTGCCAACTTTAACATATGGATGGGAGACTATGATGTGGTATGAAAATGAAAAGCCAAGAGTAAGAGCAGTGGAGATGGGACTGCTGAGGAATGTATGTGGAATACAGAGGGTGGATAGGATACGAAATAATGTGATTCGTGAAAGATGCGGAGTGAGGAAGTCGGTGGACACCAGAATTGAAGAGAGTGTACTGAGATGGTATGGTCATGTGGAGAGAATGGATAGCATTAGAGTGGTGAAGAAGGTATATCTGAGCGAATTCGAAGGAGGGAGGAGGCGAGGTAGGCCAAGGAGGTGGAGAGATATGGTGGATGAATGTGTGAAGAAGAGAGGTTTGGAAGTCGGTGAGGCTAGGGAACTGACAGGAGATCGAGCTGGCTGGATGAATTTTGTGAGGAGATATGCATGATCAGGGATTTTTGGCACCCCTTTTTAACGTGGCAGCGTCTGGATTGACTCTGTTGGATATGATATGTGAAGCTACAGAACGTGGTGAATGTTTTGGGTGTATCCGATAGAGCCAGGATTCCGGGGGCTTGAATGATGAGTGAATGGAAGCGTGGCCCATTGGATTGGGCAATTTTGGGCTGTCTGGACATTGCTACTCCTCACCCTGCCCTAAGGTGGGAAAGGAGGTCCGGATGATGATGAATTATTTATTTTTTTTAATACACACCCAGAGGACGGGAGGCCTCACCATCGATTGGAGGCCCTACGCCCTGAGCGTAGTGAGCGTATAGGAAGGACCGGCCCTGAAGCCAGTCCAGGAAAAGTCTGTACTTCTTACTGCAGTACAGATTAAGCAGACTTCCTGTGAGGGACATGATGTCTGCTATGTCTCGAGCTTTTTCTCTCGAGGCCTGTTCAGGGGGGAGTGAGGCGAGATTATCACAGCGACCAAAACCCAGCAGGTG
This sequence comes from Coenobita brevimanus, assembly GCF_032717465.1. Taxonomy (NCBI): domain Eukaryota; kingdom Metazoa; phylum Arthropoda; class Malacostraca; order Decapoda; family Coenobitidae; genus Coenobita; species Coenobita brevimanus. The sequence continues at coordinate 9,763,452 of NC_136980.1, read as the reverse complement.
TACATTGTTACACTTGTGTTTTTCACAAATAATAGTTTTACGGGATAGGTTGTGAAATGCGAATCCGCTCTGATGGAGACAGTGAATGTGTTTGGTGGCCTTGGTTATAACCCTGACTGCATGAATGTTTGAATATAGACTTAGGAATACACCTTTTCCGCCCCAGGAATCCCTGAAGACTAAACACCGGGGTTCTTCATCGATTACCCCCAGAAGATGCGGTACATCTGGGAGCCCACGAAGCCGGCACAGCATCCGAGCCTCGTGCTCCCCACCCCACCGGGTGACCACAACATCCGTTGCCTCCAGACCACAGTACAGCACACACTGATGAATACCGCGATACATCGTATTGGTGTCGACTTTGTTGTGACCCAGAGTGACGCCCAGGATATGCCATTTACACCACAATTGCTCGCACCGAAAGCAGCCAACGAAAGAGCAGGGTTGTGTGTCCAATGGGAGCAGCGTACCCGCACTTTCCACTTCCCGATCAATGTTTTCTGCCTTTTGGTCCTCATATTCTGCCTCCTGGTCCAATTCTGTTTCCCGGTCCATACTTTCTGCCTCTTGGTCCGCATCGTCTATCTCCTGGTCCACTTTTTTTCCCTCCTGATCTCCGTTTTCTGGCACACAGATTTCGTTTTCATCCTCATAATCGTCATCTTTTTCATGGTCTTACCTTTCCTGCTCATGGTACCTTTCTATCTCACACCTCTCACCTTTCACCTCATGCCCCTTTTCGTCTCTCACCTGTCTTGACACATTTTCACCTGCCTCTGAAGCATCGCTCTACCCCTCGTCTTTTCTGCCAGAGTCGTGTGACACTTGATCTGTCCAGTGCTCGCTCTCCCCATCTTGCTGTCCTTTTCCTGTGTCCCCCAGTTCTACACGGGGTTCAGGCCAGATGTTGGAATGATTCTCTGCAGCTGACATGAGGAGCAGCCAAACTGGCAATAAAGCACACAGGAAAGCACGAGCCCAAAAGTGTGTCGGAAGCGGTGCCAGCGGTGCACCAGTCCGATAGAGATGAAACATCTGGAATCTTACAGGGAGCACCAATATTGATCCCAGGACTAGATTGCGTTGAGCGGGAGTGGGTGTGGGGAGCGGTGTGGTAGGAGCAAGATGAGATAAGGCTGGGATCCCATGAAGCCAGGAAAGCCACGGGTGCTCCTGTTGTATCTTTCTAACCAGCGTCTCGCGGACAAACTCATGTAACTCCCTCTCCAGCCAGACTGCTGTATATATGCACCACAAGACCGCTATCCCCACCAACAGTGCCCGAAACGCCCCACTTTTGCTGCATCGGCTGCAAGTGTGTGGGGTAGTTTTGGAGGTGCGTAGTGAAATTAGTTGTCGAATCTACCGCTGATACGCCTCCTTGATTTTAGTGAGGCTGACCCCATCACCTACGCTCTCTGGGAAGTTCATTGTGTCGCAAATACCAAACGAACCCCTCATATCAAAAGAACAGAAACCACCTGAGAACAAATGACTAATGTATGAATAAATTATCAATAATTCCAATTACAAATCCTTAAATTATTTATAATCAGCAACCAATCGCTCAAATGCAAATCGCTTGAGTTAGAACCAACAAAGTGAATATGAACCAGTGAATCACTGATAATGTAAACTGCAAAACTATTTACTCAAGAAGCATTTATGATTTGCTTTGAGGAATGAAGAGTTACGAGTGACGTGTTTAAATTGTGTGACTTTGTAGGTAAAGTGAAACTGGAGGGAAAAGTGACTGGAAAGTAGGTAGGTAGGTAGGGGGGGGAGTAGGTAGAGTAGTGGTTAGGTGGGAAGATA
>NC_136980.1:9744134-9759134 GCF_032717465.1 Coenobita brevimanus | reverse complement strand
CCGTAACACAGAGAGAGAGAGAGAGAGAGAGAGAGAGAGAGAGAGAGAGAGAGAGAATTCAACTAATCTTCATGAGACATCAGGTGAAGCTATAATGTTCTTCCATTGTGATGTCTACTGCAGAGGCAAAGTCGGAATAAAGGTTTTATATACCAGACATCCACTCTAATATATATGGAGCAACTGGGTATCTGTCGCTCAAACAATGTGACAAAAAGCGTTATGAGAAATACAGCACACTGAGGTGGTTTGGCCTGTGGAGAGGATGGAGAGTGAGAGACTAACTAGGAGAGTGTATGTTAGTGAGGTGGAAGGGGTAAGAGGGAGGGGAAGACCGAGGATGAGATGGAGGGATGGAATGGAGAAGTATATGAGAGAGGGTGTGTAAGTTGGGGAGAGTACATCGAAAGGACAGGAGACAGGGCAACGTGGAGGCGATTTGTTTGTGGCCCACCCTTACGGGATTACGGAGTCTGCCTGTAAACAGATAAGAAATAATATAGCTTGGGGCATAAACTGTTTGCATTCCCTTAAATCCATGCCGGGGCCTACTTCATCTACAAAAACAAAGCGTAATACAAGACTTGCTCTAAGTTTGCCATCGCACTGCTTGTCTGTTTACGTCGGTTAGTCTCCGTCGTTCCTGTGGGTCGCGCATCTGTTTACCCGTCCCCGTGGCTTCTGTCCAATCACAACTGGGGATGGACATTGAAAAGCGTGCTGTATATTTTATCTTTTATGTGTTCTTAAGCATTCCACACCTCTACCCATGCGTGGACCATCGGGTAGGGGAAAGTCGCCTCTCCAGTGTACGGCAAATTCGCTGCCTTCACGACCCGTATATCACGTATTGAACGTATATTGCATAACTATTACGCAACGTCATTTCTGTGCACGGCCGTCGGTACAGTACGTACATACATACATACTGTACATACATACTGTGTCGAGGTTCACTAAATAACGTACAGGCTCTCATTTAAACGCATCCACCTGATCATCTGAAATTTTCACACACACACACACACACACACACACACACACACACACACACACACTCAGCAGTAAACACTCACTCACCTACTCAATCATTCTTTCACACACACACACACACACACACACACACACACACACACACACACACACACACACACACACACAGCAAGGGGATGGGTGTGTGCGTGTGTGAAGGTCACAGCCTTGCCCTTAGATCGGACTATATGAGCTCTCAGCTCCCTTCCGGGAGGGTAAAAGCTGACGATCACGACCATCAAGTGATCCTGACCGACCCGGTGAATTACACACACACACACGACAAAACAGACAGCGACAGATACGCCCTCTGATAGACAAACTGACAGAGAAACATGAACACAAACTGACACTAACAGACAGGGAGACAGACAGACAGACACACGCACAAACACGCAGACAGGAGCAAACATAAAGACAGTCTATCTATCTATTCCCAGACACCTTAATCCCGTAAGGGATGGCCACAAACAAATAGCCTCCATGGCCCCCTGTCCCCCGCCAGATCACTGCCCTGCTTCCAGCTTACACCTCCCTCTCTCATATACCTCTCCGCTCCGTCCCTCCATCTCATCCTTGGCCTTCCTCTCTTCTTCCCTCCACCTCACCCACATACACTCTCCTCGTCAGTCTCTCACTCTCCATCCTCTCCACATGGCCAAACCACATCAGTGTGTTTCTCCTAACGCTTCCTATCACATCCACATCCACACCACAACGCTCCTTCACATCATTATTTGTCAGTCTGTCTCTCCGTGTGACTCCACATGCTCCTCTCAAATAACTCATTTCCACTGCTCTCACTCTTGACTTCTATCCCTCCATCAAGGTCGAAGCTTCACTTCCATACGTTAGAGTTGGTATCACAATACTGTCATGTAGTAACTTTTTCACTTCCATGCTCACTTCCCTGTTTCTTATCACTGTTTTCAAGGAATCAGCGACCTTTCTTCCTTGTTGCACCCTTACAAGCACTTCACCCTCCAAGCTTCCATCCTTACTCATTACACTATCCAAGTACTTAAACGTACTCACATTTTCCATTTCGTCACCATCCAACCTCACTGTACATTCACTGACTTCACCTCCCTCAGAGACCATCACTTTACTCTTCCCTACATTCACCTTTAGATTCCGTTTCTTACACACTCTCCCAAACTCATCCACCAAGCCTTGCAGCTCCCCTTCGTCTTCACTCAACAACACAGTATCATCTGCAAACAACAGTACAGACAAACAGAAAAACACAGAAAGACAGACAAACATTCAGGAGTTAGAAATACCGTGAGAGCGATAGACAGACAGACAAAAAAGAGACAGACTAACAGACAGGCGGATAAAATGACATAAAGAAACAAAGACACAGAAAGACAGACAGACAGACATAGAGACAGACATGCAGAGACTGACACACAGGCAGAGAGGGGGGTGTAAGCTGGGGGCATAGAGAGTGAGAGACTAACTAGGAGGGTCTATGTGAGAGAAGTGGAGGAGGGAAGACGGAGGGGAAGACTGAGGATGAGATGGAGGGATGCAGGAGAGAGGTATAGGAGAGAACGGAGTATAAGTTGGAAGATGGAGAGTGAGACTAACTAGGAGAGCGTATGTGAGTAAAGTGGAGGGAGGGGAGAGGGAAGGGGAGACCGAGGATGAGAGGGAGGGATAGGGTGGAGAGATACGAGTGTATGAGAGAGAAGGGATGTAAATTGGGGGGATGGAGAGTGAGAGACTAACCAGGAGAGTGTATGTAAGTAAGATGGACGGGAAGAGGGAGGAGGAGACCGAGGAGGAGATGGAGGGATGTAGAGAGGTACATGAGAGAGAAGAGTGTAAGCTGGGGGGATAGAATGAGAGAGACTAACTGGGAGAGTGAATGTGAGTGAGATGGAGGGGGGGAGAGGGAAGGTGGGACTGATGATGAGATGGAGGGATGGCGTAAGAGAGGGGGGTGTAAGCTGGGGGAAGGGCAGCAATATTACAGGAAACAGGGCGACATGGAAGCGACTTGTTTATGGTCACCCCTTACAGGATGTAGACGTCTGGCTATAGATAGATAGATAGATAAATGGGAATAATATCTGGAACCGGAACTCGGTGAACCATAGGAGGTTCGAATCCCGTCAGTCACCCTCTAACAGTGACGGAGGGAGGACACTCGAGTTGTGTCTATATCTTGTCAGTGTTAATAGTGTTTAAACAGCTTCCCCGTCTTACCGAGATAAACAAAGGTAAGCCAGGATTTTGTTCATCGGGTTTTAATAGCTACCAGTTCTGTCAGCTGAACCAAATCGTCTTTATTAGTGTGAAAAGTGATGTGGAAATAGGTTATCTGGGAGAAGCGTGGAGCTGCGTGAAGAGACAGGCAGACAGACAAGGTTTCTGTTTCGTGAAAATCGTCTTCTAATGTGGAAAAAACAAATGAGCAACGGACCTAGACGTGGAAAAATTCCACGCTACCCATTTATGCTGTTTTTGGGCAATGGTGATTCTGACATGGTTAGGAGGCATCAACATGTGTTGTTATTTATGTCTATCATTACGTCGTTGAAAATGTATCGTGTGTGCTTAATACACTCATTAAAACAAGAAAGAATACGTCGTCGACCACTGTCAACCTGCACCGGTCCGGCAGGATCGTTGCTACTTTATCATTTAGCAAATTATTCACAAGACCAATGGCAAACACTCGCAGTCATGCTTACTTAAAAGCGTTCAGTAACAGCAGAAGCATGTCTTTCAATGAATCATGCGTAGCTGAACTGCAAACGAGTGTAGCATAGTACTGTATAATGGCCAGCAATAACATCATGGATTACATATGGTCAACTGAAGTAATCTATTTGTGGCTAGTCCCTCACTCTCCATCCCCCCAACTTACACCCCCTCTCTCATATACCTCTCTACTCCATCCCTTCATCTCATCCTCTGTCTCCACCTCCCTCTCCACTCTTCCGCCTCTCGCACATACACTCTTCTATCATGCAGGCCAGACTAATGAATTATTATTTATATGGTTTGTTCATTGTTTTATTGTGTGTGGTTCAGTTTCTTTTTTCTTTACTTTTGAGCATGTACTATGATTTATTATGGCATAATAACCATTTAACTTCATGCACATCAATCAGTGTTTAGTATTTACGGCAACGCTGAGACAAATGAGGAAGCGAAGGAGCGCTGTGGTTTTGATGTGGGTGTGGAGTTACGTGGAGAGGCAGACAGACAAATGAGGAAGCGAAGGAACGTTGTGGTGTTGATATGGATGTGAAGTTACGTGGAGAGACAGACAGATAAATGAGGAAGTGAGGGAGCGCTGTGGTTTTGATGTGGGTATGGAGTTACATGGAGAGACAGACAGGCAAATGAGGGAGTGAAGGAGCGTTATGGTGTTGATGTGGATGTGAAGTTACGTGGAGAGACAGACAGACGAATGAGAAAGTAAAAGAGCGTTGTGGTGTTGATGTGGATGTGGAGTTACGTGGAGAGACAGACAGACAGATGAGGAAGTAAAGGAGCGTTGTGGTATTGATGTGGGTGTGGAGTTACGTGGAGAGGCAGACAGACAAATGAGGAAGCGAAGGGGCGTTGTGGTATTGATGTGGGTGTGAAGTTACGTGGAGAGACAGACAGACAGATGAGGAAGTAAAGGAGCGTTGTGGTATTGATGTGGATGTGGAGTTGCGTAGAGAGATAGACAGACAAATGAGGAAGTAAAGGAGCATTGTGGTGTTGATGTGGGTGTGGAGTTACGTGGAGAGGCAGACAGACAAATGGGGAAGTGAAAAAGAGTTGTGGTGTTGATGTGGATGTGGAGTTACGTGGAGAGACAGACAGACAAATGAGGAAGTAGTGGAGCGTTGTGTGTTGATGTGGATGTGGAGTTACGTGGAAAGACAGACAGACAGATGAAGAGGTAAAGGAACGTTGTGGTATTGATGTGGCTGTGGAGTTACGTGGAGAGGCAGACAGACAAATGAAGAAGTAAAGGAACGTTGTGGTGTTGATGTGGATGTGGAGTTACGTGGAGAGACAGACAGACAGATGAAGAAGTAAAGGAACGTTGTGGTGTTGATATGAATGTGGTGTTATGTGGAGAGTCAGACAACAAATCTGGAAGTAAAGAAGCGTTTTGGTGTGCATGTGGATGTGATTGAAAATGTTGGGAAAAGTACCCTGGGATGATTCGGCCATGTGGAGATAATGGAGAGTGAGAGACTGACTAGGAGAGTGTATGTGAATGAGGTGGAGCGTGAGAGAGGGAAGGCAACAGAGAAAGAGGTGGAGGGATGTGGTGGAGAGAAGAGTGAGGATAGTGTGGGCTGGAGGGAGGACAGACAGATGCTGAAGATCAAGGTGACATGGAAGGCGATTGTGGCATAGCACTTCTTCGTGACTAGCATCATATTAGTGTTCATTTCACGTAGCTCAGGGGCAGAATAAGAGAATGTTGCGGCTCCACGTACATAGCACTTCTTCGTGACTAGTATCATATTCCAGCGTTAATCTATTGTTGCATCTCAACACTGAAGATGAATAGAGGGCATTAATAGAAATAATAATAACGATAATGATGATGATGATGATGAAAATGATGTTGATGATGAAGATGATTTTTATCGACAGATAGACGTACGGAACCGCAGGAAATTGACAGCAAGCCAGAAAGAAAGGCAGGATGAAAGCCAGCCAGGAAGAAAGCCAGGAAATAAGCCAGTCAGCCATCACTTCTCTCCGATAAAAGCTAAGCCATATATCTCTTAACATCACTGTCATTCGCCTGTTGGATCAGATGTAGAGAGAAAGATAGATAGATAGATGAGTGGATGGATGGATGGATGGATAGGCAACTTTACACACACACACACACACCATTTTCACATTGTCATTAACCCCTTCATCCTGGTGACGTCTTTTTTATCCTCTCTCTCTCTCTCTCTCTCTCTCTCTCTCTCTCTCTCTCTCTCTCTCTATTGCTGCACACTGCTTTCCTTAACATTTCCATCTGGAAGACGTAGGTTGGGTGTAGTGGCTGCGTGTGTGTGTGTGTGTGTGTGTGTGTGTGTGTGTGTGTGTGTGTGTGTGTGTGTGTGTGTGTGTGTGTGTGTGTGTGCGTGCGCGCGCGCTATATGTGTGCGACCGTGCCTCGGTGTGTCAGCAAAATCTCTTAAGTAGTCTTGATCCGATTTGGGACTGACTTGGTGGACGGGTTGAGGGCCTTCCCAGAGACTGACCTATTGATTTTTTTCTTTTTTAGAACAATAGGTCAAAGGTCAAGGTCACACGCCAGTATCAGTTCATAGTTTTAAAACGACCTAAGCCAAACTTGGTGGGAGGGTTGAAGGTAAGGCAGGTATGAAGGTATTTGACTTTTAGGACGTTCAGCGAAGGGACAAGTTTATGAGACAAAATCAAATGTCAGACCCCGTACTGAAAACATTTGTAATTGGATTTGGACCGAATTTTAAAAGGGTTGATGATCAGGCAAGGATGAAGATGTATATTCGCAACATGAATTCAAAGGTCAAAGTAATAAGGCAAGGTCAACTTAGTTTTTATCTAATTTGGACCAAGCTTGGTGGAAGTGTTGAGGGTCAGGCAAGGATGGAGTAATTCGATTTTGAGAGCAATTGATTGGATGTTAGGTTCAGAGGACAGGACAAATGTTGGACCCTTAGACCAAGTGCGGGGAGGGGGGGGGAGGTGCTGTAGTGTGTGAGTGGTCTGCCCTTGGACCCTTAGACCAAGTGCAGGGAGGGGGGGGGTGCTGTAGTGTGTGAGTGGTCTGCCCTTGGACCCTTAGACCAAGTGCAGGGAGGGGGGGGGTGCTGTAGTGTGTGAGTGATCTGCCCTTGGACCCTTAGACCAAGTGCAGGGAGGGGGGGGGTGCTGTAGTGTGTGAGTGGTCTGCCCTTGGACCCTTAGACCAAGTGCAGGGAGGGGGGGGGTGCTGTAGTGTGTGAGTGGTCTGCCCTTGGACCCTTAGACCAAGTGCTGGGGGTGAGGTGCTGTAGTGTGTGAGTGGTCTGCCCTTGGACCCTTAGACCAAGTGCTGGGGGGTGGGGTGCTGTAGTGTGTGAGTGGTCTGCCCTTGGACCCTTAGACCAAGTGCAGGGGGGTGGGGTGCTGTAGTGTGTGAGTGGTCTGCCCTGTTGGTCTGGCTTAATTCGTGGCTGCTGGAGAAGGGCTGAGCATCCTGGTTATACAAACATCCTTCAGTTGCCTCCTTATCCCTCGAGTGGAGGTTGGTGGGCTGCAGAAGGAGGCAGCTTCAGCCTGCACTCCACTGGGTTCACATTTCAGGTGAACCTATGGAGTATGAGAGTAAAAGTAATTCCACGTCTTCCCATTCTGTTCACTGCACTGCATATTTCAGCTGATGTTTTTATAATGTTCTTTTGATTCTTTTATTTACCATGTAAGTAAATATCTTACTAATCCTTCTTCCATTTCACTGTATGCAACTGGCGCTGAAGAGGAACCTGATGTGTTGGCGTTGTGACCCTGAGTGGTGCATCTGTGGTGTCCACCCGGGAACCAGATCTCCTATTATTTCCCTGCACCTCGCCGTAGGACCATGGGCTAACCCTGGTGAGGTGCTGTACACCACAGGGAGGCGCCGAATCCCTATACGATATATGTACTGTACTGTATCTGTAGGACGGCCCCACAGAAGCAATGGCTTACCTGTGGTCGACGGGTTTGCTCGATCAGACAGACCAGGGTTAAGTAACAACAACAACAGCAGCAACAAGAACAACAATAAACGTTTCAGTCAACCAATGGACGTGTTAACTGTTTCAGGAATCGTGCCGCCCCAGTGAACCTCGCCGCTGAAGGCAACACACCTGGCAGCAGCAGACCGCTGACTGAAATGGACAGGATTTCAGAATAACATTATTGTGATTTTCAGCTTTTATAATTGGTGTCCTTGTTTATGGAGTAGTTAACTATTTGAGTCAGAATATTGGCTTAATGTTCCTACTTGCCGACGAATTGGTGTTTTGAGGGGGACCGAAGCTGGAGGGAACAGCCTGTCAAAGAGAAGATAAATGTGATTCAAAGTAATAATATTTTGTGAATATTCTTTTCGTTTTTCATTAACTTGTCTATGGATTGTTTTACTGTTTGAATGAGATTCCAGTTTAAATCTGTACTGGTCTAGTTTTCTTGCCATAGGACTAATTAGTGTGGCTTTAGGGAAGATGGCCGCTAGAGGGAACCACCTGCCAGGGATACGAATACAGACGTTTGTATAATCACGTAGCTCCACTGCCAGGGTGAATCTGAACCACCACGTGAAGGAGTCCTCTTACAGCCCCAAACAAATAAATCATGATGTACAATGAACTTTACTTCTTAATATAAATGAAATTGATAGTGCGTTGTCTGCAACGGTGGTGCTGGAGAGGAACGCCTTCACGTGGTGACACCGATATAACTAGGTGATGGAGGTATACCTGGTTGTACAAACGTCCCACATCTACCTCCCTGTTCCCCGAAAGAAGGAGGATAGACTGCTGAAAAAGGGCAACTTCAACCTACAGTGTAGCAGGTCCACGTTCAGATGAACCTGGTGCCACAATAACTGCTAGTAGCGGTATTTAAGACGGTATGTTGTGATCTTAAGTTGTTGTTGTTGCTTAACCCCAGGATATTGAGCCGTGCAGACCCGTCGACCACAAGTAAGAAACTGCTGCTGTAGGGCCGTCCTACAGGTACGGTACAGCGAATACACCGTGTAGGAATCCGACGCCCCCTTGTGGTAGACAGCGCCTCACCAGGGACGCAACAGGGGCCTTGTTGCGGCGAGGTACGGCGAAATATGAGGAGGTTTGACTCCTGGGTGGACAGTGCAGCTGCCTCGCTCCACTCACCACTTCTAGGCTCCTCGTCAGCACCTTTGGCCTTGTATAATATGCAAATGTGATACATTTTGTTACCATGCTAATTACTTATAGTCTGTTTTCACCTGACGGCACTGGGTCACTCCCACAACTTGAATATTAAATCCTGGTTGTATGAAATGAACTGAGCCTTAGCTATGAGGTAGGAATGAGTCTCCTTGGTTACTAGTCAAATCAACTCCAATCAGACAACACGTGGCCATCACATAAACTCAAAAGGGGTTAGGGATTATTTGTTAGGCGAAAACAGACAATAGTAACCAAGGAGACTCATTCCTATCATATCCAAGGCTCACAGAATATCACGCAGCCGCCACTGAGTAGTTATGTTGTGGGAGTAGACCAGTTGCGTCAGATGAAAACAAACAGACTATAGGAGCAAGATTCACAAGCAATAACAGAATAAAGTTGGTTATTGTAAGTAGAACAAGAGAGAGGAAGTATGTGTGTGTGTGTGTGTGTGTGTGTGTGTGTGTGTGTGTGTGTGTGTGTGTGTGTGTGTGTGTGTGTAAAACAATAAACCCTAATGATGTCACAGAAATGATAGTGTGTGTGTGTGTGTGTGTGTGTGTGTGTGTGTGTGTGTGTGTGTAAAACAATAAACCCTAATGATGTCACAGAAATGATAGTGTGTGTGTGTGTGTGTGTGTGTGTGTGTGTGTGTGTGTGTGTGTGTGTGTGAAACACTCAACCTTAGTGACGTTACATAACTGATTTGTGTGTGTGTGTGTGTGTGTGTGTGTGTGTGTGTGTGTGTGTGTGACACTCAACCTTAGTGACGTTACATAACTGATTTGTGTGTGTGTGTGTCTGTGTGTGTGTGTGACACTCAACCTTAGTGACGTTACATAACTGATTTGTGTGTGTGTGTGTGTGTGTGTGTGTGTGTGTGTGTGTGTGTGTGTGTGTGTGTGTGTGTGTGATTCTTATCCTAGGATTAACGAAAGCCTAGATTACATGCATTCTTTGTGACACAGGAGGCTTCGTAACACCACTCCCTTTGCGATTTACTTTTGCGTATTTCACCCTATCATTGCCATTAATGTTATTTTTATCCTTTTAATATTGGCTACGTAACACCTCTCCCGTAACGATTTATTTTCGATGTTATACTCGTATCTTAACATTATCAGTATTCAGCGTTGCTTTTGCCAGCCTATGACTTACGCACACCTGTACAGTACAGTAGGCTACAGACATAATATTGTGTTTTTCTGACACTGATATTTATTGTTCTTGTTGCTTAACCTTGGTTAGTCTGGCCAAGCAGACCCGTCGACCACAGGTAAGTAACTGCGTCTTTGGGGCCGTGCTACAGGTCCAGTACAGTACATACTCGTACACTGTGTGGGGATCGGGCGTCCTCATGTAGACAGCGCCTCACCAGGGTCGGACCAGGGTCCCTCCCACAGCAAGGTGCAGGTAATATGAGGTCTAGCTCCCAGGTGGACGCCACAGTCGTTGCTCCGCCCAGAGTGCACAGCGCCACCACGTGTAGGCTGCCCTTCAGCACCTGCCACTGAGGTACGAGATATAAGCTGCAGAAGGACGAAAGTCTGAGCCAAGTTAAGGTGAAAGTATTATTGACCTTAATAAAATGACAATGACGTTGTAGGTAGCAAGACTAAAAACAAAAGAAAAATGGGTCTTTGAAATGAAGGGATTAATGAAAATAAAGAAAAATATTATTACTTTATTTTTACTGTTATAAATTGGATGAATAGAAAAAACGGAAAAAAAAAGTGGAGAATCATCATCATCATCATATTGAAAAAATGAGGCAGGCTGGGTAGAAATATAGGAAAACCAGAGAGTAAGACAAGAAGAAAAAAAAAAGAACATCGTAAAATTGTCCAAGGACAATTTTGATTAAGAAAAACTTTCCACAGCCATTGCCCACCAGAAGCCGAGCTATAAAGGGACCTAGAGGTCAAGGTCACTGATCATGTGCAGGTCACCTTACGTCATCACAGTCTACAAGTCCAACAAGTTTGGTGTCCCTGGCTTTAATCCTTCATGCAAAATTAGGTGACATTCGGATTATCCGGAAAGGTCCCAGTTTGTGACCCCAGGCGATATCATAGAATAATCAATTGATTGGAACCATACGCCTTTCCGGCCTGCGTCCGCCTTAAGGTTATTTTGTTTTATAATTTCAGGTTCCTAGCTTAGGCGGCTCTTGAGGTAGCATGACTCTTGCGTCTGTGTTCCGGATAATATCCGGAGATCCGATTGACGGATTGCCACCATATTTGGCCAAAACAAGCAGACAGCTGCCCGACTATGTTGACCAAGTCTGAAGGATGTAGGTCAAACAGCCTTTGAAATACCGCAGGTTTAATATAAGTAAGAAAAATAATAATAATACTGACAAGAATAAAACTTCCCACAGGGATGAGGTAAGTTATAATCATCATCATCGTCATCATCATCATTATCGGTTAATACCTTTAGTCTGATGTGGTATGGGAGGGTGACTATGTGTAATGTGGTGTGAGAGGGTTTGGTGGGTGGTATTGTGTGACGTGATGTGGTGTGACGGTGTGGAGTGAGAGGGTGGTATGGTGTGTGGCATGGCGGTGAGGAGTGAGAGGGTGGTATGGTGTGTGGTGTGGCGGTGTGGAGTGAGAGGGTGGTATGGTGTGTGGTGTGACGGTGTGGAGTGAGAGGGTGGTATGGTGTGTGGCGTGGCGGTGAGGAGTGAGAGGGTGGTATGGTGTGTGGTGTGGCGGTGTGGAGTGAGAGGGTGGTATGGTGTGTGGTGTGGCGGTGAGGAGTGAGAGGGTGGTATGGTGTCTGGTGTGGTGTGGTGTGAGAGGGTGGTATGGTGTCTGGTGTGGTGACTCGTCCTTGTGACTGATTTTCCTAGTTAATTTCGTTCGGGTGATTGTCGTCCTGGTGAGGAGGCCTATGAAACATGTAGGGAAATATGGCCTTTGCACCATTGCTACTGACGGACTCGGTAGATGTGTTATCATTCTGTGGGGCTCTCTGGTAATGACAACGGCCTTCCAAACACTCATTCCCACTCACATTCCTCTCTTCCCACAGCGGCAGAGACAGCACGCGATTATAACAGCAAAAATGAGAAGAACAAGTACCGCCTTCACCAACAACCATGGGGGGAGAGCAGCTGTGAGAGGTTAAAAGTCTTCACTTAAAAATGTGCCAGGCGAATTTGTATTTTATCTATATTTATTAATTTTTGAAACTTTAGGTGGTTATTCTAGGGAAAATATCGAGAAAAAATGTTATATCAACGTGGGTCCAGTTCTCAGCCCTTACGGAGCTACGGTTACTGATGACCCTATGGTGGAATTATGAGGAACAATATTTTCACTCGTAAGTCATCAGTAATTGTACCTCCGTCATGGCTGAGAACTGGGCCCATGCTGATGTAGCATTTTTCCTCAATCTTAGCATCAAAATAGCGTTCTGGAGTTTCCCAAAATAAGAAAAGAAAAAGAAAAACTCACAAATGTAGCTCTCGTGTACTTTTTCTTCTGTCTTAACCTTCCCTAACCTATACTCTGTTCACTTTAATCTGGCTTTAGAAATACCGCCCCCGCAACACACGAGAAACTGCCTGAAGGAGTGAAAGAGGAGCATTATATTTGGATCTTACTGTGTACATATAATTTTTACGTGCTTACCTAATGTCGGTGGCGGAGCTGTTGTTGTTGATGATGATGGATATGAAGTTGTTATTAGTTGTGAAGGTGATGTGAGAGTTGTTGATACTGGTGGTGGTGGTGGTAGTGGTGGTGTTATTGTTGGTGGTGGCGGTGGTGATGTTGGTGGTGGTGCTGGTGGTGGTTGTGTTGGTGGTGGTGGTGGTGTTTTTGTTGGTGGCGGTGTTGGTGGTGGTGGTGGTGGCGGTGGTGCTGTGGTGCTAGGACAGTCGGTCACCTCACTCCGTCCCTGCAACGCAACACAAATATAGCATAAACACAACATCGTCTGCAACACGCTAGGTCATCTACATTGCAACACACTACTGTCGTCTGTTTTCATCTGACGGAACTGGGCCACTCCTGCAACTTCAATGCAAGGTTGTGGCTGCATAAAATTCAACGGGCTTTAGTTCTGAGGTAAGAATGAGTCTCCTTGGTTGCCAGTCACATATTCTTTTCAGTTCAACATACATCGCCATCACGTAAACTGGAAAGAAACTGTTAATTTTGCCATATGAAACACAGATTGTAAGCTTATAAGTCTCCTTGGTTACTAGTCACATTTTCCTCCAATCTGACTACATCTGGCTAGGCACCTTAATTCCGAAAGGGTGGCCAAAAATGAATCGCCTCCATGTCATGCTGCTGCCTTCTCTCCAACCCACACTACCCCCACTCGCATACCTCTCCATCCCATCCCTCTCGGTCTCCCCCTCCCCCTCTTCCCTCCACCCCACTCACACATCCCAGTCAGTCTCTCAGTTCTCTCCACATGGCCACACCTCAAACCCCCCGCCATACCTTAGCAAAAAGAACCACTTGATAGAATCTGTAGGCGCTGACGAAGGCTTTGATACTCTTTGTTGAAGGCTAAGTGATGCTGCCCGTCCAAAACTACACACAGGCCATGCTGTACACCAAACATAAGTACAAATCAGTATTGGGTTCTCGGCTTCGTGACACCCTTTCCTCAGCGACTTATTTTTGCACTCTCTCTATTGAAGGACATTGGATGCTGATCGTCCAACACTACAGACATATCATGCTGCTGACAACCTTTTCTGAAATCAATATTAGCCACTATACTCTTTTTACTCTAACTTGGCTTAAAATTGCCATCTTTTCTTCTCCAATGCTGAGTTGTATCAATAAATTAGCATTGTACTGTAGTATAATATAAAAGTTCTAAATGAATAATAATAATAATCACAATAATAATAATAATAATAATATTAAAAAAGATGTATGGGGATATTTGCACAAGGAACAAGTGAACCTCTGAAGGGATGAAGGTTTGGCATGAAAAGAAAAAATGGATGAAAGAAAAAAAGCAAGCAAGAAAGAAAGGAACTGGGCAAATGTCGTATGTTCTCGACCATAGTATGCAAGTAAAGATTAACCAAGGACTCTCTCTTACTCTCTGTCTGACATCACAAGTGACTTCATGACAGGTTGACGTCCAGAATGTCTACAACTTCACTTATTAACTTGACGATAAATTTAACACTTTCCCTGTTGCATATTTGACATCAGTACGGTAAACAGTTGACTCCCTTACCCTACAATTGACATCGGTGCGAGCGTAGGTGACTTTATGCCACTTTTTTTTTTTAAATAAAAGAATAGAGGAAGGAAAAACAAATAAGTCAAAAAATAATCCATACACCAGATTACTGGTGTCCTCCATTCATAAAATATCTGTAACAGTTGGACTTGAACTACTGTAGGTTGAAGTTTGGAGGGAAACAACTCTGAGGAAGCGAGTTCCAAAGAGATGCAATTCGGAGAATGCAAGAATTCTGACAGACAGAAGTTTTGCAATATGGCAGTGTGACAGTCCAGTCATGAGCGCTACCAGATGCCCGTGTTGCACGAGGGAAGGCATGGAGAGGTGGCACAATGAAAGCAACTTAATCTGAGCATTTGCCATAAAAATACCTGTAAAATAATGCAAGGGAAGCAACATTCCTTCTTACTTGTAGGGGAGGTAATTAATTTGTAATGGCAGGGTTGTTAATAATTCCAACAGCTTTGTTCTGACTTTCGTCTAGTTGTTTTAATGCAACCTCTCCACATCCACTCCACGTTTTGATGTCCAAGAGATGGCTGGCAATGGCACAGTTGCCGGCGGTGAAGATGCGTTGGCTGTACGTGTGTTGGATGTCCAGGGTGAGTGCCAGCTGGACCCCTCCTGACAAAGGCCTGATACACACTGACCCAGACTCGTGTTTATATGTCCGTACTTGACTTAGCAGCTTGTTGTCCACCACCTCACCTGTTGGAAGAGGCGATGTGGTAGGATGTGGTGTGGTGGGATGTGATGTGGTAGGATGTGATGTGGTGGGATGTGATGTGGTAGGATGTGATGTGGGAAGTGATGTGGTGGGATGTGA
>NC_136980.1:9724134-9739134 GCF_032717465.1 Coenobita brevimanus | reverse complement strand
CATGTCCGTCTGTAGCAAGGAGCCTCTACCCAGCCCTGCTCTGACGTCTTCCCCTAAGACATCCCAGGCCAAGAAACCCTGTCTCACTGGTCCAGATTATGATCCAGACGATTTTTTCGACTCTACCCCGGCTATGGATACTGACCTTGACTCTGATAAAGTGGATCGTGACTCTGCCTCTGCCATGACCTCCAAACCAGCGCCAGACCCAAGCCACACCCCCAGGGCCTCCGAGACCACCGCCTTAGACCCCGCCCCACCCACTGACGATGCCGATGGCTTCACCCTGGTACAAACGAAACGACGCCCTGCTGCCAAGACCACCTGCCCCCCCGGGCCCCCCACTTCCTCATCCTCTGAGCTCCATAACCGCACCTCACCCCCCCCACCCCCCACCCCCGGACCTCCACCCGCCTGCGGATACCGACCCCTCCTGCCACTTACCTTCCTCACCTTCATCATCACTCCCAATGAGAACTTTTCCTCCACGTATGACATCACCAACGCCGTTGCTACAGCACACCCTTCCCTGAAGTTCAAGATGGTTCAACTCAGAAATCAGGACACTGCCATCGTTCCCCTTGATGACGCCTCTCACGACATTCTCCTCACTCTGGACACTTGCTGGAAAACCCATTAACATTCAGAGACGGGACCCTAACCTCACCCTGCACAAATTTGTCCTCACTAAATATCGTACAAATTTTCCCATGGCGGCAGTCCTAGATCACGACTCAGTCGAAACTGCCCAGCGATGCAATGTACAGGGACAGGACACCAGGCAAGTTATTGTCACGATCAGGGGACCTGTGCCCCCACTTCTCGATCTAGGACGATGGGGCTCATACCACCTACGCCCCTATATCCCAGAGCCCCTCCGCTGCTTCCACTGCCAGCAGGATGGACACCACCAGTCACGGTGCTCCCGCAGCCTGGTTTGCGTCATGTGCAGCGGCCGCCATGCCACCCAGGACTGCCTAAACAAATTCAAGGCCCAGCAGTGGGTCGCTGCGCATTGACCGGACTGCGGCGGGAAGCACCATGCTTGGAACAAGGCCTCCCCTGCCAGGAAGGAACGTGTGCAGTGGGGGATGGAGAGGGAGACGCTTTGGGTCCAAGATCACCTCCCTGCATCCTAGCCCCTCCGACCACCTGCGCTTGGGGCGTGCCCCCCGATACCCTCCGACCCTCGTCTCCGCGTCCCCCTCCTCCACAGCCCACCGAGTTTCCCCCCTCCCCGTACGTACCCCCACCCCATCTCCATTGGTGGCTCTCCACCCCCGGGGGAACCCATCTCGCCAATCACGCACTTGAACCTCACAGCCACCACGCCAACCCCCCCCCAACCCCACAACACACCGACGCCAGCACACAGACCAACCTAGACTCCTGCGCCTAAACCTCACCAGACACCACTCCTCCCCCAGGCCATGCCACCATCAGCATAGAGGACTTCCGATCCCTAGGCCGCCATCTATGCACTACAATAGTAAAGGAACTCGGAAGGATCCTGGGACAACAAATCGACCCCAAACCCCTCCTCCACGTAACTCACCAAACTATAAAACAATGGATCGAGCATCCAGATAGGACCAACACCACCCCCGAAGACCTGCCCCCAGCTGCCCACACATCACAGGCGCCACTCCAACCCCCAGCACCTCCATCCAACCCAGCCACCGCCCATCAACCACGCCACTGACGCCGCCAAAACTCACGATCCCGTGCAAAACATACGTCACAGGACCCCAGAAGCAGAAGCCGCTCAGTCTCCATCTACAGGCCTCAAGAACACCTGAGCAAACATGCAGGAGCCCCCCATCACCGACACCACTCCCCCTCCTGGAAGAGAGGGAGACCTTGATCCAGATCATCATTCCCCACATCCACTCCACCAGCCGAAGGGACCTGAGCACCGCAAGCCACCCCTCTACCTCACAGCTAATCACCTCTCCTTCCACCTTTCTCCGCATAGTGCAGTGGAACATCCATGGTGCCTCTGCAAAACGTTCCCTGCCCAAGGAAGCTGCCCACAAAGACAACATCGACGTCTTCCTTCTGCAAGAAACACTTCTAATTAAGCGACAGCCACTGCGGTTGCAGGGTTTCACCTCCTTCCTTCTTCCCTGTGCTCGTGGCGGTCCCCGAGGCTGTGCCATCCTCGTTAAATATCACGCCCCTGCAGTAGCCATCGACCCCCTCCCAGCCTGCGGATCCAGGGCTGAAATTCAGGGAGTAGAACTTACCTTGGCGAACGGAAATCTCAAAATTGTCAACGTCTATCGTTCACCAACAGCCGACCTGTACCTGGGGGAGCTTTTCTCCGTCTCACAATCAGAGGAAATGTTCACAGGGAGGGACATGAATGCCCACCATGTGTGCCTCGGGTCCCGCAGTTCAGCCAACTCAACAGGACGCCACATAGCTCTTGTTCTGGCAGAAACCCCGACCATATCCCTCCTTAATAACACCAACTCCCTACACACCTACAGGGAGGTAGGCTGGATCTCTCCCATGCTTCCTCCACCCTGTCTACTCGATCCACTTGGGAGATCCACCCCACCTTAATGTCAGGTCATCACGCCATCCTCTGCTCCCTAGGAATCACTCCTCTCCCGAAACCCCCCGGGCCCCCCTCACGATGGAACACGAAACGAGCAAACTGGGGCTTATTTATAAACACACTGGACCACCTCCTTACCCTAGACACCTCACCTGACCTTGATAGCCACGCCAACTAAATCACTGAGGCTTTCCAGGCCGTGGCAGACACAGCAATCCCCATCACCTGTCCTCCAAAACACTACCACAAAGACCTCAAAGACCATAGAGTCAAAGAACTCAACCACCAGCTAAACAGGGCTATAAAAGATCTACCGCTCCAACCCCACCCCCGACGCACTAGGATATATCCAGAGTGTTATCAGGCACTCTATAGCAGAGAAAAACAGCACTAAAGAGCATAAATGGCTGGAGTGGTGCCAATCTCTGGGGGCTCACACCAATCTTGGGTCTATTTGGAGGAAACTGAAGGCGGGCTCTAGCCCTCCCACTGCCCATTCCCGACCCCTATGGGAAAGTTGACATGACTGAGGCCTTTGCCCTTAGAACCTCCCCCCAACAACACCCACCCTCCACCAGACGCAAACAATAAGACCTACACCAGCACAGAACACACCTGATCCACACTTGTAAAAACAGCCCAGCAGGGACAGACTGCCCTTTCACCCTACACGAGCTAACACACACCTACAAAACTAGTACCGACACCGCTCCAGGTTCAGATGGGATTACTTACAGCATACTTTCACATGCGGGTCCAGTGGCTGAGAAGGCCTTCCTCGACCTCCTCAACCACTCCTGGACTCTAGGCCGTGTACCCTCGCAGAGGAAGCGTCCTGTGACACATCCCATCCCTAAACAAAACGGCCCTAACAACCCCCGTCCTATCTCCCTTCTCAGTTGTCTCGGCAAAACTGCTAAGCGTATGGCTCTCCACTGTCTGACTTGGTCACTACCCCCCCGATGCAACCACATCTTCGCCTACACTGTGGGGAAAGGTGCCTCAGAATGCCTCAGCTCCTTCCAGTCTGAATTCCGAGGAGGAAAAGTTTAGCCGTCTTCATAGATCTTGAGAATGCCTTCTAGCTAGCATGTCCAGAGGCTATCCCTACAATCCTGGCACTCAGGAGTGTGAGGGGGTCGCCTCCTTTGGTGGCTTGAGGACTTCTCTCGAGATTGTGAAGCCACTGTCCGCTTCCAGGGATTCACTTCTTCCCTCCACAAACATTAAAATAATACTCCACTAGGCAGTAATCTCAGCCCAACCCTGTTCAGTTCCCTCGAGGAGTGCCTCCTACATATCGACTTAGGACCCGGGATCAGACTGCTGTGTTATACCGAGGATCTAGCCCTCGCCATCCATAGGGGTCCTTATCATTCACAATCCCAGAAAGCCCTCTCTAAATTAAACTCAGCGTGCCAAGAACTCGGCCTCAAACTTAACATCTCAAAAACAAAGGCTCTCCCTATTGGCACCAGACCTCCTATCAATGATCTGAGTCTCGGGCAAACGCCCATTGCGTACGTAACTGCACACAAATACCTGGACGTGATCACTGATTCCCACTTCTCCTTCAGACCCGAAGTCGCACGCCTGAGAGATAAAACTAAAATTCAGATCTCAGCACTCAGAGCTCTAGCAGGTAAAGGGGGAGGAGCCACCTTTAAGGTCCTCCGCCTCTTTTACATGCAGACTATCAGGTCAGTCGTCGACTACTTCGTCCCTGCTCTCCCGGCCATCAATCCAGGACAATCCCAAAAGCTATAGGTCATACAGAACGAAGCCATGATAATCATGTCTGGCTCTCCGAGGTGGACAAAGCTTGTCAATCTCCGCCTCGAGTGTGACCTCATAAGCCTCGACCTCAGCATCAATACTCGTGTGGCTACCCTTGCCACCAAACTCGCTCACAGTGCATCTCCGGTCCCCCTCTGATCACGAATTAAAGCATCAATAGGTCTTCACCCTGATATACTCTCTGACAGCTGGCTCCACAGCACAGCCAGAGCCATCCACGCCCTTGAGATATCCTCATTTATAAATCAAGCTCCTGACTCTCTTGCCCCCCACTATCGCCCCCAGGCCCCATGGGACCCCCCCCCATGCAATACATTCATCACCAATTCACCTCCTAAATCACACACTCCCACCCAGCAGCTCCGTCAAGAAGGCCTACAGCGAATCCACACCATCACCCCAGAGGATGCAGTCACTTACTGTACCGATGGCTCTGTCTCCGATGGTCGAGCAGCTGCAGCCTTTGTCTGTGAACGACGTGTGCAAGGTTCCGTCTAACCAACGGGGCCTCTACACTACAAACTGAACTAGTGGCAATTAGGCAACTGCAGCTGCTCTAATGGACGCCCTGCTCCACAACACTTCATCCACCATCGTCTTCCACTCTGACTCTATGGCAGCCATCCATACCCTTAGACAGCCTCTTCCCACTGATAACATCTTCATCATCACAGACCTACTTGCCATAACCCAGCGAATACAGGATGCAGGGGAATCAGTTACTATACAGTGGATCCCCAGTCATGTGGGCATCAGAGGAAATGAAAAGGCACCTACCTTTGCTTTACACGTTTCCCAGGAAGGCCCCTTTCGCATGAGCGTTTTTTGACGTACAAATATTGCTGTGCGGCCTAAAAATACATGCAGTTAAATGAACCCGTTCAAACATGGCGTGAGCTACAAATTGTCGCCGCGACAGCCATCACCGCACGCCCAGCCAGCAAGGCCACCTCGCTACAGGCGTGCTCAGTGGCTGCATGGGGATCTTGCATGGGGCTGTGGGTCTGCTCACACGAGCGTGTGTTGTTGCACGACACTTGTGTTTCAGCTGGTACGGGCCGTAGCTGCTGCAAGTCTTTAATAGGATGGTATTGCATTTGCGTGTATCACTATTCATTTTTCATAATTGTATACTGCAAACGCAATCTATCTATCAGTATCTATCTAACTGTCTATCTATCTATCTATCTGTGTGTGTGTGTGTGTGTGTGTGTGTGTGTGTGTGACGGCTGGATTAAGCATGTGGGAGGCCCGGGGCCCGCTTGGAAGGGAGACCCCCTTTCCAACTCCCCCAATGGCATACACCACAGACTGGTAACCTAAATCCTAATATATAAACAGGACACTTTTAGTTAGGAAATACTGAAAGGGGACTATTCATCCAATATTTTTCATAGAATATGTTTAATGTTCCAGATACAGTTTTGAATATTAGGGATACCTTTCTCCGCACAGGTGGGTGCCTGTGCTCAACTTTCTGCTGCTCTGGTGGGAGGCCCCCTCTTGGTGGGTGGCCCAGGGCCCGGGCCCCTTGGGCCCCCCCCTTAATCCGGCGGCGGTGGTGTGTGTGTGTGTGTGTGTGTGTGTGTGTGTGTGTGTGTGTGTTAATGGCTATGATAGACTAAAATCTTATACTGTAGACCTAACGTAAGCTAACCTAATTCAACCAAACCTACTTTAATTTAAGCTAACCTAACTAACCTGAACTATTTGGGGACGAATGAGTTAGGATTAGAATGGACCCACTGCCCTCTGTTAGACACCACCGCCGACGTCAACAATCCTTCGTACCCTTGAGCAGCATATCATTTTCGCAGAATTATGGGTGTCATGAATGAATTATATAATCTTTAATAACATAAATGATATTTCCGAGGAATTTGGGTGTTGTAAATGAATTTGAAATCATTAAAGACAATCCTAGTTACAAATTTTTCATCGTTAGTTAATGGGGGCTCTCCTGCAGTTTGTCTGGAAGGAACTTACTAAAACCGTATCTAACCCTTTATGTTCAAAAGTCTAAACGTTCCCTTTGATGCACAAAAATAGTCTGGTGAAAGCAAAAATAATCTAAAGAGGACGTTACCCAGACGCATAGGGTTAAGCTGGGAATTATTGTATTTTCTTTTGTCCCCAGGTTAAGGCGGCCAAAAATAGACAGTAGCACCAAATTACGAGTGGCTTTTTCCAGCACCATATGGGACACTTCCACATCAAAAGAATCGCTGCTCATACAACTTCAGCCACAGGTACGGTATAGTGTAATGCACGGTAAGAGCAACTGTATTCTGTTTTCTTTAAATAGAAGTACAAATTGCCATCTCACCATTTTAAATACTGAACTGCAACAAGAGATGGTCTAATGCTAGAACACGGTACTAGTCACGAAAAAGTGCTATGGAAAGGACTCAGGGGTGTAGTATTGTATTATTTTGACACAAACTACGGGAAATAGGGCATGAAAGGACAAAAAATTTATCACTTTGTTTTGTTTATAAGGTTCACGATGTATATACATGGTCCCTGAAGGTTAGCCCAGCGTCACATGTCACGTCAGGGATCTTACTGGAGGGCGGGTTACTTCTCATTAACTTTACCTAGAGTTTCATCCTTTGGCAATTTGTTCTATGTTGTTTAATGGCAGGGGAAAAACAGTACTGCAGCTCTAGATCCTTTCCCTGGCACTTCTTTGTGACTGGCACCATATTCTTGTGTATATGTATTGTTATAACTCAGTGTTTAAGACAGAAAGATGGCAGTTTTGGACCAGGTTAGAGTAGGAAGATTATAGGTTAAGTGGTTGTCACATTTAGGGAAAGACTGATTATAAGTATGTATTTATGTAAAGATTTTTTGACCTTCACATCCTTTCCATGGCACTTTTTTGTGATTAGCACTATTTTCTAGCATAAACCTGTTGTTACAACTCAGCATTCAGCATGGAGAGATGGCAGTTTTAGGCCAAGTTAGAGTAAGAAGAGTATATATATGTTATGTAGTGTGGATAGATATCATTCAAGGTGGCCACATGACACCAAGGAACGTGGACATAACACACTGCGTCCCACATCTCAGTTCCTTTCCCCATCATCTTACTCTCCTATCTTGACGCAGTGATGGGGGTGGCAGTGGTCATCATTCTGTTCTCCTGTACCTCATCATGAACCTGAGAACATAATGACCTGGCTTCATATCTGAAGTTTAATGGGGAATCCAGCTGATGTCATTATTATTATTATTATTATTATTATTATTATTATTATTATTATTATTATTATCATCATCATTATTACCATTATTATTATTATCATATTATGTGGTAGGTGAGGGCGCTCGCCATCCACTCACTCGATGTAGTGCTGCTCTCGGGTGTCTGCCCTTTCCTCTCCTCCATCCTTCTTTCCTTCCATCCTCGTCTGCCTTTCTTTCCGTCATTCTTTCCTCTTCCTTCTGCCTGTGGTTGATTCAACACTGAGTGACAAGCCAAATGGTTTCCTGTACACCAGGAAACCATTTACTACGCTGGGTGGTAACCATATAACCACATTTTGGCGCCTAGTAGTTTAGTGGAAAATTACGGTACTCCAATCGGATTCAGCCGGTGAAGGTTTATATCCAAAGGGTGGCTGGGGTTTATTCCTCACGTAATGCCACTCTGGGATGAGTGAGGCTAGTCACTCTCATCTTAAATGTCAGGACCAACTTGCCTAGCACCGGGCTCCTACGCTTCTCATGGGGCAACACAGGATTGGATTATAATGATGAAAATTTTGCAGCTGCCACGCAATTTCACCCAACTCAGAAAAGGACCTGTGGTAGTGAGGATAGTGATGGAAAAGGGCCTGTGGTAGTGAGGATAGTGATAGAAAAGGACCTGTGGTAGTGAGGATAGTGATAGAAAAGGACCTGTGGTAGTGAGGATAGTGATAGAAAAGGGCCTGTCGTAGTGAGGATAGTGATGGAAAAGGACCTGTTGTAGTGAGGATAGTGATAGAAAAGGACCTGTTGTAGTGAGGATAGTGATGGAAAAGGACCTGTGGTAGTGAGGATAGTGATAGAAAAGGACCTGTTGTAGTGAGGATAGTGATGGAAAAGGACCTGTTGTAGTGAGGATAGTGATAGAAAAGGACCTGTGGTAGTGAGGATAGTGATGGAAAAGGGCCTGTTGTAGTGAGGATAGTGATGGAAAAGGACCTGTGGTAGTGAGGATAGTGATGGAAAAGGACCTGTTGTAGTGAGGATAGTGATAGAAAAGGACCTGTTGTAGTGAGGATAGTGATGGAAAAGGGCCTGTTGTAGTGATGATAGTGATGGAAAAGGACCTGTGGTAGTGAGGATAGTGATGGAAAAGGGCCTGTCGTAGTGAGGATAGTGATAGAAAAGGACCTGTGGTAGTGAGGATAGTGATAGAAAAGGACCTGTGGTAGTGAGGATAGTGATAGAAAAGGACCTGTGGTAGTGAGGATAGTGATAGAAAAGGGCCTGTTGTAGTGAGGATAGTGATAGAAAAGGACCTGTGGTAGTGAGGATAGTGATGGAAAAGGACCTGTGGTAGTGAGGATAGTGATAGAAAAGGACCTGTGGTAGTGAGGATAGTGATGGAAAAGGGCCTGTCGTAGTGAGGATAGTGATAGAAGAGGGCCTGTCGTAGTGAGGATAGTGATAGAAAAGGGCCTGTCGTAGTGAGGATAGTGATAGAAAAGGGCCTGTGGTAGTGAGGATAGTGATAGAAGAGGGCCTTCTAGTGAGGATATTAGTACCCTGTTTAGGTCCTCCAGCTTAAAAAGTCTAGAACTCAATTTAGTTTCATCTGATCTATTAAAAAAAAAAAAAAAGCGTAGCGAAAAAGTGTATTAACATTCTGTCTTAACCTCCAATTCTGTCCAGAGGTGCATAGGAGCGTCGCTATGATACCAAGTGCTTCTTGACAGTTATTTTTTTTTTATAAATACTGCATGAGATATTGAACTGAATTGAAATATTTATTGCTGTAAAAGGTATAGAGCGCTAATACAACCAAAGAAGGTGGTGGGTCTTGACATAACATGAGAAATTAAGTGACATCGAAGCACTGAGCGCTATAACTATATTTCAGTTTCTCTCTCTCTCTCTTTAAACACATTTTTTACATCTTGGAATTTTTTATATGCAGTGCGAATAGTCTTCATGATGCACGAAGGTAAACAAGTATTTATCAGTAATCTAATAGAATTTGCAACAAGATAACAGCTGTTTCTTACATGTGAAATGTAATGCCATCTCTCTTCGATGAATTCCTTTGCCCGTTTATGCATCCATAAGTTGCACAGTGGACCCGGCACTTTATTTCCCTGACCCATCGACTGGATTTCAAAGGGCGCGGGTATCAAGCAAGGTTGTCAACGGGGTCAACGGCTGCCACTACACCAGCGCCAACCTGGCGGCAGACCAACAAACTATGAGGGTCAACCCATGGGATAATACTTCCATTTACAGAGCTGCGGTGTTTATACTACAGCAGCTCGTCCACTTTGGTGAGTAAAATGATAATGTACAGTAAGGGAATGCATGTTCTATTAAGTAAACCTTCATGTCATAAACTTTTGAAGGGTGTATCTCATGCCAGGTCGGCTTTTAGTATGACTGTGGTCTGTGTTTGGCCCTTTATAGCCACAAGAAAATGCCATCGGCCTCAGTTGTTGTGTCGTCTGCAAGGTGGTGAGACGGTTGCTTCATCTCACGTGTAAGCCTGAAGCGTATTACTTGTATTCTGCCCAGAACTTCCATTGTTTCAGTCGATAAATAAGAGTTTTGTTAATACAGTGTTTGTTTTAACTTTCACTTTAGCAAAATGCCGAGGATAAAGTTGTCTTTCGGTGAGGAACACATACCCTGTTATGGTTACCCCCATGTTATGGTCAAGTTTAATGATAGGTGGTACTTGACTCTACTTGATACTGGCTGTCCATTCAGTGTGTTGCCCATTTCATTTGCAAAAGAATGTGGTTTGTATTGTGAAAGCAAATTAAAGCCAGTACCTGAATGGGACTCCTAGGGAGTGGGTACTTGGTGGCCTGGGCAACACAGAGGTGGTGGTGGAGACCGAGAATGAGGCAGAAAACATGACTATTTTTCCTTACCTTGTTATAAGTGACGACAATATTGATGCCCCTTTACTGGGTTTGGATACACTGATAAATTATAAGTGTCAGCTAATCAACTATCCGGAGGATGATAGTATGCATATACTTTTTTGAGCATGCTTTGTCATTACCAAAATTGGCTTTGCGAAAAACTACAGTGTTTAGCATCAGTGGAGTTGAGGTGGAGGGGCTGTTAGATACTGGTACTGCCGGAGTAGAAATGCCGCCACATGATGCCAAAAAGTGTGGTATCAAACTCAGATGGTTGGAAACCCCCCTCCTTCAGTCAGTAATGTGGGGTTATACTAAAATATATAAGGAAAGTGTTGGTTCAGTTCCTGTTAGGCTTGGCGATCATACCAGTATGTGCATAGTTCAGGTGGTAAAAGACATTGGATATTCAATCTTTGGGTTAAGTGTAATTCTGAATTATGCCGGGGTCTCGGTTACCGAGGAAGGTGTGATCTTGTCAGAATATAGAGTATTAAGTGATGAGGTTGAGGAATCTTGAATAAGTTTGAAGTTTTGTGTGTGTGTGTCTAAGTGTGTTTGGGCTTGAACTCTTGAATTCATTGTTTTTAATGTTCCTTAAAGACTGTCTTGTGTATTTTGTTTTTCTCAATGCTGTTCTTTAATGGACTTTGGTTGTTTTTGTTGTTTTATTGTGTCAGCTTTTCTTATTTGTATACATTAAAGGACTTATATTATTGTTCTTTTATATTCACTTTACACAATTTGGGTTTTATTTAACCCTGACCCCTTCCTTATGATAATGACTCACCAGTCCCAGCATCTGTTTATAACCATTATGAACAGCTATTGGCCCACCCTGCGGCTTTGTTTCTACTTGGGCAAGTACCACGAAGTGGCACAGAGCGCTCTGCTGGTAGACTGAATTGCTCGGCAAGCAAGTTTTTACGCCCACCAGGCGAAGAAAGCAAAAGAATGAGGTGGATTGGTTGGTGCGCTTCCCTGTTTGTAAACAAACAAGATGGTGACCACTTCAACTCCATACTACAAATGCTCCAACTGGACTTTTTTCCTCTCCCATGAGGAGGTTGAAGTTCACCAAATTCTTTGTGTTAAGTAATGAAACAAATGCCCAGCACGACGAGACACCACAGGGATGTCGTGACACCCACCCCAGGGGGGGACCACGGAGAGGCTCTGAGGGTGCACGCAATACGCAGGCAGTATGAGTCTATGTCCCCTACTATCTTACGCCCCTTTTACCCTCGGCGGACCCAGCGAGAATTATACAGTGCTGGTGCACTATTCTCCAGCCAGACCAGCCCTCACCAGGTTCGGGGTGCGGCTGATATCTCAGTCCCAGACAGCACCCGAAAGTGACAGCCACTAGCCGTACTGGGCAAGAGACGGCCGCTAGCCGCTCTGTAGCTGCAGCCCCCCCTCTGCAAAGAAACCAGTGATTGCCACTAGCTTTACTAGGGGAGAGACGGTCTCAGCCTGCTCTCCTTTTGCAGCTGCCTTTGGGAGTTGGACCTCAGTGACAGCCACTACCTGCACCAGCAGACAGGTGACGGCCATTAGCTGCACTCTGTCTGCTGTCCCCTCTCCTCACAGGACCTTGGTGATGGCCACTAGGCACACCTGTGAGCGAGTGACGGCCACAAGCCGCACCCAGCCCACAGTCCTCTTGAGGAATGAGGCCCTGGCGATGGCCACTAGCCTCACTGGCGGACAGGAGATGGCCACTAGCCACACCTCTCTCAATAGAACTCTGGTGACGGCCACTAGCCGCACCTCTCTCAATAGAACTCTGGTGACGGCCACTAGCCGCACCAGTGGACAGGTGATGGCCACTAGCCGCATCTCCCCATCAGTCCTATCTGGAAGTCGGTCCCCGGTGACGGATTAGTCGCACAAGCAGGAGAGGGATGGCACTAGCAGCCCTACCCCTGCAGCCCTCGGGACCTCGGCAACGGCCACAAGTCACGTCAGGGAGAGCACAGGCGCCACCCATCTCTCGCCCTCTGGGACTTCCCCTCCGGAGGACGTCTCTTGCTTAGCCCACCCATCCTATGACCGAGCAGGGTACCCCTCCCTTTCTCCCCACAGAGGTAGTCCCCAGGAGGAGCTACGCCTGGAGAGGGTCTGGCAAGGCCCCTCGTGACCCTGGGGGTTTTGAGCAGTATAGCTAGCACCCAAGCGAGACCACCCACTGTCAGACTTCTAGAGGAGGGGACACTGCAGACAACCCCTGACGGAGACTCGACTTGAGGGAGACCGCAGTCCTCAGACTCACCGAGGCGCCCCCAGGACCCCAGGGCGTGACCTCCCCAGCTGCACTGGATGATGACCTTCCCAGAGTGGCTACTCTCCCTATTTGGTCCCAGTCATAAGGACCGATCTCCCCACCGAGGCCCCACTAGGAACAGGCCCCTCACCACGCCACCCAGCAGCCCATCCCAGACGACACGGCCCCCAAGAATAGCCCTGGGCCCTCTAAATAGGAAGGCACATCTGACGGGACCCCTCCCACACCTGGCTGACACATATAGACAGCCCGCGGTCTCAGCAGTCCCTGACAGAGTCCTCCAGTCCAGGCAGTGCCTTTGTACCTGTATAATGAATTGTATCTAATCTGTATTTACATTGTATTCTGAATGTGTGAATTTGAGATAATATATGTGTACAGTTGGTTGACCCGAGTTTTTATGCCTTGTTCCTCTCACAGTGTATTCTAGTCCCGGTCTCGTAAGAGAACCCCAGCTCAGCAGCTAGTGTCTTTAGGACGAGAAGCCGACCTAAAAACACCTAGCATAACAGAAAAATTAAAGATTCCTTGGGTATAGTGACTAGTTTCTTGGTTTGTAAAACCGCTATGAACGGGTTAGTGACGAAGCACCTATCTCTAAGCTAAGGCGAAGTATAGGGCCTCCTATCATCATCATCACGCATATAAAAATGATTAATGTGTTAAATTGGAGTTTTATTCACACTTGAGCATACAAACTTTATCAGTAAACTTCTTCAGTCAGTGCTTGAGCAGCATCCTCCGTCATCTTGAATGTTTTGGTTGGTCAGCTGATCTGTGTGTACTTGGCCAAGCATTTTTTTGCTCAATCTGCAGCGCGTGGTATTGCCCAGGTAGACGCAAGGCAGGACTGACCACTGATAAACCCTGATAGTAACCTTTGACTCGTCAGTGTTGGTGCCTCTGACTCTAACACTTCTCTTGTTACCTATGCTGAAATTGTTTTTTTCAGCATTCCTTAAAGGACTGTCTTGTTTATTTTGTTTTTCTCAGTTCTGTTCCTTAAAGGACTTTTTAGTTTATTTTGTTTTTCTCAGTGCTGTTATTTAAAGGACTGTCTTGTTTATTTTGTTTTTCTCAGTACCGTTCATTATAGGACTGATTATTTTTGTTGGATTACTGTGTGTGATTTTCTAGCTTGTACAGTATTCTGGAAAGGACATTGATCATTTATCTTTTGTATTAACTTACACTAATTGGGTTATATTTAACTTTGACCCCTTCTATAAAACTTTGACTCATTAGCCACAGCTTCCGAGTATAACTATTATGAACATAAGTTGCCTCAGGGTCTGACCCTTGATATACCGTACCCTGATCTGAATCTCAAACTTGTCATTATTTGTTCTTTTGACTCTAATACCTCTTTTAACACAGGGAGACCTTCCCAACATGTTTTGTTTTGTTTCATTTCATTTATCAAGGTTGCAATGTACTTTCAGGCATTGGCTTTTGTCACTTAATGGAAGCGCTCCATACTGCTCTGTCACTGCCAGCCTCCCCACTCAGTCCCTTATCCCTGAGGTCACACCCCATGACCTTGTCTCAGGTCTTTTTGGGTCTGCCTCCCACAACCCTACCATTGACTTTCACACCTCCCACCCTCTGCACGCAGTTGACATCTTCCATCCTCTCAACATCCTCAAACCATCTTGGTCTTCCCCTTCTCATCACACCACCAACATACAGAATTTGAATAACATCCATCCTTTCTACTCTTCAGTCACAGTCCCAACCCACAAAACCTCTCATTGAAGGACACATAACACATCCATCAGATCATTATCATTTGTGTACAGTTGATCCTACAAGTATTGCCTTCCCTTACTACCCACGTCTCACAGATATACAGCATTACATTCCTAACACATGCTGCATACAAGGACCCCTTAGTATAGAGGGAAAGCCCTCTCAGTGTCAGCAGAGGCAACAGCTCTTCATTCAGGAACTGAATATAATGTTCTTTCCAAGCATCTTTAATATCCTCAGTGTCCACCCCTACCTTTACTTCATCATTCTTTGCACACTGCTCATCTGTGATATCCCTGTTTTCTCTCATCATCTGATTTCCCATCTTAGATACCACATTCTTCCTTTTAGCACAACTAAGCTATCCATTAAAAGTCTCTGAAGTTCAGATTTTGCCCTCTATATTACCTTTCAAGCCCTGTACTTTACAGCCAGGTATTCTTCTCTTTTATTAATCCTGTTCCATTCCTGCAAAAGTTTTCTTTTCTTAA
>NC_136980.1:9628741-9724034 GCF_032717465.1 Coenobita brevimanus | reverse complement strand
TGGTGCCAGCACCGAACCCTGTGGTACTCCACTAGTCACTTCTTTCCATGATGAGTAGTTTCCTCTTAGTACTGTCCTCATTTCTCTTTTTATGAAAAATTCTTGCATCCAACAGAACAGTTTGCCTTGAATTCCTCCTTGATGGTACAGCTTCCATAAAAGTCTTTGGTGTGGTACTGTGTCAAAAGCTTTCTTGAAATCTAAATAGATACTGTCCACCCATCCTTCCCTTTCCTGTATTGTGTTTGTTACTCTGTCATAGTAGCTCAACAGATTAGTAACACATGATTTTCCTTTTCTGAAACCAAACTGTCTTTCTGTTATCATACTGTGTTCTTCTAGATGATTTACCCAAGCTTTTCTTATAAGTTTTTCTAATACCTTGCTTACAACACTGGTCAGTGATACTGGTCGGTAGTTGAGAGGATTTTGTCTATTTCCTTTCTTGAATAAGGGGACTATATTTGCTTTTTTCCAAATATCAGGTAGTTTCCCTTGACTCAAGGATTTCTTGAAAATTGAAAATAATGGTTTACTTAACTCCTTTGCACATTCTCGTAACACCCAACATGAAATTTCATCAGGACCACTTGCTTTTCCTCTGTCTAATCTACTTAACTCCTCTTGTATTACTTTTTCTGCTATTTGTATATCTGGTAGTATGTGTGGACATGCGTGTTCTACATATTTCCTCTCAAAATTTTTTTCTTCTGTAAAAACTAATTGGAAATTCTTATTTAGTGCTTCACAAATATCTTTCTCTTGTGTATAAGTGATTCCCTCGTCCGTGATGGATTGTATTATATCTTTTACTTTGGTTTTGCTTCTGATATAGCTGTAAAACAGCTTTGGTTGATCACTACTTTTATTTATTATATCCTCCTCAAACTGTTTTCGGGCTTCCCTCCTTATTCTTGTATAGTCGTTTCTTGCCTGTTTGTAATTATTATACGCCCTTTCACTATTGTGTCTTCTGTATCTATTCCACAACAAATCTCTTCTTTCTTTTGATTTTTTACATTCTGTATTGAACCATTTCTGTATTTTCTTATCTGCTTCTTTGTGCTGTGGGATGTACTTCTGGACTCCTATTTCATAAAATTCACAAAATTTTTTATATACAGCATTTAAATCTTGTCCTCTAAACTCATTTTCCCAATCAACTTCTAAGAAATACTTCTTTAGGTCTTGATAATTTCCCTTTTTATAGTTTAGGCTCTTTTTGTAACTGTCATTGCTGTTTACTATGTCATATGCTATCCTGAAGTTATAATTTAGTACTGCATGATCGCTTTTGCCGAGTGGAGGGTGATATATTAAACTGTCAATGTCATTTTCTTGCCTAGTAAATATTAGATCTAGCACTGAAGGTACATCAAGTCCTCTTTTTCTAGTGGTTTCCCTCACATGTTGCGTTAAGAAAAACTCTTGTACGAGATCCAGGAGCTTTTGGTCCCAACAGCTTTCTTGGCTATTTATATCTAGAGTATTCCAATTTATATTTGTATTGAAATCCCCAGTTAGTATAATTCTTTCCGATTTCTCTTCCATTTTATGTAGCAAGGATCTTATACTCTGAATTGTACTCTCTGCCAGGTCCTCATATTCGTCTCTTTCCCATGTGTTTGATCTGGGTGGCATATACAAATTGGCTACAATTACTTTACCTTCAGATGTGTCGATCTCTACTGCAATCAGTTCTACTTGTGATGGTATATCTAGGTTTATTTCCTTGACTTTTAGATTTTCTTAGTTAATATTATAATTCCTCCTCCTTTTTTTAAATTTCTGTCTCTTCTCCATATATTGTATTCCTCTAAGTTTAGTATGTCATTGGATATCCTTGGTGTTAATTTTGTCTCAGTTAGGCATATTATTTGTGGTTCATTTTCTCTGACATAATCATTCATCTCTAGTAATTTAGATACCATTCCATCCACATTTGAGTACATCAACTTTATCATCTTGTTTATATACTTGTCATAACATGGTTCTACTACCTTCCTCCTTTTTCTTCCATCCTGTTTGTGTATCACTTTCGTACCTGCAATCCTATTACTTTGTAAAAAAAAATTTCTTCTTGTCCTCTTCTGATCTTCCCTCATTTTTTGTTTTTGCTTCCTCCCTTTTCTCTTTCAGTAATTCCAGTTCCTCTTGTGTCAGATATCTTTTTATCCATACATTTTTGAACTCCTCTTTTTCCATAAGATTCTTTGCATTTTTTAGTATCTCTTCCACAGTGTTTACACTCTGGAAAGTCACCTTTAGAGGTCTTGTCTTGCTTTTCTCGTATTTCCCTAACCTTTTGTGTTCTTCTATGTCTTTACTACAGATTTCCTCTGATACTTCTTTCAGTAAGCTCATTACATTTGCCATCTCCTTTTTGTCTCTAGTGATTTTGTTTTTAATTTCTTCCTCTTCTATACCAGTGATTACTATTGATTTATTTATTTCTACTGAATCTCTGACTAACTTTGATTGTTTTGGATTATTCTTTTCACTTCCTTTTTAATGTTTTTTTCCTCCACCCTTGTTTCTAAGTCTTTCTTTACTTTCACCATTTCAGCATACGTGATTTCTACATCATTTTTGTAGCTTTGCACAGCTTCATTCACCTGTGTTATCTTCTCCTCAATATCACTGCTCTGGTCCATAAGACTGCTTGCTTGTCTAATTGTCTCTGTGTCATTTTTTAACTCTTCCATAACACTCGTGATTAACTACTGTACTTCCCATTTCACTCACTTTCTTCCTAAGGGTATTCAATTCCACTGTTAGTTCACTGATGGTTGTGTCTTTCTTATTGGCCTCCCTTCCCAGTTTTTCTATTTCTTCCTTTTGCAAGTGCATCTGCTTCTTTATTTCATCAATTTCATTTTTGAAAGCCATTTCTAGTTTGTGTACACGTTCAACCAGTCTATTGTGAGTCTCCACTTCAACCAGTTCTTGGTAGAAATCATCATTTTGCTTTTTACTTTTATCCCTTTTCTTTTCCAAATTTGTTTTACTGAAGTATGTATCCATTTTGTAATACTAAATGAACAGAGTGTGTACTTACAAGTATGCACGCTTTCCCCGTGTTGCTGTAGTATAAACAAACCCAGCTGACTCAACGCATCGTGGTTCTTTGTTGTTTGAACCAGTCTTATTTAAACTTATTATTTCTTTTCCTTTTAATAATGAAAAATCATTTAGTCTAACCTGGTACAGAGCTTGACTCATTCAAAGATACTTATTTAGGTAATGCCTCTGGCCGTGTTGAGCTGGTATGGAGCGCCGGTACAGACGTCCACCTCCGACGATGCTGTGTGTGCTAATTCATTTATTATTATATGAGAGTATGTGTGTGTGTGTGTGTGTGTGTGTGTGTGTGTGTGTGTGTTCGATTAGACTGAAAAGTGGTGGTGCAGCAAGCAGCTGTGGCCTCTGACTACTGGAAAAGAGGGTGTTAGGGTGTTATCAGGTGTTGTTAGGTGTGCCAGTACCGGTCCTTCATGCACCAATACACTGCTGTCACTAATAGCTAAATCAGTCGCGATATGTGAAGATTGCTGTATGTGTTTTTCAGTACCATAATTAAAATACTTGTCCTTAACATCCATAATCCATGATATTCAGTGGCAGTAAAATTGCACCAGAAGCGCATGAATGTTTATTAGGATTACTACAGAATAATCCCGACGAAAAATTTGGTGAAGAAATACATAAGGACTGGCAATAAGTTAAAATACGTTGATAAGGTTACACAAATATATCGTATACATTGAATTTACTGTTCAGTTTAAAGATATGGACTGCAGTGAATAGAAACATTCTTAACTGTTATGTAAATGGTACAGTACGGTACACCCGGTTAGAAATATAACTGGCAGACGCATTCGTAACTGCTAAATCTTGACTTTCACTGGTGTCTTACAGAGACAAAAGGGTGAAGCCAGACCTGCCAAACATGACACGTAAAAGACTTCACAACATGTCCAGGGACATCTTATTTACCCGGCGGGAGACAACTGTATGCAAGTGGATGTTTGTCGCATAGTCGTCATGACTCGGACGCTGCCAGAATGTCATGAATTGGCAATGGCCGCTGCCTCTTGCCAAGTCTATTGAGAAGACTGTTTTACGTGTACACAACTGACAATTCCTTATTCAGTGTAGTCATGGCATTGGGTAACACACAAAGGAAACTCTTACCTTTCCCCAAATGATTTTAGGAGAGACGGAGAACAAGACTTAAGAGTGTAACACAACTCTCTCCCAGTAAAGTATCTAGTAGTAATACGGAGTCTTTAAGAATAATCTGAATTCCTGATGGTATATCTAGGGGCCTACATATCACAATGGAGTAACCAAAGAAAAAACTAGAAAGCACTCAGAGAGCGCATACCTCCGCCAATGCCATTGCCATTTAAAAAATATGGATCCTGATGAGGATCTGTGGAGATATTGTGTGGAATACGTAGGATCCGGATCTGCCCGAAATATTAACCAATTATTCCTTGACCCATGGCCCACTCTTCCCAAAAGTTTTATTGAAATTCACTGAGAATTTCTGGAGACAGATCCGGATTCGGATCCGCCCCAAAATGTAATCAGTTCTTTCTTGGCCAATGGCCCACCCTTTCACCAAATTTCATTGATATTCTTTGAGAACGTTTGGACTTATCGTCTGGACAAACAGACAGACAGACAAACATAGGTGAATATATAGCCTCCTGCAAATTCGTTGGCAGAGGTAATTACTAACTGAAGTAAAACCATTAAATTTCCTATATATTTCAAGAAAATCAAATGGTTATCATTAACACAACCCAACTCTACTCCTTCCCCTGTCGTCGGGAATTAACTACCGGTATGTCTTATTATTTACACGTCACAGTGGAAGGATGTAGGCGAGGCAAACGGACAGAAGGTGTCGGGTATGGATGAGGAGGAATGATGGGAGGACGTAGAGTATGATAGTACCAGTGCTGAGGTCGGTCTAAATTCTAAATTCTAAATGTTACCTTGGGCGAGGAGTATGATGTAGAAACTGGCTGATATTGCCAGACTTGGTGAAGTTGATCTGGATTTCTAGTCCAAAGAAATCACACAACGGGATGTTAAAGATGCATCGTTTATGAATGAAACTGAACTGATATTAAATAGTACTAGTGTGCATTGTCATCTAGACTGTTGTTCAGTTCCGTGGAACAATTACCAGCATACAAATTTTTACATAGTGATGCCACAGTTTGTATGCCTGTGTGTTTATGTATGTGCATCTGTTTGTGCATGTGTGCGTGCGTGTCCTCATGTGTGTAAGGCGTTGAACAGAGGGAATGATGAGAAAAACATGACTTGGTGTATGGGTACAGGACACCATTATCAAGGCTTTTCCTGCCCATCCCAGTGTATACTGTGATAATCCTCCACTGCTCTAAATGCCACTTGGAACTTGGCGATGTCGTATAATTCCCATAGCCACGTAGCAAATACTTTTTCTGAAGGACTTATGTTCTCGTGATTCAGTTCTGTAGAATCTTTTGTAGGGAAATTGTTGCAATAAAAGAGAAATCAATTTATATTTAAATAGGCCCATGTGCTTTGTGGATTAACTGTAGAGCACTGGAATAGGACGGTACCTAATGATCACGTGTTCATTTCCTGTACGAGTAACGGGAGGCTGATCTGTATGTTACCAGAAGCGTTAGTCAGTCACCTCTTGATTGTTCGACGCTGCTGTAGCCTACACTAAATTTCAACTCAAAGAAGGGAATTTTATTGAACTGACTTTTTTTTTTTTCAAACTCTATTTTGCCTTATGTGGTGAAATATGTTACACTATTATCTGCATCTTAATCCATCATGTACAATAAGCAACACGAGATTATATCAGTCTTGTTGTCGTTGCTGGTGGAAATAACTTTTGCATAATCCTTCACTACCCTAAAACCATTCGTCACAGAGCACCATTATTCACAGAGTAGACTATACCTTCATGACAGTCTCACCCACCACCACTACCCCATATCACCCCACGAATTATTTTTCCCACATCCATTTCTTTAAGCCCTCCCACACCCATTGATTCGTCGAGGATGTAATTATTTGACCATCAGTGCACTCAGACCACTGCTTCAACAACATCCACGTTGGAAGATCCAATATTGGCTTCAGTCTCACTGCCTACCTCTTTGCAGGTGCCATTCTCTTGCTCAACACTCCCTTTTCTTTACTCCTATTGACTCTTCCACGTCGCGATGCAGGTCATGTGGTAGACAAGGGCACTGTTACTTATTTCATCCAGTGCAAACACTGTCAAAAAAGGTACCTTGATTAAAATGACGATAATTACACTGAAAGGCACTTGATGTAAAGTTTCATTCTATCAGCTAAAATATCACTGCAGGCAAGTGTCACTTTCCTGTAGTATCGTAGCCCAGCAAGGACCATGAATCAACACCAGCAATTGTCTGTATATCAGGTTTTTTTTTGTTTCTCTCTCTCTCTCTCTCTCTCTCTCTCTCTCTCTCTGTATATATATTTCAGAGAGTGTGTGTGTGTGTGTGTGCGCGCGCTAAGATGTGTGTGTGTGTGTGTGTGTGTGTGTGTGTGTGTGTGTGTGTGTGTGTGTGTATGTGTGTGTGTGTGTGTGTGTGTGTGTGTGTGTGTGTGTGTGTGTGTGTGTGTGTGTGTGTGTGTGTGTGTGTGTGTGTAAGCAAAGTTTATGTTGTGCTGGATTAACAAATTCAATTGTTAAGTGGTAAAATAAATTGTGAATATGTTTTACCACATATACATTCTCTTAAGTTTTCCTGGGTGTACTAAGTATTTGGTGTGGGCCAGTACTTCGTTTGTCCTATCCAACTGGTGTACGAGTATTTACTATCCTTAAGCACCAAACCGCCAGCCTCCCTGCCTCCCACCGTCTGCATCGTCCTAAAGTTCCCCTAACTGCTCTTTCTCCCTCACCACTGCTGGCTTGAAACGTGAGTCGACCAACTCAGGGTTGACATTCACTGAGATGAGACTGAAAGCGCTGACTGTAACTGGTGGAGCGTCCTTGATGAACACGAGAAAGACATCTGGTGTCAGGACAGAACAGGGAAGATCGCCACTGCTGATACCTTGAAGGAACAGTTGCTTCCACAACAAAACCTGCGGAACAACCTGAGAGCAAACTTGAGAGAAAGTCGTAGGAAAAGGAAAAGAAGCTGTAGGAGAGCAGACTTAAAATTTAAGATTGTGCCAGACCCAGTCGAAGGCCTTTCATTGAACAGAGCAGTAACTTTACTTGAAATCCCAAGAAGAGGATGACAAGCAATTGATATGAAAGGATTCCCACTAAAGCGTCCCCGATGAAATTCATAGTGGTGACGAGAAGGTTATGAGATTATTTTTCTTCAAACTCTTCCCGTTGAGGATAGAAACAATTGTACTAGGGTTTATTTTTACGTATTTACTGTAGATAATTTTGTACTGTCCCTAACCACGATGTGCTGCATATGCATTTGCTACGCGACTTGTGGCGTGCTGGTGACTAGCGTTGAGATATAGCTGGAAGGTGATGATAAGGGGCTGGCTGGCTGTTTCCCTTCTATCTTTAATATATTCTAGCAATTTCCAAACTTCCCAAACTATTTATTTAGGATATATAGTAGTGAGGGCGTATATTGAGGAGATATCTAACCTCTCTCCATCTAAATATCTCTGCTTAAGCTCAGTAACCTCCTCTAGACGTAACAAGAACAAGGTACAAAATATCCTACTGAAGGGAATGAGTGCGCTGAGGGGGATTTGTTTACTCAGGATGCATCTGGAAGGGGATAATGAGGGACTGACTGACTGATTCCTCTTGGCAGCACTAGCCACACTTTTAACTGCTTCATTCTGGTGGCTCTTTGCTGTTTGTTTGTGCCATCTCCATGCGATTTTATATGGGTTAAGGAGAGAGAGAGAGAGAGAGAGAGAGAGAGAGAGAGAGAGAGAGAGAGAGAGAGAGAGAGAGAGAGAGAGAGAGAGAGAGAGAGAGAGAGAGAGAGAGAGAGAGAGTGAAGAATTATCTAACCCCCCAAAACTATCTCCTGTAACTTCGTCTGGTTGTAATTAAGAATAAAGATAATAACAGTGTTGTGATTAAACCATTTCATTATAATTACCTCATTCATATATCATTCTTGCTCCTTTCACGCAAGTATATTTTGCATGAGAGATTTTTTGGGCTAGGGTGAGAAATTTGATGGCTAGGGTGAGATACATTTCTGACCCCTCTCCTGGACTGAGTAACAATCATCTACAGTCAGGAAGAATAAGATCGTCGTACTGAAGAGATAAAAATGACACTTGAAAACCCGAAAATTTATTCCATTATTATTAAGATGTAGGGATGGAAAAGGCCAAAACAGGAGATGAATTAATTACAAAAACAAGAGGGGGAGACTCAAGCAACTACATTCCACACTGTACTCACACAACGCCTGTAGCTGGTGGAATGTTATCGTGGACGTTGAACTCTGAATTTCCTCCCCTCCCAGATGCCCTCTTGTTTTTGTGCTTTATAACAATGTCCTTTTGTTCGTTGTTTGATAATGCCGAGACACTTGTATAATATAGGTTAATGGGAACCTGTGCTGTGATGGCATGAATATAGTTTGAGGGAATTTCTGTAGATAGGCTGTTGAATTAGAGATATAAATATTGCTTGAGAGTCTGACATATATATACATACTTTCGACAGTAGTTGATACGGGTAAATACAGCTAATAATACCTAAAATGCAGCCAGTGAATCAGCAGTAGAGTCGAGCTTGGTGATTTTGAAGCAAACTACCAGAATGACTGCCCTGCGGATGTAGAAAACTCGGAGGAAGTAAGGTTTCTAAAGAGGCTGCGTTTCTCTTTCTGTCTTGTCTATTGCCATTTTGGAGTCAACAGTCAGGGGTAACTCAAGCCGGACTCCCTGTGGTACTCGTCATTCGTCGCCCTCCCATTCCTGTCCACAGTGTCATGATTTGTGTCGTGTTTCATAATCAGTTCCTCCATCACAATAACGGCTGGGAATGTCCTGGCTCCGTCCTCAGTACAAGATAAATGGTTTCGGTAAAGACATTAGTACAACCTCTATACATCATGAGTTATTAAAGTGTTTCCAGCCTCACCAGGAAGTAATGATGATCTCTTGTTCTTTGCCGTGTTCCCAATCTCACCAGGAAGTAATGATGTATTGTTGTGTTCTCATTCTCACCAGGAAGCACTAATGTGTTGATAAGAAGAGTTGTATATCCGATTACAGTGTGTCTACGGATATGGAGCTGATTAAGAACAGTCATTAAAGTTACCAAACGACAGTGTTTAGCCTGCGTACTTAGAGCAAACAAGTAATTTATACATAAGAAGAGCAAACTGTAAACTTGTTCAGCTACGTGTTGCTACCTTTCTCAAATACTAAACACAGTATACGCAGACAACTCGTTACTGGTACACATGACGGTGACCCTGATCTTGTGATGCAACGGTAAACTTGATATGAGGACGCTTTGTTTCCAGAGGCTTTTCATCTGCTATCTCTGACTGCTTAAATCACCTAGGTAAATAAAGTTCACAATGATGCGATATACAGTTTTCATACATAGAATCAGTCTTGGTGCATTTTAAAAACGTTGTGGGTTGTCATCACATAGAATAACAGGTTTAAACTTTGAACAATAAGGACTGCATTCGTTTGCTCAGAGAGGATAAGGCAGTTTCTAAGTGGGTCGTCTGGTTCTCTTTTGACTCCGAGAAGTCGTGTTCTCCTAAGCGAATGGCTACCAACAGTCGCAATATACATGCACAAATGAACTCTGCATACTTGATATTTTACTTGCTAATTATGTGAAGGTGATAATGCTTTATAACTAGGCAGGCCTTCGCTGTCGGACCTATTGTCTATTACAGACGCCATAATTGCAGAGGGGTGCTCCGCCACCCTTGTATTGCCCCACTGACGAGTGCAGGTGCCTTGCTCAGACATTCAATACAACTAGGGCATGGAGGGATGTGTCAGATGCTCTTGGCTGGCAATAGGTGATCAGTAAACCACACCCACTCTTAGAGCTAATAGCATTATGGACCACATTCGTTAGTAGCACCATAACTAGCTCCGAAGATGTCCATTCAGCTAGTTATTATCATTATTATTCCTGCTACGGTTATTGGTTGTACCTGGCCGCAGAATACTGACTACAGATATAAACTGGAAGACAAGGCAAACTACTTTATGACGGTTTTGTTGGTCATACTGTTTGAATGTATTGTGCTGTATTCTGAACCATACCACCAGCCTAATTCATAACGTCTTAATCAAAAGTGTTATATATATTACACAATACAGCAAAACGTAATCTCGCCAGTGTTTACATGCATACCAGTAACTGTACTGTATATTTATAGATAACATACCGTTCAAAAAATATATAATACACGGTTTTCCATTAGTTTTTGGAGATACTCACAGGATAATATTTATATATATTAGTATGCTTATTTTATCCAACATAAAAACTATGACAGCAATGCCTTATTTACACAGCATAATAACCGTGGGTCACAGCTGTGTTTAACCAACACATCAGAACCATGATGTGCAACAGTGATTACGGTATTTCATCTTACACACAGCAGCCATAGTACAAAATAGTTATTACCTATTGTTCAAGATAATTGGAATAGTTTGTAACAAAAATAAGCAGTGCTTCAGAGACTGCTTGAACTACTGTATGTTATTTATTTACGACGTCATATTACTAACACTGGTTACTTAAACACGTTTTATCATAAGCAAACATTGTCTCATTTAATGCTGGTAAAGCCAAATATAGATATTTTACTAATGGTCAGAGATATTGCATGATTCCTATATTACCTTCAATGCTACTAATATTCCTGTCTCTAAAAGAATTGAAATTCTCGGTGTTTCGCTTAACAATGCCCTCAGCTGGACCTGTCATGTTAGATCACTTGCTAAAACCGCCTCAAAGAAACTTGGATTATTGTACAGAATCAGTAACCTCTTCACTGACGGGCAGATAGCTATAACTTTTAAATCATGTGCGCTCTCAAGTGGAATATTGCTCACCTTTGTGGAATGGATGTGGAGAGGTTGCACTAAAACAACTGGACAAAATTCAGAACAAAGCTCTGTTGGAATTATTAACAACCCTGCCATTACAAATAAACTACCTCCCCTACAGGTAAGAAGGAATGTTGCCTCCCTTGCATTATTTCACAGATACTTTTATGGCAAATGTTCAGACGAAGTTGCATCCATTGTGCCACCTCTCCACTCCTTCCCCCGCGCTACACTGGTATCTGGTAGCGCTCAATGACTGGAATGTCACACAGCCACATTGCAGAACTTCTGCCTATCAGAATTCTTTTCTTCCCCGAATTGCAACTCTTTGGAACTCGCTTCCCCAGAGTTGTTTCCCTCCAAACCTCAACCTACGGCTGTTCAAGTCCAACTGTTACAGATTTTTTATGAATGGAGGACAACCAGTAATCTGGTGTAGGGATGAGTTTTTTATTCATTTGTTTTTCCTTCCTCTGTTTTGTTATCTAAAAAAGCAAAATGTCATACATTACACAGTAAATTCCATGCATAATCGGTCATATCAAGAATAATCATTACGTAATAATGGTGTTACCATATAATTTAGTTATAATTTACCTACAACTGATGCTGAGAATGGATACAGAGACCTAAAAAATGCCACATCCCAACGTCAGGCAGACACAGGCCAACGAGGCGGAGAGTCTGGGGGGGGAGGGGGCTGCCTTCCCCCAGGACTAGGATGCTTCTGGTGGTGTACTGATGGCTTTGAAAGAAATTATTATAAAAGCTATTCGAATCCTAGCACTATTAAGAGAGTATTCTCCTGAATGTGTGAGGGTAAACTGATTTGTTTTCGGTTTGTTTTGATACATACGGTAGGCTATCCATTATTCACCAGCAGTTTTCATAATAAATCTGAACATGAAATTTTAGCACACACATGAATTATTTTTACGTGTACGCATATAATCGTGTACTGTGTATATTTAATGATAAATATTTGGAGATCAGGGCAGTCTCGAGCAATATAAATGGCAAACTCGTTCCTCTCCCTCAGGGACATTCCTTCCCTGACGCTAGCAGGCAGAGGTGTATCCGCATCTGTACATTGTTAAGTGTGGTGCCAGGCGTGTATCTGTGCTCGTGATTGCTGCTGGTGATGAGTGTGTGGTGATGAATATGGTTGGAGCGATTATCAGCCTGTTGCCCTCAACCCGTGCCTGAAATGTTTTAGGGTAGTTGTGCCGCAGGCTGGGGTGTATGAATATCAGCCATGTATAGGCTGAAGGGTGTAGGTGAAAGATTGGACCCCCTGTGGAACTCCGTTAGGGAAGTTTCGTGTACGTGATGACTTGTCCTGAAGCGTTTTGACAAGACAACATTTGGTATTGTTCTCCATGTTTGTGTTGTAGGCGGTTTCTGTTGGGAGGTGGCATCAAAGACTTTTTTAATGTCTGTTGTTAGCAGTGTACACATCGTGCGGGTCTGGCAGAGTTAATGCTGTCAGGTATGTTGTGTTAGGTTGATTAGTATATATAGTGTCTGTGAAGTTTAGTGCTTTAAAACCATGTTTTGAGGAAGAATGGGAGAAAATGATGAAGTGTGACTTGTTTTAAGATGTATGCGTTCAGATAATTTGGATGGCACGTAAAATAGTGTTATGAGTCTGTGTGAAGCAGGGCGTGCTTGGGCCTTGTTTAGTCTGAAGTAGAGTGATGTCCATGAAAAGTGCCTGTA
The DNA here is from genome assembly GCF_032717465.1 of Coenobita brevimanus. NCBI lineage: Eukaryota > Metazoa > Arthropoda > Malacostraca > Decapoda > Coenobitidae > Coenobita > Coenobita brevimanus. Next base: position 9,711,224 of record NC_136980.1, on the reverse strand, counting down.
AGATTTTCAGGGAAATGAGTTTACGGGACTGCTTTCATTAGTGCTGCTTGATGTTGAGGCAAGGCCATGTGTGTATCCAATATTAAGTTCTAGAATTTTAGGGTGTCATTCCAGTGGATGGGATTGGTTAAAGAGGGAGATTATTTTGAGGGTACTAGCACATAAGCCCAATTCCAGCTACACCCCCCTAGGGATCATCTCCTCCACCCACCTATGTTCTCCCATTGACCTCGTTTCATTCCATTAACCCATTTTCCTCCCTGGACGTATCTTTTCCCCTTAAACACATTTCTCACCATTGCTTCAGGAAAGACTTAGTGGAGAAGTTGGCTATTGCCTTGAGTAACCCCTGTCATGGATGGGCTTCTCACAGACCAAATGGAATCGTATACAGGGAGCTAAATTCTTCTAACAAGCATGGGATTAATTTCAAGGATAATAGTAAAATCCAAGACAGTTTTTCTGGTCCAGGTAGTGTTGGTCCACTTGGTTACTCCGCGACAGGATCGATGTGATTGGTGGCTGGATAGACCCCTCGCATCGACAGCACCCATGCCCACTGTCCGTCCACTTCTGACATTCGGGGAAACACCACTTGAAGCCCTCTTTTCACCGCTTTGAACTGCAGATAGAAGAGTGACGGATAGATAGATATAATAGCAGTAGTAGTAGTAGTAGTAGTTTCAGGCCAAAGCTAGTCTTCTCCGGTCCACCGTCCTCCTCTCAGGGGATAATGAGGGCACTGGGGGACGTCTGTATGACCGGGCCCGCCACCACGTGAAGGCATCCCTCTCCTGCACCCAAGTGATTAGACAACATGAAGTGTTATAAGCGTTCACTACGAGGATGTCTGATGTCTTACTCTTGTTTTTCTCATACACACACACACACACACACACACACACACACACACACACACACACACACACACACACACACACACACACACACACACACACACACACACACACACACACACACCTGAGATTCTAACAAAGGTGTCTTCGATTCGACCCTACTTCTTTAAAAACATCGCTCTCCGGCTCAGTGGTAACGCTCTCGCTTAGCATCTGCTAAGACGGGGGTTCGCACCTTGGGCGAAAAATTTCACTGACGAAACAGATGGTCATTGTCCTCCTTGAGCAAGAGGATGGGTGTGTGCGTGTGTGAAGGTCAAGGCTTTGCCCTTAGATCGGACTATATGTGCTCTCAGCTCTCTTCCGGGAGGGTAAAATGCTGATGATCACAACCATCACGTGATGCTGACCGACCCGGTGAATTACACACACACACACACACACACACACAAAAGCTATATCGCCTTGCCTTGCTAAAAGCGGACGATAAAAATATATGGTGACTGACATTCGGTCGTCTTCGATCAAATCTTCACCAAAAGTAAGGGAAAATACTAATTATTTTCCTTATTAATTGCAAAATCCAAACATAGTATTGTTCAGCAAGTACTTAACATTACGTCAAAGCTATTTTCACACGATATTTATCCATTTCTAAACACGAATTATTATGATACTACGAAAAATATCAATGTCAATATTTTAAACTTCCTCTCATCCCCAAACTCGCAAATGGTCAATCATTCGAACGAGGGAAGGAAACAAGTGGGCGAGAACACTGCAGCCAGAGTTTGCTCCCCAGGTCAGCGAGTGGGTGGGGGGGGGTGAAGTAAGGCAGCCTCTAATAGTGCAATTTTGTGGAAATATAGAACGTGCAAATATGACCTATACCTTTAAGTAATCCACAGTAAGAAATGATATGACGATGTGAAATAAACTTCAAAATTAACTAAAATCTTTTATTAATGTCAAAATACTCTTTTAAAAAAATACAACACTGAACTTTCTTTTTATAAGTAATACAATTGCATTGTCATCCTTTAAATCAAGTCTTACCAAACCTGATTGACGTCTGAACTGTGTGTGTGTGTGTGTGTGTGTGTGTGTGTGTGTGTGTGTGTGTGTGTGTGTGTGTGTGTGTGTGTGTGTGTGTTGTCCACACACCTACACATCAGGTGCAACTTTATAAAGAGTATTATTTCTCTATCTATCTACCTGTGTATGTGACAATGTATATGTATCCATTTAGAGTGTACATGTATACATGTCTCCCTGTATATGTATATATGGATAGCATATATATGTGCATGTAGCGTATGTATATATATGCACATCTGTACACATACCCATATCTTTATACATGCGTCCCTATCCTGTACATACAGTACATACAGTGCCTGAATATATACATGTATGTAGAGATATATACGTATATGTATGTGTGCATATGTGCCTCTCTCTGCATACTTATGTACAGTCGTGGCCATAAATAATCACCTATACTCCTGTACCCCATGCCTCAGACTGGCTCCTTTATGCGCGGCAATTCACACTGGAGTAAGAGGGGCTGAGAGGGAGAGGCCGGAGAGAGAAGGGCAGGTGGGTGGGGGGACGAATGATGGTGCTTGGGTGGAGTGAGGGAGGGGAGGGAGGGTAGGCAGGGGAGGGAGAATGAAATGCGAAGTTGTGGCCACATAATTGTCTATTTTCTTTCATTCAGGGCATCATATAAAGGAGTTACTATTCGGTACATAAAGCTGCATTACACCTTGTATAGCGACGTCAGATAACAGGCTTTAGATAGGTGGTGATATCAAGGACTGGTTCGTGAGAGAAGTATACTGACGTGACAGATCAATTATTAGTGCAGAGCCATCGAGACTGAGTTGGCCCAGATTGTCAACACGTGGATAAGGCGACCATAGGCCCGCCTTAAGGCGGGACAGTCTCGCTTTTTTTTTTTCTTTTTTTTTTTTTTGCATCTGTCCCGCTTTTTAATTGTGAGTAAAACGTCCTGCTTTTTTGTGCAAATTATCTAAAATATCCCGCTGTTAGAAAATTACTATTACATTAGATATAATATAACCTTCTTTTATGAAATTATGATGAATTAGTAAAATTATGCCTAATCCAAACCAAATGAAATACCGAATTGTTAATATAAAATCTGTAATACTAACTGGTAACTTTGGTCGGCCCATTCACCGTACCGTACTGTATATTGGTCATTGGAGTTCGTTTGAGACATTGGTGTTTAATCAGCAGCCTCAGGGTGAGGTGTTGCGTAGCAGTCGTCGCTGTCACTCGCATTTAAGTCAGTGTATCTCTCTCTCTCTCTCTCTCTCTCTCTCTCTCTCTCTATTTATATATATATATATATATATACACACACACACACGTGACAATGTCCCGCTTTTAGCTCCAATAAAACTGGTCACCTTATGCGTGGAAGCCAGAGAACGAGAGGACACGGGCCCGCCTCCTCCAGCACACCAAAGACGAGTGGGAGCTGTTCAGACGAAACAAGCAAACCGTCAACGACATTGTTTTCCCTGTGCCGCGAAGCCTGCATGAGGTTTTTAAGGCATGAGGCCACTGGACTACTTACTAAGGCTTTCCTGGTTGCTTTGGCTTGACCAGTGTCGGTAAACATTGACAGAGATATACTTTGGGAGTTTGGGAAGGATTTTGTTTCATTTTCCCTCTAACAGGTAATGAGAGATACCGGTACTATATCCACCCATGAGCACAGACATCAAATTTATTTACCTTTTACGCACATCTATTTTAAATAGCCTTTTCATATAGAGATGTCATTAAATAATTATTGAATTTACATAAGGGTGACTGTATAGAGGGAGTGTATACCGCGAGGGTGATCATATTTACTGTGGACACAGCCATGTCAAAGGTTGCATATAATATTTAGTTCCAAAAATTAATTACATGTAAGGGTAGAGGACGTTTCTTACACAAACATTACGGAAGTCAAAGCCATCCATATTCCATTCTGCGTCTGAAGTCAAAATACACGGATAAACACAAATATCTGGCTCCGCACAAATGTTGATGTCACGTCAGTATACTTCTCTCATGGACCAGTCCTTGATATCACCACCTATCTAAAGCCTGTTATCTGACGTCGCTATACAAGGTGTAATGCAGCTTTATGTACCGAATAGTAACTCCTTTATATGATGCCCTGAATGAAAGAAAATAGACAATTATGTGGCCAAAACTTCGCATTTCATTCTCCCTCCCCTGCCTACCCTCCCTCCCCTCCCTCACTCCACCCAAGCACCATCATTCGTCCCCCCACCCACCTGCCCTTCTCTCTCCTGCCTCTCCCTCTCAGCCCCTCTTACTCCAGTGTGAATTGCCTTCCATAAAGGAGCCAGTCTGAGGCATGGGGTACAGGAGTATAGGTGATTATTTATGGCCACGACTGTACATATGTGTGTGTTATTGTATCCCATTGCTCATTCCTAAACTTGTAATGCTAGTTACTACAACTTTGTACCATGTATGTGTCATTGTATCTCTGTGTTCAATACTGTGCTTATACTCTTAATTACTTCTATATCTTTTATGCCATATATGTGTAATGCAACACTTTGCTCTCACACACCCCTCCCTGCTTGACCTTCAGCGACAGTGTTCCCCAGAGTGTTGGGACTTGTACTGAGTGGTATATAAAGAACCTCAGTAAAAAATAAACAATGGTGTCTGGTTTCATTATGTAATAATGCCGTGCACCTCTCGGCGTTACCCAGCATATGGGCCCATGGGGTACTGTGGGCTATAATATCGATCCTCTTTTTGGTCAAACAATTATGACTCCTATACCATATTACCTGTGGCTTATTGGGTTTTCGAAGGTACAGTCATTAAGGTTCAAAAGTAATTGCTCTTCACCTCGTTGTTTTTCGACAGGAGGTGGGTTGATATTCGTGTCCCTAAAAGTACTTCCACACATCCCTTGACGTCACCCGGCAGTGAAGGAACGGCTCATTTTTAAGAATTTTTAGTGAGGCCGCATAAGGGAAGTGGGTAACTGTGCTTATTTTAGGCATTTTTTGGTAAGGTCATGTAAGGAAATCAAGTAACTCAGCTCATTTTAAGCATTTTAGGTGAAGCTGCACAAGGAAAGTGGGTAATTTTGCTCATTTTAGGGATTTCTGGTAAGGCCGCATAAAAGCAGTGAGTTGGGGCTGCACACTGAGCCCTAATCGGACACAGAGTCGTATTCCAAGTGGCTGAAGATTGCGTTACACCTCTTACGTAGCGACTTTGAGAGAGAGAGAGAGAGAGAGAGAGAGAGAGAGAGAGAGAGAGAGAGAGAGAGAGAGAGTACAAATACCTGTAGAGCACCCTGATATCCCAGCATTGAGATGTGCGTGAACAATATGGGTACTGCAGATGGCCGAACAGATCCCAACACCAGCACATCACCTGGAGGCCACGTCAGCACTACGAGTATAGCGTGCACGGTGCCTTCCTTCTGAGTGTACCTGCAATGGAAGGTACGTTAAGAGTCGACGGTACAAAGGAGCACAAAGGAAAGCAAACAGCAACAGATCTATTAGTTCTTTAAGGGACGTTTGTTATAGCGTGGGTTATAACTATATTGAATGACCGTCACGTGTCAGATGTAGTCAGATTGGTGGGTTGATTCGACTATACCCTTTCTACTCTAACGTGGCCTAAAATTGCCATCTGTCCACCTTGAATGCTAAGTTGTAACAAGGGATTAACACTAGAATATGCTGCTAGTCACGAAGAAGGGCCATATAAAGGATGTCAAGCCGTAGTACTGTCTTTTTCTGCCACTGAGCTACCGGAAAGAGACTGTAAAAGAACGAAAATCTGAATCTAGTTAAAGTAAAAAAATTATGATCTATAACTTAATGACAAAGGATAAAAAGGCCATAACTCGAAGGTCAGGTGTCGTCAGATTGGTGTCTTGATTTGACAAGTAACGAAGGAGACTCATACGTACCTAAGGCCCATTGAATTTCCAGCAGCAGCGACTATTCACGTTATAGGCATAGTCCAGTTCCGCCAGGTGATAAAAAATACTGTAGCTGACATACGAGATTTCTCAACATTTCTTACAGCTACATATTCGCCTGTAGGGTATTTATAATATTTCTGATATCGACATAGTTTGCATCCACAGCACACAAAGGGTATATGAGTTTAATGTGCAAAATAAACCTGCAAAATATACAGTATGTCATGAGAAGCTGGACATGACACACTATCACCCATATATATTTTAGGAGCAGATGGACATTGCAAACCCTCACTCATTACACATTCTAGGAGAGGAAGCACATTACTCCATAAATTTTCATATTTGTTTCAGCGTAAACTTGTAATGAAAGATATGTCAGGAGCAGAAGGCCATTGCACCGTCTCGCCCATACATACTTTCGTCTAGTTGCTTTAATATCTTGTGTTTCTAAAGTCTCTGAATCTATCCTAAACAGGCAGATTTTGACGCAATTTTCCTTCCATAACCTTCTTTCTGACCGCCAGTACGAGTTTCGCCAGGGACGCTTCACTGGCGAACTCTCTCTTAGCTATTTGTTCAGCTGATTCTTAGTTATCCTTCTTTCAGGACTGGCGAAACTGTTGGCACTGTACTTGTAACGTCAAAAGCTTTCGACCGCATCTGGCACAGTTTTTTTTATTTTCATATTGTTCCCTTGCTGTTTCTGTTCTTCCATCTGCGCCTTAATCTCAAGCTTCCTTTTTGGTCGTTCTGTAGCTGCTGTTGTACACAGCTAAGGTTTCTTTTCCAAATCTGTCAGCAGTGTCCTCAGGGTTCTGTCCTGTCACCAACCTTCTTCCTTCTATTCGTCTATGATCTGAACTGCACACCTAACCCTATTCACTCGTATGCTGACGACTCCACCCTTCACATATCCGCCCGCTACTCTCAGCATCCATCACAGTAGTTACTTAAGCATTCACAGGATGGGGCTATGGCACATATAATTTATGATCTGGCCATCATTTCTGATTCGGGTAAAAAATAATATTGTTTTTATCATCATCATCAGCAGCAGCAGCAGGTGAGGAGTAGCAACTTCCAGAGAGCCCAGATTTACCCAGTCCAATGGGCCACGCTTCCATGCACTCATCATTCAAGCCCCCGAAATCCTGGCTCTATCGGATACGCCAAAAACATTCACCGCGTTCTGTGGCTTCTCATAAACGTATCCGACTGAGTAAATTCGGACACTGCTACGTTAAAAAGGGGTGCCAAATGCCTGATCATGCACTTCTCCTCACAACATTCATCCAGCCAGCTCGACCTCTTGTCAGTTCCCTAGCCTCATTGACTTCCGAACCTCTCTTCCTCACACACTCATCCACCATATCCCTCCACCTTCTCCATGGCCTACCTCGCCTCCTTCCTCCTTCAGATGCGCTCAGATATACCTTTTTCACTACTCTATTGTTATCCATTCTCTCCACATGACCATACCATCTCAGTACACTCCCTTCGATTCTGGTGTCCACCGACTTCCTCACTCCTGTCCACCCTCTGTACTCCTCATACATTCCTTAGCAGTCCCATCTCCACTGCTTTTACTCTTGACTTTTCATTTTCATTCCACACCGTAGTCTCACATCCATATGTTAAAGTTGGCACTAACACTTTTTCATGTAAGCCTCGTTCAGTTGCAACACTCAAGCCTATGTTTCTTATCAAGACCTTCATTGCACCAGCTACTTTTCTTCCTTGGGTCACTCTACTTTCCACTTCTTTTGCATATTTTCCTCTCTTTTCTATCACTGTACCCACGTATTTGAACTCTCTCACCAATTCCAGTCTTTCTCCATTCATTGTAACGTCACACTGGGAGTTATTCTCTCTCTCAATAACCATCACTTTACTCTGTTCTACATTTACTCTCAAGGCACGACACTCACACACATCAGCATAACTCTGCACTAGCCTGCCAAGTTCTTGTCCGGTACTTGCAAGTAGTTCTGCATCATCAGCATACAACAAATTTGAGATATTCTATCCATCACCATTCATTACCAACGCCATCCCTCTCTCCATTACTAGCGTTTTTACTTCTCTTATCATCCCATCCATATGTATATTGAACAACCATGGGGACATCACACAACCTTGTCGCACGCCCACACCGATCGTGAACCATTCACTTAGATGCCCATTAACCCTGAAACATGCTTCACTACCATAATAAAAATTCTTGACAGCACCTAGCAGCTTACCATCTACACCATACATGTGCAAAACTTTCCACAATCCTTCCCTGTCCACTTTGTCGTATGCTTTTTCCAGATCCATGAATGCCATAAACACCTTATGGCCCTTCTCACAAGCCTACTCTGCTATCTGTCTCACTGCACATATTTGATCCACACATCCTCTGCCACTCCTAAAGCCACCCTGTTCGTCACTCATTAGGACTTCTGATATCTTTCCTACTTTCTCCATAATAATTCTACCATATACCTCCCCTACCACACTTAATAAACTTATGCCACGATAATTTTTGCATTCACTTCGGCCACCTTTATTTTTGTACAGGGGTATAATCACAGCCTTTTTCCATTCTGCAGGCACAGTTTCACTCATCCATGCCTTCTTACATATCTCCAACAAGCACTTCATTCCACTCTCTCCACTACACTTAATCATCTCTGCATACACCTCCACAACCCCAGCTGCTTTCCCATTTTTCAGCCGCTTCACAGCACTCTTCACCTGTGTGAGTGTCACGTCTCCTGGCACTGCATTCCTTCTCTGCACACCCCCAAAACCAATCATGTTTACAGCCGCTCGGCTCTCTCTATTCCCATTCATCAGGCTTTCAAAATATTCTTTCCTTCTGGTCCTGACTTCATCCCCATGGGTTAGTAATCTACCACGTACGTCCTTCACATCGTCACATTTCTTTCCACTTTCACTTCTACATTTCCGCACCTCTTTCCAGAATAACTTCCTGTTCTCAGAGTAGTTCGCATTCATTTTTCTTCCTAGATCATCATTTACCTCCTTCTTTTTCCTCTTCACTAGTCTCTTTACATGCTTCTTGCTCTCAATATTTTCAGTTCTTATTTCAAACCACTTTAGCCACTTCTTCCTCTTTTCTTCCACCGCTCTCTTAACCTCCTCATCCCACCATGCCATACCTTTCTTCTTTGTTGTTACTCTTGCCACACCACACACCACTTTAGCATTCCTGACTAAACAATCCCTATATGCATTCCACAGGCTGTCCAGATCCATTTCATTCCAGTTCACTGATTCTAACTCCTCCTCTACTTTGGTCCTGTAATCATCTGCCATTTCTTTGATCCTCAGCTTCTCAACTTTCATTCTTTCTCCCTGACTGCTCCTCTCTCTCCTGGTCCACCTCACTCCTCTCGGCTTCATCTTGCATACCACAGTCATATGATGACAGACCTTCACATCGTCCTCTCACGGCTCTCGTATCAGCCACCATTCCCAGCATCGACCTCTCTACGAGCACGTAATCAATCAGGCTTCTTTCAACACGATCCCCGTTCCTTCTATGCCATGTTTATTTATGTGCATCTTTGTGTTTGAAATACGAGTTACAAATGCACAACCTCCTCTCCTGACACATATCCTTTAGTCTCTTCCCATTATCATTTTCTACCGGTACTCCATTGCAACCCATTATGTGATCCTCAGGACCAATGCTTACTCTTTTTTTAGTGCATGAGAAACTCAGTTCCTACAATTTTTTACTCGTCATAACCTTCCCCAAGAATATTCCATAATATTTAGCAACAAACGCAGACCATCATCATCTCTCAATATCCTTGAAGTTTCTTTCTCTAAGGACCTATGACGGAAAGATCATATTACCCGCCCCGCAAAATCCACTTCCAAAATTGGATGTGCTAAGCCGACTGTGTGTTTTGTTTACCCCTGCGCCGCTGGTAATATCGTGTTGGGGCTTTATTCCCTCCTGTGTGGAGAACGACTCCCATATTTGGGGGGGTTCCTCACATATAGCTTTTCTAAACACAGTGGAGCCAAAGGCTTTTCGCCTCATTAACTCTCCTCCTCTCATCGACTCTCTTCAACTTCTCTCTCATTTCGATGTGTTGCATTGGTATGTATCCCTATGTCGCTGGTCGTTGTTTTGTCTGAACTTCTGCCTGTATGCCTCCATCACGGCCAACGCGTAGGCACCTGTCTGGCAGCACATTCCCAGCCTTTCTCTGTCCGACACTATAATGCATGAGTTAACTGTTACTCTTAGTCATTCATATATGCTACAGGTCAACTCTCGAACTGTCTTCCTCGGACTGGATTTCCCTCTGCCTATGATCCTGAGTTTGTCAAGAAGTCTGGAAGTGATTGGATTTGTTATTTGGCTTTCATTTCTTTTGTTTTTCTCTTGGAAAGAAAAACTGAGCGAACTTTTTCCCTTTGATTCCTTCTTTCTCGCATAAAATAAAAATCACTCATTATGTGACATAATTTTTACCTTGTCTTTGAGTGAACCTTTAGAGGAGGATGTGTCAAGAGCACCAGGACACTGCATTCTCGCTTTACGATCTGGTCATCTGGAAGCTCCTTACCTATATACATTATGGCAGACACACGCGTAGTACACATATATTGCCGATAGAGTCCAAACATGTGGTGCACGTACACCCGCGAACCAAAGTTTCGGTACCCCCCTCGATGGAAGGAAGTGGAAGTCAGGGTTAGAGAGAGGGCAGGTGAACGGACAACCGTCAGTGGCACTTTGGAACTGAGCTACGAGGCGAATAGTGAGAAACCTAATGACACTGAATTCGAAACATTTCCATGCTATTCACCTGCAAAACATTATGCGTTCGTAACATACATACTGTAACATATAACATAGACTACTGTGTTATCATGGTGTCCTGTGATACTGACCCATCTGTTTCGGATCCTCATCACACAAATAAAGCACCGAGCCTGTTGTATATAAGTTGTAACTTGTCATCATAACTGTAGTCATAATTTTTGTGAATGTTATCCCTGGATTGTCTATAGCTATAATATAGAATGATTGTGAATTTAATGTTAATTTTCACAGTAGTTGTGCGGATGGTTATATATGTGGCAATTATTTTATGTGGACGACTAAACCACATTGTGATGGACAGCGGAGAGCATTCGCCAATAATTTACTATAACCAGATGAAATTAGATGTAAACAACACAAAATATTATGAGACAACGAAGACACAGCTGTGGTATCCTGCTCCACCTTGTTATCAAGGCCTTAACTGGGGCTTCACCTCATACGTGCATTATTTTCCTTCAGTCTCTGCCTCTTTTATTACTCTTACTTCCCGGTATCCTCTTACTGCGAGTCGTCATATTCCTTGGAGGGTTTCTTGTCGTCCGGTCCTATAACCCGTACTGTATTACATTATTCCTCGCATCATCACTCCCAGACAAACAACGTTAGCACAAGACTGCTGAATCTGTTTATACCATTATTGCCACTGCCACTACTATTCCCCCTTTCCCCATTGTGTCTACTGCAATTCCCCTCACAGTACTACTACTGCTGCTCCTATTACTACTCCACTATAAATCTGTATAATAATAAATATGATTGTCCTTATGTCTGTGTATCTGTTAATCATAATTATTGTCCCTGTCCCACCGTCGACAACTCGTCACTTACCCCGCACCGCTACCCCAGTTGCACCCCACCCCCCTCTCTCCCACCCGCCATGAGCTCTATTCCTCCCCCACTCCGAACCATTTTACCCCTCACCTCCTTCTTGGGCCACCAGGCCTGTTGTTCACCTTTTACCGGTGAATATACGTGGCATGCATTAATAAGAATAATTATAAAATTGACAGCAACAACATACATCTACAGTATTCCGAACATTACATAATTATAAAAGTGGCAGACCCAAACGTGCCTATATTACGGAGCTCTGATATATTAACCACAGAACCGACCACAGACCGTTCCTATCATTGCCACTGGACCTTACCTGTAGCACTTCACCATAGTAATACAACCCACTGAAGTCCTTTGTGGGATCACTACACATGTTTGGGAAAAATAACAGCGCACAACATGCCTACAACCCATTAAAATACACCTGTGACGTTTCACTGACATCCATTAAATTGCCTAGAAGTTGCGGACAAACAAACACACGGCTGGACACAGACTGAGGCCGAATGTCTCGCATCGGTATATGACAACCTGACAAAACTATTACGATCCTGCTTTGTAGGTGTCATCATAGTTAAAATAATAATAATAATAATAATCGTAGTAGTAGTGGTAGCAGTAGTAGTAGTAGTAGTAGTAGTAGTAGTAGTAGTGGTAATCACATGTTAATATCCATGATACAGAGGAGGACAAACACCGTAATCTCCCTGATAAAACAAGTGAAAACAGCTGTGACATATAAATCCAAACAGTGCCATAATATGCTATAATGGTAGGGTTATAGTAATACTAAATTAATGTTTGACCGCAACCCAACCTTCTGTTATGGCAAACAGATTCTGCATTGCGTCGACACATGCTATTCCAGTGTGTGTCCTTCTCAGTGTCGTGCCTAATAACATGTGATTAATTATTATTATTATTATTATTACTACTGTGATGACACCTGCAATGCAGGATCACGAGTTTTGTCAGGTCGTTACATACCGATGCGAGACATTCTGCTTCTGTCTGTCTGTGTCCAGTCGTTTGTTTGTTTGTCCACTAACTTCTCCTAGGCTATTTGATGGATGTCAGTGAAACATCATATGCTTATTTTAGTGGTTTGTAGGCATGTTGTGCATTGTTATTTTTCCCGAACATGTGTAGCGATCTCACAGAGGACTACAGTGGGTTGTATTACCATGGTGAAGCGCTGTAGGGAAGGTGCAGTGATAATGATAAGAACGGTCTCTGGTTAATATATCAGTGCTCCGTAATATAAGCACGTTTGGGTCTGCAGTTATTAAGTGTAATGTTAGGAACACTACAGTACACATCTACGATGTTGTTATTATTATATTATTATCGCCTACCTTTAGAAGGCGGAGCGATCATGTTTTTAACTGCATCTGTGTGTGTGTGTGTGTGTGTGTGTGTGTTCCTATTATATCTCATGAACGGCTTGAGCTATCAACATGAAGCCTTCAGTGTATCAAGATATAGCCAAAATCTTGGAGGAGTTCGAAAATGGCAACTCGGGGTCAGAGTCATGGTCACCAAACTAACAGCTAAAGGTCAACTAGTTTTTATTGCCTGCCTTTAGCACCATTAAATCTCATGAATGGCTTGAGCTATCAACATAAAACCTTCATGGTATCAAAATATGGCCTAAAGTTTGGACTTGGCAAATAGAATATTTTAGAGGGCGATTACCGCTTAGCTCTCAAGTGCCTTCTTTTTTTATTATTAATGCATGCCACGTATATTCACCGGTAAAGGGTGGACAACAGGCCTTCTGGCCCAAGGATGAGGTGAAGGGTAATGTGGTGTCGGAGTGGGGGAGGAGTAGAATCCATGGTGGGTGGGAACTGGAGTAGCGGTGCCGGGTCAGTGACGAGTTGTCGACGGTGGGACAGGGACAATAATTATGATTAACAGATACACAGACATAAGGACAATCATATTTATTATTATACAGATTTATAGTGAAGTAGTAATAGGAGCAGCAGTAGTAGTACTGTGAGGGGAATTGCAGTAGACACAATGGGGAAAGGGGGAATAGTAGTGGCAGTGGCAATAATGGTATTAACAGATTCAGCAATCTTGTGCTAACGTTGTTTGTTTGGGAGTGATGATGCGAGGAATAATGTAATACCAAACTACATGCACAGTACACACTACACTTCCTATTCAAAATTCAACAAAAATGGCGTCGATTAATCAAGCCTCAGAGTCCCCAGGGGGAGGGACCATAAATGCCCCCGCCATCTGCCCCTCTCCCGGTGATGACTCGAGGTGCCTGGAACCACTGTCTGACTCTCTTCTTCTTCATTTCTGCAACATTCGCGGCCTTTCATCTAACTTTCGCTCTGTTGAGCACCACCTCTCCTCCTCTAAACCTCACCTTCTTTTTCTGACGGAGACTCAGCTGTCTGAGGCAACCGACAGCAAACCCTTTTCTGTATCCTCCTACTTTCTCTATACTCATTTCAAAGCCAAAGGTGGCTGTTGTGTATACATACGCAACGACTTATCTTGCTCTCGTGTTCCTGAACTTGATTCTTCTGAATTCTCCACACTCTGGCTTCGGCTTTCCTGTCATTCTCTGACTAAATATATCTGTGCTGTTTACTTATCCCCTAATTCTACTGACTATCAAAAATTCTTCGACTATCTTACTTCTACGATGGAACACATTCTGTCCATTTCTCCTTTCTCTGAAATCTCCATTCTTGGAGATTTCAATGTTCACCACCACCTTTGGCTCTCCTCTCCTTTCACGGATCCACCTGGTGAACAAGCCTACATCTTTTCTATCCTTAATGACCTGGAGCAGCTTGTACAGCACCCTACCCGTATCCCTGACCGCCTTGGAGAGAGCTCCAACATACTTGACCTCTTCCTCACAACTAATCCTTCTGCTTACTCTGTTAATCTTTTCTCTCCGTTGGGCTCCTCCGATCACAACCTTATTACCTTAACCTGTCCTATCACTCCGGTACGGCCTGTGGACCCTCCAGGGAAACGTCGTCTGTGGCATTTTGGAGCTGCGAAGTGGGAGGCCCTCAGGCAGTACTTCTTTGATTTTCCCTGGAATGATTATTGCTTCCATGGCCGTGAGCCATCTGAGTGTGCCTTGCGCATTACGGAGGTTATTCTCTCGGGCATGGAAGCATACATTCCTTTCTCATATCCTTTGACTAACGCAAGAAAGCCTTGGTTTAATCACGCTTGTTCTAATGCTGTCCGCAACAAGGAGAAGGCCTACAAAAGGTACCGGAGCCAACCCACCCCTGAATCACATCATCTTTTCGTTTCTGCCTGGAATCGTGCTAAGTCTGTTCTTCGCTCTACTAAAAATAATTTCATCCATACTAAATGCTCTCAACTCTCCAACTCGAATTCTTCCAGCTCCTTCTGGCACCTTGCCAGAAATCTTTCTAACAACTTTACCTCATCATCCTTCCCTCCTCTTTTCTACTCTAATGGTTCTGTAGCTATTTCTTCTACTGATAAAGCAGATCTCTTCGCACAGACTTTCTCCTCCAATTCCACCTTAGACGATTCCGGTGCTGTTCCTCCATCTCTTCCCCCCTCTGACTTCCTCATGGCTGACATTAAAATTTCTTCAGTTGATGTATTTTCTGCCATCACTGGCCTCAGTACTAACAAGGCATATGGGCCTGATGGGGTCCCTCCTGTTGTTCTCAAGAACTGTGCTTCTGTGCTTACACCCTGCCTAGGCAAACTCTTTCGCCTTTGTCTGTCAACTTGTACCTTTCCTTCTTGCTGGAAGTTTGCTCTCATTCAGCGAGTCCCAAAGAAGGGTGACCACTCCCAACCCTCCAACTATCGTCCAATTGCTTTAACGTCCTGTATTTCAAAAGTTTTCGAGTCAATTCTTAATTGAAAAATTTTAAGGCATCTTTCCTATCACAACCTTCTTTCCGATCGTCAGTATGGGTTCCGTCAGGGACGCTCCACTGGCGATCTTCTCACCTACCTTTCAGACTCCTGGTCATCCTCCTTTCGGGACTTTGGCGAAAGCTTTGCCATTGCACTTGACATCTCAAAGGCTTTCGATCGAGTCTGGCATAAATCTTTAATTTCCAAACTGCCCTCCTACGGTTTCTATCCTTCTATCTGTGCCTTCATCGCTAGCTTCCTTTCGGGTCGTTCTATAGCCGCTGTTGTAGACGGCCATCATTCTTCTCCTAGATCTATCAACAGTGGTGTTCCTCAGGGCTCTGTCCTATCACCAACTCTCTTCCTTTTATTCATCAATGATCTTCTAAGCTGTACATCTAACCCTATCCACTCATACGCTGATGACTCCACCCTTCACCTTTCCATTCGGTTCCCACAACGCCCATCTCAACAGTTACTTCAACAAACAAGGGTTGAGGCTATGGCACACCTAATGTCTGACTTGGCTCGTATCTCTGACTGGGGTAAAAATAATATGGTTGTCTTTAATGCATCTAAGACTCAGTTCTTACACCTATCAACCCGACAAAATCTTCCACAGGTATACCCACTAATGTTTAATAATATTCATCTTAATCCTGCATCATCCTTGAACATGCTTGGGGTTTCATTTACTCGGGACTTATCTTGGAGAGATCATATTACATCTCTTGTAAAATCTGCTTCCAAGAGATTGGGTGTGCTAAGCCGACTCCGCTCTTTCTTTACCCCTGCACAATTGTTGACTCTATACAGGGGTTTTATCCGCCCCTGTGTGGAGTACAACTCTCATGTGTGGGGAGGCTCCCCACATACAGCTCTTCTCAATAGGGTGGAGTCAAAGGCTTTTCGTCTCATTAACTCTCCTCCTCTTACTGACTCCCTTCAACCTCTGTCTCTTCGCCGCACTGTTGCATCTTTATCTCTTTTCTATCGCTACTTTAATGGTCACTGCTCCTCTGAACTGTCTGCTTGCATCCCTCCACCTCTACGACGGGCGCGTAGCACCCGTCTAGTGGCAAACTCTCATCCCTTTTCTGTCCAACTCTCTAATGCAAGAGTTAACCGTTACTCCCAGTCTTTCATTTATACAACAGGTCAGCTCTGGAACTGTCTCCCTCTATCTGTATTTCCTGCTGCCTATGATCTCCAGTCTTTCAAACGCAGTGTGTCCAGGCATCTCAAAATGATCGGATCTTGAATTTGGCTCTCTATTGTATTTTGTTTTTCTCTTGGAGGGAACTGTTACTGCGGGCTCATGGCCTTTGGTTCCTTCTTCCTCGCATAAAAAAAAAAAAAAAAAAGGACCGGACGACAAGAAACCCTCCAAGGAATATGACGACTCGCAGTAAGAGGATACCGGGAAGTAAGAGTAATAAAAGAGGCAGAGACTGAAGGAAAATAATGCACGTATGAGGTGAAGCCACAGTTAAGGCCTTGATAACAAGGTGGAGCAGGATACCACAGCTGTGTCTTCGTTGTCTCATAATATTTTGTGTTGTTTACATCTAATTTCATCTGGTTATAGTAAATTATTGGCGAATGCTCTCCGCTGTCCATCACAATGTGGTTTAGTCGTCCACATAAAATAATTGCCACATATATAACCATCCTCACAACTACTGTGAAAATCAACATTAAATTCACAATCATTCTATATTATAGCTATAGGCAATCCAGGGATAACATTCACAAAAATTATGACTGCAGTTATGATGACAAGTTGCAACTTATATACAACTGGCTCGGTGCTTTATTTGTGTGATGAGGATCCGAAACAGATGGGTCAGTATCACAGGACACCATGATAACACAGTAGTCTATGTTATATGTTACAGTATGTATGTTACGAACGCATAATGTTTTGCAGGTGAATAGCATGGAAATGTTTCGAATTCAGTGTCATTAGGTTTCTCACTATTCGCCTCGTAGCTCAGTTCCAAAGTACCACTGACGGTTGTCCGTTCACCTGCCCTCTCTCTAACCCTGACTTCCACTTCCTTCCATCGAGGGGGGTACAGAAACTTTGGTTCGCGGGTGTACCATACCCCTGGCGTGAGGGAATCATTCTGGTGCGTCCACGGCTTCGACTCATACACCGCCTGGCCGTTCACCCCCAGCCACCACCCAAGTTGTCTCAGCCGCTCCTCCATGATGGCGGGAATACGGCCGTCGTGTGTGGGACCAGCGTTGATCAGAATATTACCTGCAATAAATATCTGTATAAAGATGAACAAGCAATAGTCAGGTCCATATTACTCCTTTCGAGACTATGATGACTAAGGATGATATAGTGATGGATTATTTAGGTCGTGGACGGCAGTGCTTCATGCGAATTATTTGAATCCACGAGAGAGTAATACAGTGATGATAGAAATAGTACAACAACGACGACGACAACAACAACAACAACAACAGTAATAACAATAGTAATCATCATCATCATAAACATTAACAACAACAACAACAACAACAAGACAATAACGACAACAGCGACGACGAAGACGACGACGAGGCAGTAATAATAATAATAATAATAATAATAATAATAATAATAATAATAATGATCTTCGCAGTAATTACCATAGTGATCATCAACATTCTGAACATCTATCCACCTAAGGATGAAGTGAAGCACAGAGAGCACTACAACAGAAAACGGGTCACAGAGAGAGAACTACCAACAGCATGCCCAGTGAAATGGCCCACTCACTCATCCACTCACCATTCAAGCCCCTGGAATCCTCTACCTCACAGGCCCAGTCATCTGTGTGTTTTGTATATATAATATTTCTTAATACATAAGCTTCATATTACCTGCCGGACAGTGGCGGATCCAGGATTTTTTTTTTTTTTTTTTTTTGGGGGGGGGGTCAAAGTAAAAAAAAAAATCCATATGTCAGGGCTGTCTTCTACGTGGCATTGCAGGCCCCGTAGCACCTTTAACTCAGTGATTAGTTCTGGACCTTTTACTCAGAGAATTTTTCTGCACCTTATCCCTCAGCATCGTCTTGTTTGCGAATGATGGGAAGTTTGTCGACATAAAAACAATGTAAACAGCACCGAGGAGACTGGTGTAATATGCAAAGTAAATCGCTTAGGAAAAGGTGATACGAAGCCCCCAGTGTGACTTAGAATACGACTCTAAACATGTGATCGACGTGTGGAAATTAGGCAGGGGTTCCGTTCAAGGTTCATACTCCCTTAATGAAGCGGCCGAAACCCGGTGCTTCGGTTCATCCTATCGGTCACATGTTTCGAGAGAGTGTGGACGCGCCCTTAGTCAGTTTTTTTTTTTTCCTTTATGCATGGAAGAAGGAACCAAAGGCCACAAACCCGTAAATTTGGGAGGGTGTACTGTAAAGGGAGACACAACAATATTCCCCAAAGCTTGACGAATACACAGCGGGAAAATCAAACCATCTGAAACACGCACTAGTGGAGATACGGTTTGCAGTGTATTTCGCCAGTTGTACGTTTTCTTCAGAGGGAACTGGGAAGATAATGTTTCTTTGGCTGTACAGGTAACACTCGCCTACGTAATAGTCCATGCATGTAAAGTAAATAAGTTTAATGGAACCTACGTGAAAGCATGGAAGGACTGGATAGTAAGTGTGAGGAGAGCACGAATTCACTTAGGAATGCGTACGTCCTCACAAATATTGACAAATCAGACTCTTAGTATGGTACCTGGTGGCGACAACGACAATAAATAAACTGTCAAACTGAGGAAAGATTATATAACAGAGATGACAACCATGGAGGATATAATGGACAAGACACAACAGCTAAAACAGTTTGCAGATCACGAGACAATAACGCTATGGACGGGATAGATTTTAGGATGCATTCAGTAACCTAGCCTACCAACCACTAGCTTTTGGCCCCATGACAGGCAAGGGTTGATTTTGGTTCAGGAATTTATAGCGTTCACTGTACTATATGACTCATACTTTTTACAAATATATAGGCTTGATTACACGTACTAGCCAAGCCCATGTTGACTGTTATTGAGTTCATGTTGCCTGGCTGATGTGATCATTCACAAAAGTGGTATAATGCAGCCCAGCCAACATTTTAATCATCAGGTATAGTCCTTTAAGTAGCAGAATCCAACCTAAGTGTTCCGACCATGAGCTAAGCAGTTCATGAGATAGATAAGCAAAGTTCAAGAGGTCCATGAACTGAAGTGAACAGTGTATTGTACGTTCCCGCATACACTAATGTCACGGATGAAGCCTTAACCTGGGAATAAAAACATGCAGTGTTATATATTTGACTATTAAACTTATGGTATAAAGCAACACTACGTTTCACTCTCAGTTCAAAGACAACATTTAACCTGGCTGCCTAATTAGAACTACTCGAAGCACAAGTGAGCATCCAAACAACTCACTCATATATCATCCATAAATTGCACTGTATTCAACCATTCCCCTCACCAGTAATATAAAGGTGAATAATGGGTATGTTCTCTTGTACCTATTACAATGTTGGCTGTGTGTACATGTGTTGATGATTGAATTTGTACTGTAGGACTCTCTCACTCTCTCTCTCTCTCTCTCTCTCTCTCTCTCTCTCTCTCGCCATGTTATTCTCAAACCGCTTTTACACTACAAACCAAAATATTCCCCATCCCTACAAGTAACTACACCACTACTGCCAAAGAGCCACTCCGTCGACTACCAACTTTACATATGGCGCCAAACCTTTTCCAAATGTTTCCCTGTTCGCAATTCATCCATCCAACTCAATCCTCCTTCAGCTCCTTAACCTCATCAACTTTCTCTCTCTTTCTCAGTCAGTTTCCATATCCAGCCTCCTTTTTCTTCTTGGCCTGCCACTCCCCTTTTCTACTTTCAGACTTACTCACACATATCTTTTTCACCATCCTCTCTACATCATTTCTCTCCACATGACCATAATATTATCTAAGCATACTTTATTCAGCCTTATTATCAACAGACTTCCTCACACCTCATCTTTAACCAATCACTCTGTCTCTTCTGCTCTCCACATGACGCACTCCACACACAATCACCATTGATCCCATTTCCATTTCTCGTATTTCAGTCTGTTTGCTTCCATGCCAGGTCAAAGTCTCACAGCCGTAAGTTAATGTGGACTCTACTACATCTCCAGGCAGTCCTCTTGCAGCCGCCACACTCAGACCTCTGTTTAGCATCAAGATCTGTATCACACCAGACGCCCTCCTCCCCCAAGCCACTCTACTTTCCCTTTTCTTTCCACATTTGCCTCATCCAATTCATTTTTTTTTTCTTAATTCGCCAACACGTCACACTGAGCGTCACTTTTTCAACCATCAATTTGCTCTTATCAATCACTCTCAAAACACGACACTCACAGACAACCACAAAACTCTGCACCAGTCTGTAAAACTCCTACTCACTGGTATACCCTATTCACCTTATATTGGTCCAGATTTTCGTCTTTCTGTAGATTCCTTTATGTATACTCAGTGACATATAAACAAACTGCTACAGGTCTACATCCTTTCCCTAGCGCTTCTTCCTGACTAGCTCTAAATTCTAGTGTTAATCCGTTAGTATGAGCCAGCATTCAAGATGGAGGGAAGACAATTTTAGGCC
The DNA here is from genome assembly GCF_032717465.1 of Coenobita brevimanus. Taxonomy (NCBI): domain Eukaryota; kingdom Metazoa; phylum Arthropoda; class Malacostraca; order Decapoda; family Coenobitidae; genus Coenobita; species Coenobita brevimanus. The sequence goes on along the minus strand of NC_136980.1, from coordinate 9,690,101 downwards.
AAGTTAGAGTAAAAGGAGTCTAGTAAACAATACTGCATCATCTGCACACATCAGGTTTGAGACACTCCACCCTTCACCATACTCACCATACCCATCCCTCTGTTCAAACTCGAATTTTAGCCTCTCATAATCTCATCACTACAGTACATACAGAACAGTCATGGGAACGTCACACACCCCTGTCTCACTCCAACACTGATAATGAACCATTCACTTAGATATCCACCTATTCTTAAACGTGCTTCACTACCGTCGTAAAAAGTGCATCATTCAGGTGTTTTCCATCCATACATTGCACTCATAAAAGCTTTCATAATTCGTCCCCAGTCATCCTCTACGACTCTTAAATCCGCACCTCTATCACTCACATTACCTTCCTTACCTTGCCTATAATTTCGTCCTTCCATGTACCTTTCCCACAACGCTCAGTAGAATTATACCACGTTAATTTTTGCACTCATTTCGATCACCTTTTTCCTCGCACAAAGGCAGTGACCTCCATCTTCCACTCCACACGTACAGCACAACACAGCCCCACTCCTGCAAGCTTTCTGACATAGTTCCAACAACCACTCAATCCCACTGTGACTCTCTCCACTACATTTAATCATCTCTGCACACAGCTCAACATCTTTCTTCCCACCACAGTATCATTCATTCCTGTTAGTGGCACGTTCCCAGACACTACATTCCTTCTCCACGAACCCCCAAGTCAATCATGTGTACTGCTGCTCTGCTTTTGCTGTTCCCATTCATTTGTCTTCGTATATGTTCTTCTCACAGTTTCATTTGTTAGCAGTCTGTGATTCTCTTTCAGCCACATTTTCTGTTTTTTCCACTCGTTCATTACCTCACCTATTTCGAATGTGGTCGCCTATTTTCAGTGTAATTAACATTTGCTTGTCTTCCTCGACCATTATGTAGCTCCTTTATTTTTGTCTTTATCAGTATCTTTGTTCCTTCAATCTCTCTCTCTCTCTCTCTCTCTCTCTCTCTCTCTCTCTCTCTCTCTCTCTCTCTCTCTCTCTCTCTCGCCAAACATCTTAATCCCGTAGAGGGTAGCCACAAATTGCCTTCATGTCACTCTGTCTCCCGTCGTCAGTCTGCTCTCATTCCGATTCACACCAATCATATACCCCTCCACCCATCCCTCCACCTCATCCTCGGCGTCCTTCTCCTCTCCCGCTCCACTTCGCTCACAAACACTCCTCTAGTCACTCTCTCATTTTCCCTTCTCTTCACACGGTCAAGGCAATTTACATCTAACACTTTGCACAGCACTCCCTCACTCCACATGTTTCTTACTCTCAATATATTCCCTTCTTCCTTTCATTAGAACCCCTATCCTGCACCTGCCCTAGGATCTTTCATTTTGTCCCCTTCCAATTCATCCTCACCCTCCATATCCTACCAGGCAATACCCTTCTTACTAGCTGTTCTCGTAGCCACACCACACACGTCTTTAGCAATCATAACTATACACTCACCACAAGCACTCCACAAGCTTTCCAAATCCACTACTACCTTCAATTCACATTCTTCTTCCATTCTCTTGTTGTTCAGTTTCTCCGCCTTCAGTCCTTCAGTGTGGATTCTACTCTCTCGCTTTATATACAGCGTTACATTCCCCTCATATTTAACTTTGCATACCACATTCATAGGGTCATTTCAGCCTTTGCATCAGCCTCTCACCGCCCTGGTATCTGCAACACACCCATGCATCTTTCCCTCTACAAGACCCCCATCAATCAAGCAACTCTCAATAGTCTGTCCCAATTTCCATCTATCTCGTGTGTGTGTGTGTGTGTGTGTGTGTGTGTGTGTGTGTGTGTGTGTGTGTGTGTGTGTGTGTGTGTGTGTGAAAAATGAATTACTAAAGCACCACATAAACCACGTACAGTATTTTCCATTGTAGTTCTGTCTTGTCATTTAAAACGACCCATTTACATCATATTCAAGGCCTTTGTTAATTACCCATCCACATCTCCCGCCAAAACCCCTCTATAACTCCTGGGTATCTGCCTTATCGTTCCATCTAGTTAATCCCTGAACCATCCATCTCTTCCTCATGCCTATCATCGTAAGGTGCGTTTACAATGACTAGTGCCATTTTTACCATCTTAATCTCTAACATGACATCCATTCCTCTGCTTTCATTGTTCATCAACTAAGCAACTTTCCTTTTACTCTGCCCATGCGTGTTCAGCTCAAACGATACACATTTTAAACTTCATTTTTTAAACCTTCTCATTTATCTTCGTCACAGATGGCTTCATCACACCATTGTTTACGTTCTTAAAGACATTGATTATACCCATTCTCTTTTATTATTTACATCTCTCATATTCCACACAGCTTTATAGTCATTTCTTTTCGTTCGGCGCACTTGGGAGACAAGACCCTGATTCCAAACGTTCCAGATCTCCCTAATTTGTATCAGCCTGTCCCTCTTCGCCAGTTAAACTCACAGGGAATAAAGGGACAATATTATCTGCTCTCTGCCACAGGGATTTGTTATAAGGTCACCACCCAGCGCGACTGAAGGTTTCCTGGAAGAGAGAATATCTTTTGTCTTGTCCTTCAGTGTAGAGTAACATAACAGAGGAGTATGTGTAATATAAGTCTTACAATGCCTACCTCCACAACTGATGGTAGAGGCCAGCTGTGCCAGGAGTTCGTGGATGGTGAGGTAGTCGGTGGCCGGGGCGTTGCGTCGAAACACCCATGCCTTTTTGTCCAACGTCATGCAGTTCTCCCACTTATGAGGCTGCAACACTCCTGCAACACACACACACACACACACACACACACACACACACACACACACACACACACACACACACACACACACACACACACACACACACACACACACACACACATCATTAGAAACAGTGGCTCAGTGGTTATTTTCTTCCCACCCCTGATCAGCGGTACTCAAAATCTTGGTTCATATCTGCCCATGGTAGAAACTGATTCCCACAACTGAGTTTTATTTCTGATGCCTATCATCGTTAAGCGTTAAGTACAATAGTTTACGTGAGATCTACTGCGGGAGTTGGTAGTGTCATCTCATAGACTAAAGCTGTCGGTTACGCTAGAATAAGTGCTTGGGGAATGACTGGGGAAAGAGGACGAATAGGGAGGATGAGATCAGTAGAACAGACGTATCAGAAGCAAGGAAGAAAGTCAAAGTGGAGAAAGCCCCAGGAATTGATGGAGAGTGTAGTGAAATGTAATATGGGGAAGAGATGGGGACAAAATGGATATGGAAGATGTGTAGATGGGACTGGGAGGATGGTAAGGTCCTGGAGGATTGGAAGACAGGTATAATTTTTTCCTTGTACACAGGAAGATGGGGAAGGCAAGTGTGTGGCAGAGGAGTATTTCATCTTCTCTGTGTAATGGGAAAAATATATGGTAGGATGCTTATTAAGAGTGTTAGGGTAATAACAGAGGAATTTGTTAGACGAGAATAACGGGGTTCTAGCAAGGGAAGAGGCTACGTGGATCAGATATTCGTTCTAAGATGTTTGGTGCAAAAGTATCTGTAGAAGGGAAGGAAGTTTTATGCTGCCTTCATGTATCTGGAAAAAGGACATGACAGAGTGGATAGACTGGGAAGGTAGAAGGCATTAAAAATAAATGGAGTAAATGGAAAGTTATTGAATGCTGTGAAGAATATGCATGAGGGCGCTATGGCTGCAGTGCGTGTGGATAGTGAACTAAGTCATTTCTTTGATGTGAGCGTTGGAATGAAGTAGGAGTGTGTAATGTCTCTGTGCTTGTTCAGTTTGTATATGGATGGAGTTATAAAGAGATACTAGGTAGGGCAGTGGATTTGATATGTCTCTAATGAGTGAAGGTAGGGTGTGGAAACTTCCTGTACTGTTGTTGGCTAATGATATTGTATTGTTAAGTGAAGATGCATGTGAGCTGCAGGGTTTGGTGAATGAGTGTGGAGGTGTATGTAGAAAACGATGTCTAAAAGTGAATGTAGATAAGAGTAAAATGAAGGTCTTTGAGAGAAATGAGTCATGGCATACACAGTGAGGCTGGATGATGAGGCAGTGGAGAATGGGAGTACAGTCAAGTACTTAAGGATTGGTAGTGTGATGAGTAAGGATGGAAGTTTAGGTGATGAAGTGTTTGGATGGGTACAGAAGGATACAAAGGTTGCTGGTTTACTGAAAGCAGTGATAAGGAATAAAGAAGCGAGCATGGAAGTAAAAAATTCGCTGCATGACAGTATTATGATCCTCACTCAAACGTACGGAAGTGAAGTTTGGCCCCTGTTGGAAGGACACAAGTCAAGAATGAGAACAGTGGAAATGAATTATCTGAGAGGAGCATGTGGAGTTAAATGGAGAGACAGATAAACAAATGAGGAAGTAAAGGAGCTTTTTGCTGGTGATGTGGATGTGACGGAAAGTGTTTAGAGAAATACGCTGAGATGGTTTGGGATTTGGAGAGGATAGAGAATGGTTTGCTGACTAGATAAGTGTGTTTAAGTGACGTGAAGGAGGAGAGGGTGAGGGGGAGACCAATGATGAGATGAAAGGATGCAGAGGAGAAATACATGAGAGTGGGGGAGGGATGAGTTGGAGGGAGAGCATCGAAACTGCAGAGGACAAGGAAACGTGGAGGTAACTTGTGTGTGGCCACCCCTTACAGGATTAAAGTGTCTGGAAACAGATACATAGATAAACCCTAACACATAAGATGCAACCAATACAACACTTCCGCTTGCACTGGTGTTGTCCTTACTACAGTACAGACTTTCCTTCCTGGTATGTACAGTTAGTCAAAAAAGTATCGCATCCCCTTGGTTCGATGGATCTGGAAATGAGTGAATGTTGCAGACACATATTCTATTAACCTAGTACAGTACCTCAAAAAGTACAACACCCAATATGTGAAGTTTTATGAGTTCTAAAGTCTTAATACTTACCAAGAAAAATAGCTACACTTACAATTGCAACTTGCCCCAGATACCACAATGCCACGTCCATGTTTCAGAATGATGCGTGCGGTTAAGAGGCCGATACTTTTTGGGGCGACTGTACCTGGCCACCATAAGGCAGTATGAATTCTGGCTATCACTCTCCCTCTTAAGACAAGGTCTGGTCCCGCAGTAAACATGATGTGGATTGAAGCAAATACACAAGCGAAGGATGGATTCGTCAGCCTATGAGTGGGCAGGGCTAGCCACCAGACGTACAGTTATGTAGTCATTGCTGAACACGAGGAAGTGAACTAGTAATAGAACAGAACCCTGAGGAACACAAGCAATAGATTTAGAAGAAGAGTGACCATCTAGAACAGCTATGAAATGACTAGAAATGAAACATAACTCGTAAGCACAGACAGACGAACATAAAGCGTCGGGGGGTAGTCTGACAATTAAACAGTTGTGACAGCCACTCTTGAGGGCCTTCGAAATGACGGGAGCAATAGTAAAGGTCTAACTGACATTCTGAAAATTTGGTGATCAGGAATCTGAAAGGAATGTAAGATCTCCACTGAAGCGTCTCGGGAGGAACTAATACTGATTGTCATAAAAAAAAAAAAAAAAAAAAAAAGATATGAGAGGAAATGTGTTAAAACTCAAGAGACTAATTCATTTGGGAGATAGGGGATCGGGACTGGTCACCCTTGTTGAGGACTGATTGAATGTAAGTAAGCTTCTAGCCTGAGGGAAATAAAACCATTTGACAGATAAGTCGAAAGACATTACCTTGGCAGAGAGTCAGCATACAAGTCCATTTTTTAAGAACAGTAAGAACCCGACCAGAACCACCCATTAAAAACAATAATATAATCGTTTGAGCAGGTGAATGGTGCCCAATGATTTAGAATTGGTCAACACGTATAACCTTCCATTCTCACTTGGAGTACAGCGATCTTAACAGGTGTGACCAGTGACACTACACCCACCCTGCCATTGTCCAACATGTCATTCTCACCTGGATTATAGTACCCCCACCTTTCACTAACCTCTATAACGGACTCTCATCAGTTTCTCACCCAGATTATAAAGGTCCATACAGGTGTACCGGCGTGTTATGCCAGCTCCCAACTACCACTGACCATCACCTATCATTTGCTCCTTCACTATATGCTTTGGTTGCCTATTATTGATCACACGTACTACTGACCAGCACCTATCATTCTCATCAGTATTACAGTGGTTGTACAGATGCAGAAGGGCCTATGACTACCTTTTATTCACCCAGATATCATTCTCACCTGGATTATAGCGATCCTTACAGGTGTAGAAGGACCCATGATGACAGTTTATGCCAAGGCCCCACCTGTCATTGACCACCACTGTGTCCTTGACGGGGGGACTCGTTGAACAGCCACGCCAGGAACACGGTGGAGTTCCAGTACCAATCTTGTGCCTTGCCATCCCCGTCAGACCACACCACCTCGGGACGGTAAGTGTTTACCTGTGGCACACATTATATTACTACACCCACAAGTACAGTACTGGAAACACAGGATATTATTTACGTAACGTGTGCACGCGCGCACGCGCGCACGTGTGTGTGTGTGTGTGTGTGTGTGTGTGTGTGTGTGTGTGTGTGTGTGTGTGTGTGTGTGTGTGTTTTCATCCACTTTTAACCAACCTTAGTGGAAATGTTGTGGGTCAGCCAAAAGAAAAACGCATAGCTTTTTTAAAAACAATGAAGATAAAGATGGCATAGCAAGGTCAACCTAAACAGTTCCGATTCAGTTTAAAAAACAAACTTGATGGAAAAGCTGAAGGTAAGGCAATAAATACAGCGACTCAGTATTGAGATGAGTCGGTCAAGTCATGGTCAAGGAGCAACGTCGTGTGTGAACCAAGTGTACCTGTGTGAACAAAATAGTAGGTTGTACAAAAGTCTTGATTGCTGGGGGTCGGCCAATGGGATTTTATTTATTTATTTATTTATTTTGGTTCAAGGCCAAGCTTATGGGCGGAGTCAAAAAAAAAAAATGAATTAGACCAAACTTAGTGGCAGTGTTCAGGAGTAGGCACTAATAACCAAGCCAATTTTTTTATTAGGACCAAACTTAGAGGAAGGGCTAAGGGTCAGTCAGTGGGTATTGAGAGGAATAGTTCAAAGGTCGGGGTCACATGACATGGTTTTCAATCTTACTTTGATCAAACCTGGTGGAAGGGTTTGGGGTAAGGCAAGGATGGAGAGATTCTGCACTGAGAAACTCACTCGGAGGGCAGCGTCACAGGGAACTGCTAGATATCTAATATTCTATAGCACTAGCCGTGTGTGTGTGTGTGTGTGTGTGTGTGTGTGTGTGTGTGTGTGTGTGTGTGTGTGTGTGTGTGTGTGTGTGTGTGTGTGTTTTGGGCAGCCAAAACTACACATTCAAATTGCACCAAAATTGGCATAAAAATCGCAAAAAATTCGCTGATGTGAAAAAAATTGGTCCCATCACGATTGAAAAACTTTTACTGTATTTAATGAGCGATCACATTTTGTCCAAAAAACGCCGCTCCCGAAGCCCGGCATAGAATCTCCGTAGAATTTTTTGTCCATAGCTATACCTACAGTAAAATATATTATAGCAGCGCGAGAGCCCTCCGCAGGAACAAGTGCGAGGGGTCCGAAGGGCCCACGAGCACTTGTTCATTTCTATTAACTTAGCTGAGTCGACTGAAACCAGACTTGGCGAATGGACGGACAGTTAGACAGGAAGACAGGTTAGTCGATTTCAGAACAACAGGTCAAGGACTGTGTCAGATGCTCGGCAGCTGGACTGACTTTTTTTTCCTTTTTATGCGAGGATGAAGGAACCAAAGGCCATGAGCCCGCAATAACAGTTCCCTCCAAGAGAAAAACAAAATACAAGATGGAGCCAAATTCAAGATCCATTCATTTCGAGATGCCTGAACATACTGCGTTTGAAAGACTGGAGATCATAGGCAGCAGGAAATACAGACAGAGGGAGACAGTTCCAGAGCTGACCTGTTGCATAAATGAAGGACTGGGAGTAACGGTTAACTCTTGCATTAGAGAGTTGGACAGAAAACGGATGAGAGTTTGCTGCTAGACGGGTGCTACGCGCCCGTCGTAGAGGTGGAGGAATGCATGCAGACAGTTCAGAGGAGCAGTGACCATTAAAGTAGCGATATGAAAGAGATAAAGATGCAACAGTGCAGCGAAGAGACAGAGGTTGAAGGGAGTCAGTAAGAGGAGGAGAGTTAATGAGACGAAAAGCCTTTGACTCCACCCTATTGAGAAGAGCTGTATGAGGGGAGCCTCCCCACACATGAGAGTTGTACTCCACACAGGGGCGGATAAAACCCCTGTATAGAGTCAGCAATTGTGCAGGGGTAAAGAAGGAACGGAGTCGGCTTAGCACACCCAATCTCTTGGAAGCAGGTATTGGATTCCCTGATTGGTGTTCGGTTTTGTTAATAATAATAATAATAATAATAATAATAAATTTTTACTACTACTACTACTACTACTACTACTACAACTACTACTACAACTACAACTACTACTACTACTACTACTACTACTACTACTTCAACTTTTATTATTATTATTATTATTATTATTATTATTATTACTACTACTACTACTACTGCTACCATTACTAGACTACTATTGCTACTACTACTACTCCTACTACACTACTACTACTACTACTTGTTATTATTATTATTATTATTATTATTATTATTATTATTATTATTGTTAGTTACCTTCACTCTTTCCTCTTCCTTCTGCCTATGGGTGACTCTATACTGAGCGACAAATAAAATGGTTTCCTGTACACCAGGAAACCATTTACTACGCTGGGTGGTAAGCATATAACGAAATTATGGCGCCTGGTGGTTTAGTGGGTAATTAAGATGCTCCAATCGGATTGAGCCGGTGCAGGTTTATATCCAAGGGGTGGTTAGGGTTTATTGCTCATGTAATGCCACTCAGAGATGAGTGAGGCTGGTCACTCTTATATTAGTGCGCGTCCACGCTTGTACTCAAACATGTGTTGACAACACGGCTGGCAACGTGTTTGGATACATGAATGCAACAGTGTTTGGACAGATGTAAGTAAACATGTTACAGTGCAGCAGCAAACCTGCTGGCAGCAGAGGTGATGGCATAAGTGTGTCCATACCAGGCAGCTGAGACTTCATCATGATGTTGCCAACATGGTCTGGACGCTGCTGTTCTCAGCAAGTTTGCAACTTGCCCGTTATTGTGTTGCTTACATGTTGCTAGCACTTGTTCTAACACACGTTAGATATAAACCTGCACCGGCTCAATCCGATTGGAGCATCTTAATTACCCACTAAACCACCGCTCGCTGGTGCAGTGGTAACGCTCTCGCTTGCCAACTGGTGGACGGGAGTTCAAGCCTCGCTCAGGTTGCGAAAAGTTTCACTGACGAAGTGGGTGGTTACTGTCCCCCTTGAGCAAGGGGACGGGTGTGTGCGTGTGTGAAGGTCACAGCCTTGCCCTTAGATCGGACTATATGAGCTCTCAGCTCCCTTCCGGGAGGGTAAAAGCTGACGATCACGGCCATCAAGTGATCCTGACCGACCCGGTGAATTACGTGTGGACGCGCCCTTAAATGTCTGAACCAACTTGCCTAGCCCCGGGCTCCTACGCTCCTCATGGGGCTACATAGGATTGGATGGTGGATGGATGGATAATTATTACTATCATTGTTGTTGTTGTTGTTGTTGTTACGGAGGGATGGAGATGGAGGGATGGATTGGAGAGATACTATAATTATGTTCGTATGGCAGTAAATGATTATTTTTGCATTTTTGAACCAACATGTATAGTTTATCGAAAAAAAAAAAAAATCCTTTAAAAGGCATATTTTGGAATAATATCAAATCATCGTTAAAAAAAGAATCTTATAAACAACTATAAAATTCAGCAGTAGTGTAAGTAATGGGAACCAAAATTAAATGAGCTTCCTTATTATGGATTAAATTTAGGCTGCAGTTAGCTAGGCTGTGACTGGCTGATTAGTGGAGAGGAACCGTAAGAGACCAGTTCGTGTTGTTGGCCGGGAGATATGACGGTATGTGATGCATCGACCTCAGCTGTACCCCCTTCGATTCGCAAGAGAGACAGACAGACAGACAGACAGACACGGACAGAATTTGACTTTCAACAGAGAGGCTGACATCTATGGAAATTTTGAGTTACAGAAGGGAGTGTTTGTGTCTGTTTAGCAAATGAGTTATAATAAAAAAAGATCTGACATACTTCTTCACCGTCAATTTTACTGTTGCTGCTTTAAGACGATTTTATACAGAGTGCATCCCAGTAGTGAAGGGGTTAATGAAGGCTGCATCTAACCCTCCTAGTTCGGAACCCTCCCCCCCACCCTGAGCCAAAAAAATAGTCTATAGAGAACAAGAGTATAATAAGGAGTATAATAAGACTTCATTGTTGATATCATAATTTTCATTCTGACTTTATAGTCCACGTAAATGCTTTTGTATTTCGTGGAGAGGATTGAGAATGAGAGACTGACTAGAAGAGTGTCTGCTAGTAAGGTGGAGGGGAGAGGAGGAAAGGGAGACCAAGGATGAGATGGATGGATGGTGTGAAGAGATATATGAGATAGGGAGGGTGTAAGTTGGAGGGTGGGCTGCCATACTGGGCGAGGTGGAAGAGATTTGTCGGTGGCCACCCCTTATGGGATTAAGGGATCTGGCAATAGATAAACAGATAGATAGATACGTAGATACTGTGGATAGACAGGTATAAAATATTAGATTAAAAACTATCCAGAGACAATGAAAGAGAAAGAAAGTAGGAGAACTATCAACATGCCCAGTAAACTGGATCAAAAAGCAGTTCACATTATCCAAATCCCCAGAATCTTGGCTCCACCTCTCAAAACTATCTGGCATAATCTTTTTGTACTTTGAGGTGTGCATCACGTGGTGAGCTAGATACTCCCTCTGTCCACTATGAAATTACGGAAAAAAAAAAAAAAAAAAAGGAGGGATGCAGAACCCTTGTCATGAGCTCCTAACACATTTTATTCAGCTACTCAGTTCCTATCGGCTATAAAATTGAGTAAAGAGTTGGCACAAAATCTTGACTGTATGCTCCGTCAGGCGGGTCATTCCTTTGTTCCTTCTATAGACACATCAGTTTTCACGTCTCGCTTTCCTACACACACATTTAGCATAGCCATTCACCATCTTCTTACCCTACCGTGCCTCCTCTCGCCTTCAAATTCATTAGTTATATATATATATATATATATATATATATATATATATATATATATATATATATATATATATATATATATATATATATATATATATATATATATATATATATATAAAGGAGATGAAAACAGGGAAAGCTGCAGGTATGGATGGGTGTGCTGTGGAATGCCTGAAGGGTGGTGGAGTGACTATTGTTGACTGGTTAGTAAGATTGTTGAATGTGTGCTTTGAGAAAGGTATGGTGCCAATTGACTGGGCAAGTGCTTGTGTGGTCCCGTTGTATAAAGGCAAGGGTGATAAATATGAATGTACTAGCTTTAGGGGTATAAGTCTGTTGAGTGTTGTAGGTAAGGTGTATGGTAGAGTGTTAATTATGAGAGTTAGAGAGGGTACAGAGGGAGTGATTGGTGATGAGCAGTGTGGCTTTAGGAGAGGGAGGGGATGCGTGGATCAGTTGTTTGCGGTGAGACAAGTGTGTGAAAAGTATTTAGCGAAAGGCAAGGATGTGTTTTGGGCATTTATGGATTTAGAGAAAGCGTATGATAGAATTGATAGGGAGGCTTTGTGGACTGTTTTAAGATTGTATGGACTTGATGGTAGGTTATTAAAAGGGGTGAAAAGTTTTTATGTAAATAGTAAAGCGTGTGTAAGAGTGAGAAATGCTATGAGTGATTGGTTTCCTGTGAGAGTGGGGCTGCGACAGGGATGTGTGATGTCGCCTTGGTTGTTTAATATTTACATGGATGGTGTTGTAAGGGAGGTGAATGCAAGAGTTTTAGGTTGAGGTCTGAGTCTGGTGAATGTTGATGGTGGAGAGTGGAATCTGAAGCAGCTGCTGTTTGCAGATGATACTGCACTGGTGCCTGATTCAGAGGAGAGATTGAGACAGTTGGTAGAGGAGTTTGGAAGGGTGTGTGAAAGGAGGAAATTGAAAGTAAATGAGAATAAGAGTAATGTGATGAAGTGTACGAGGTTGGTAGATGGTAGGGAGATGAATATAGTTTTGAATGGCGAGTTGCTTGAGGAGGTAGAGTGTTTTACATATCTCGGGTCACATGTTGCTGTGGATGGAAGAATAGATGCAGAAGTGAAGTTTAGAATAATTGAAGTAGGAAAGGTGCTGGGAGAAATGGAAAAAGTGTTTAGATGTCGTTCGCTTAGAATGAATGTAAAGAGAAGGCTGTATGAGGGTGTTGTGGTACCGACTGTATTGTATGAGGCTGAAACATGGAATATGAGTGTAGCAGAGAGGAAAAGTTTGAATGTAATGGAGAAGAGGTGTCTGAGGAGTATGTGTGGAGTGACGCGTATGGATCGAGTGCGGAATGATGAAGTGCGAAGGAGAACTGGAGTTGTTCGGGAGATGGCTGGTAGAGTTGAGCAGAGGATGTTGCGATGGTTTGGGCATATGGAGAGAATGGATAATGAGCGATTGGTGAAAAAGATAACTAGATCTGATGTGAGAGGTGTAAGGCTGAGAGGAAGACCACGAATAGGATGGATGGACAGTGTGAAGAGAGCGCTGGATGTGAGAGGGATGTCTGTTGAGCAAGGAAGAGTGGCTGTGCGTGACAGAAATGGGTGGAGAGAAATTGTGAATGAATAAGTGATGACGCAGCCCTGAGGGGATATTCTCCCGCATTTGGTCTGATCAGCTATTTCAGGTCAGGTGCGGGTAAGGGGATGAGTCTGTTATGATGTGGCAGGGGTAAACCAGCTCTGCTGTCGGGCCCTGCTGCGGATGTCGCTGATTGCATTGCACAGTTGACCCTTGTGCAGTGTGGTGCGGTGAGGATCTGTCAGTTCTCCCCTTTGGGGCTAAGATGCGAATGAATGTGTTTGAATGGATGAGTAAATGGGGAGTGTGTCGTCCTGTCTCGGCTACCTCCCTTTCCTTGGGGGAAGCAGCCTAGGTATATATATATATATATATATATATATATATATATATATATATATATATATATATATATATATATTCACTATCCCATCTACATCCTTTTTTTCACTACGAACATACCGTCAATGCACTCTTCTACTTTATCTGAGCGGTCTTCCTTTGTCCACATCTCTCTCTCTCTCTCTCTCTCTCTCTCTCTCTCTCTCTCTCTCTCTCTCTCACGCTATACCAGGACCGAGATGCACGAACGCACTTACAATCAATTCCCTGTGGTAACTCGGGTTTTGATATCTTGTTCTAACGAACTTCACAAATAAATCTTAACGACGAGACGAAAACAGCGGCAGGTTATAAATTCTTTCTGCAGGAAGGACACCGTAAACTAGATCCAGAACCTCCCATGTCTCTAGTTCTTCCTGTAAAACTAAATCCATGTTACGACAGCAAATTGAGAGTATGTTTGAAAATCCCGCCTCTGATTCAAAGTTCCAAATTTAAATCTGTTCTCTAAAACACCTCTGTCCAGTAATCCTGAAACCTTCATACTCAAAGCCTAGATTGCATTAAGGCCTACATATGCTCATTTTAATCTTACTTGGCCTAAAACTATCACCCCATCATGAATTCTGAGTTTTGGCAATAGATTAATGCTAGAAACTTATGCTAGTCATGAAGAAGTGCGATGGAAAGAATTTGGAGCGGTAGTACTGTCTTATTTTGCCTCTGAGCTACACGGAATAAGCTTCAAATGGACGAAACTCTGGGCCAAGTTAAGGTGAAAAGAGTATAGTCATATTTCTTCCCAGCAGCACTCAAGTTCCTACGACTCATTCTCGAGTAAATAACATTGCCTTGCCGTAAGTAGAATAAACCACTAGAGCTGTGCCGACAAGGGGAGGGTTGGTTGGTTGGTTTAGATTCGCCTCCTAAAAAGGGAGGACACGGGCAAAACAAAAGCCCGTCAGTGAAATTCTGTTAATAAAACTAGGATTATATACTAGCGTGGGGGTGGGTACATGGCCACAACCCCCAAAAGAGCAGACGTGGGTGTCCTTGCAATAAGCTCTGCTGCCAGTTGAAAGTCGTCAGCCCCAACATGAAGCTGCGTCCCAATATTACACCGAAGTCGAGATGTTGCAGGACAGTCCAGAACATAATGGAGCAGGGGCTGCTCACTGACCTCAAAGCAGTGAGGGCATGGCTCTGGGTTGCTGTTAGTCACCTGGCTGTAGCACGGGAACCCCAGGCGTAAGCGGCGAAGTGGAACCAGTAGGTGGTTAGGTGTGCCATGGGGAACAGACACAGGTGAGTACTCTGTAGCTCTGGCATACCACGTAGCAGAACGGGAGCCCTCCCACACCTGAAACTGATGATCCTCCTGCGAAAGTCGGCAGACGGCATCAGCCACGTGTCGCAAGAGAAGGGATGAACTAGGACGCAGCTGAAATGTGGTAACAGGTAACGTGCCAGCATGGCGAGCAGCAGCATCAGCACGCTCATTGCCTGCAATACCGACATGCCCAGGAAGCCAGTGAAGGTGAACCTCACCCCCCCGACCTGTGATGGAAGTTGCAACAGCTATGATGGACGTAAGGAGATATTTATTGTCAGAGTAGCAGTGCTTTTGGAGGCCACGTATAGAGGAAAGCGAGTCCGTATGGATAATAATACGCCGATGGAGGTGTTGATCAGCATGGCGAAGGGCGCAGAGAATGGCAACGAGCTCAGTCTGGTAGGCTGAAACACCGGAGGTGACACGCCAGGACTCAACCCCCTCATCACAAACAAAAGCAGCACCCGCAGACCCGTCATCACCAACAGACCCGTCAGTATAGTAGACTGCAGTATCTGGAGTGAAGAAAGCTGCCACACGACTGAGAGCATCCTGGCGAAGAACAGCAGGAAAAGAGGACCTGGGAACTGCTATATTAGGCTCGACATATTTGATCACAGGTGGGAGCCAAGGAGGAGCAGGGGCATATGCAGGATTGGGCAAGTCAGGACCACCACCAATGGCATCAGCGGCGTCAAGCTTGCGAACTATGTCCGCAGCAAGCAGAATCCAATCACGTCCAGGGTGCGGATTCGGGGGCCGAAAGGAGTACGCTGGAGGAGTACAGACACCGGAAGGTGGGGCCGATGCCGACAGAGCTGAGCAACGACAGCTGTTGTTCGTGCCCAAATGCGGTGCTGCAGAGAGGGAAAACTGCTCTCAGCCCGAAGGTTGACCAAGCGTGTCCAAGGAGGTGCACCGAGCAATATACGCAGAGCAGTGTTCTGCAGGACTTCCAAAGAGAGACGGAGTGACTCAGACACTCTGATAAGACATAGAGCCCCGTAATCCACAATGGAACGGATAGCTTGTGAATAAAAAGTCCGTAGGACGCTGTACGAGGCACCCAGGTTGTGGTGAGAAAGGGCTTTTAGGGCAGTAATGCGGGTAGCTGCTCGCTCCCGTATATAACGGATATGAGTGGCAAATGTCAGACGGCTGTCGAACCATACACCCAGGTACTGGTGACAGCGAACAACATCAAGGCTATTACCCCCAAGAAGAAGGGGACGGTCAGGGTGGCGGAGACCAAAAGGCAGACATTTAGTTTTTTGGAAATTGATTTTAAGGCCAAGCTCACAGCATTTGGCATGTAGACGGGAAAGTGCAGTTGGTGCCTGAGTGTAGCAGTCCCGTCTAGAGAAAACCAGTGCCAAGTCATCTGCATAGCAGAACAGAGTAACCCCTTGGCCATAGTCGACTGTAAGCAGGTCCTCAACTAAGACATTAAATAAAAGAGGACTCAGCACACTGCCCTGGGGTGTGCCATTGACATGCGAGTAGGAAGGGGATACTCTGCCCTGAAATCGAACACAAGCAGCACGGCCGTGGAAGAAGTCCCTCACCCAGGAGAGGAGGCAACCACCCAAGCCCTTCGCTGCGAGCGCCACAAGTACTGCGTCTGGGTTGGCAAGTTCGAATGCCTTCTCAAGATCGAGGAAGACAGCCATGCCACGACCACTCCTCAGCTCACCAAGAAAGGAGGCTAGGCAATGTTGAGCGCTCCTGCCAGGGAGGTAAGCAAATAGCCGGGGATGGAGCGGCCCCAACCTCCAGACAAGTCGAGAGAGGACAAGCCTCTCAGCGGTCTTGGCAATGCAACTGAGGAGGGAGATCGGCCTCATGGTAGTCGGGTCTCGTGGTTTGGGGATGGGGTGAATAATGGCTGTCTTCCACAATCCAGGGAGACGCTTTTCAAGCCATGAGCGATTGAACAGGTCCAGGACATGCGCCTTCCCTCCCTGGCTTGTGCGAGCCAGGAGGGAGTATACAAGGCCATCAGGGCCCGGAGCCGTATCCTTTCTGCTGCACAACACTCGCTCTAGCTCTTCCACAGTAAAGGGGTGGTCTGCAGCATCAGGACAAGAGCAAGCAGCATTAACAGCGTCCCTGCGGGGTCCTGCAAGGCGAGCTTGTAGGTCACTGACAGACTGTGGGAGGTTCGTTGTGGCAGTACGAGCAGCGAAATGGGCAGCAAGGCGATCTGCCTCACCTGCAGGGTCAGGATGTGATGGTGGCCTAGCTGGTCGGGGAGAAGAGACCAACTTGATTCTCGCCCACATCTCCCCAAGTGTGGAACGTGAATCAAGCGACCTACACCACCTCATCCAAGCCTCGTCCCGGATGCGGCGCTTTTCCTGCGAAACATGTCGTACCACTGCAGCCAGATATCTCCTAGTTGGAGAGGGAAGGTCGCCGACGGTGGGCCTTACGAGCGGAGTTTAGCCGATGGTTCAGCTCCTGAACCCGCTCGTCATAAAACCAGAAGTCCTTAAGAAAGACCGTGGGGCGCTTGGTGAGGGGAATACAGGCAGCAGCAGCATGACGTAAGGCACGGGCAACCTGCTCCGCGTGGTCCTCTAGGGAATGCGGGGGAACAGCCTTGTCCAAGGCAATGTCAACTGTCTGTGCATACTCAGGCCAATGTGCACGTCATAAGTCCCAGCGAGGCGGAGGTGGTGGTGGGGGTGGAAGAGGAGCCGCAGGCAATTCCATCACCACAGCGAAATGATCACTGGTGAGGATTGGGTGCAAGGACCACGTAGACACATCGGCAAGAGGTGCAGAGACTAGGGAGAGGTCAAGCCTCCCACCACGGACATGGGTAGACTTGGACAAGTCATTGAGTAAGGAGACCCCCGCAGTTTCCTCGAGGGCAATGGCAACATGTCGCCCAGCCTCATTCGCCGGGTGGGGTGAGTATAGGACAGGATGGTGGGCATTGAAGTCCCCCCCAATGAGGTGGACTCAGCTGCAGCCTGATGGAGGAGCTCGCCAATGTCTAGAGTCCCAGCATGGCTCTTATAAATGTTATAGACGGTTAAGGAGGTCGTGGCGAGCTGCAAGATGACTCCTTGAACCTCAACACCCTCACCGCAGTGAATAGGAGGGCTACATTCTTTGCAAGGGATGTGATCCCGAACCAGGATGGCACACCCCTGCGAATTACCAGGGACCCTAGGGAGGAAGAAGCCATTGTATCCTCGGAGCCGAAAAGGGAAGCCGTGGGGTAGGAGTGTCTCTTGCAGAAGGAAGACATGAATATTCTCCCGGAAAGCCACCTCCTGGAGGTGAGGGAGCTTACTCCAAGCTCCTATGCAGTTCCACTGCAGGACTCGGAGGCAATCAGCGTTGTCTGGGACCGTGGAGGGTAAGCAGTCTCTCGCAGAAGTCCGAGAGTTTCTCCCTCTGCCTCTACTGCTACTGAGGCTGGAACAGGCCCTGATGGATTGATGGGCAGGTTGCCGGGCAGGTGATCTGCCTCTACCACTGCTGAGGCTGGAGTCGGTGCCAGAGAGTTGGAGGCTGGGCCGCGAGGTCGGCATTCTGCCCCTACCCTTGCTGAGGTTTGTGGTGGCCCTGGTGAGGTGGTAATTGGGCTGCGAGAGGCGGCATCTGGCCTTGGGCACTGCTGAGGCTGCAGTTGGTCCAGGCGAGCGGGTGGATGGGCCGCGATGTCGACGACGGCGTGTAGGGACATGAGGTGGCTGGGGTGTTGCCGACAGGTCGGAGACGACATCTGACGTGTAGGTGGAGAGGGACGAAGCTGACGCTTTGCCTCCACCACATCCTCGACGATTTTGTCGATAGTAGCCACGAGGGGAGCAGTATCGACTTTCTTGCCGAGCATCGATTCCAGTAACTGAGCAAAGCTTAGAGCAATCTCTTTCCCAATTAATTGCAGGTCCTGTATGGTGAAGAGAATCTGGGGAGAGCTCGGAGCATGAGGTGGTACGGGGAGAGATGCATCGAACGGTGGTGGGAGTGTGGTAGGAGGTGGGTGGTGAACCTCCACTGCCACAGTCTGACGAGGGGAGCAGACTGCAGAGGGGGAAAGGCGCTGGCATCGAGAGGAGGAGGAGAAGGCACAGCTATTATTTGACGCTGTTGGCCCCAGACAAAGGTCCCTGGAGGTGCAGGCGTGGAGCTGGTGGCTTGCTGCTGCTGAACCCAGGCTACCTGGCGTTCCCGGCCCTGCAAGACATGTGCAGCTCTGATGGGGCAGTTGGGGTGCCACGCATGGTGTGGGCCAGAGCAGTTGGGGCAGCAGGAGGTGATTGCCTCCTTGGCCTTGAATCTTGCCAGGCAGCGCTCCGTATCGTGTGGGCCGCTGCAGATCCCGCAAACGACAGGCCTGTTGCATGTGGCTCTGTGGTGTCCATACCTCTGACACCGATAGCAACGGAGAGGCTCCGGGGTATATGGGCGCAGATAGTAAGTCCCCCAGTTCCCAAGATCGAGAGAGGGTAGTAGAGGACCTCGTAAAGTGATGAGGACCTGGCGAGTCTCCTCCCTGGTACGCTGCCTCTGACAACGCGTGGCTTCTTCCACCTGTGGGTGACGCAAAGGAGATCGACCGGCATTCTCATGGGATACCCCATGACAATAGCCTTGGTCGATCTCAGCCCTGGAGTGAGCTCCACGAGCTTGATGGGGTTGGCCACGTCCTGGGCTGCTGCCTTGAGAAGGTTGTAAGAGACCTCGTCTTTCGGGACTAGGACGGAGCTCCCGTCTTTGCCGATAATGTTGGTGGTCCTCAGTTCCGGCAGGCGGTGTTCCAAAGCTGCGACTGCATCGTAGCTTGTTTCGTGCCCGTCCTGGCGAGTAACACGAAAGGCCGGGAATGATGAGCGAGGTGGAGGGGGCACCGCCACCATTACTGAAGGTCGAGCGGTAAGAGGAGGCTTGCGAGGAGCCCCAGAGCGTGGTGCCGGAGTGGCGTAGTTTCCCTGCTCTCGCCGTCTAGATCTTTTACTACTGACCAGCGAGAAACCGTCGTCATCAGTACGGGCAGGATCAGCATCAGAAGGAGCAAATGAGGCAGCAGGAAGGGCAGCATCCACGGTCATCTGCTCATGGTGGCGAGCTGATTTAGCTGGTCGAGTTGTAGAAGGGGAAGCACAGGTGGCAGGACGAGGCAATGGGCCCGAGGCAGGAGCCAAGGCAGTAGCTAGGGAGGGACAGGGATCTATGGGAGCAGAGGACTGTGAGCTGGACGTGGAGGAGCGTCTCTCCCTCTTACTCCCCTTAGCACTGGAAGGCCTAGATAAACCTGAGCGCTGGGGCTGAGGTCGTGGGATGCGTGAGGGACCCGAAGATCGGGTACTAAGAGGTGCCTCCATAGCACTGAGGCAAGCAAACTCCCCAAGAAACAGACTACACACACACTAACACACACACACACACACACAATCACTCCAAAAAAAAAAAAAAAAAAAAAAAAAAAAAAAACACGGCCAAGTCCCTACAGTGACGGGCAACCTATGCTCCCCGCCCTCTAAAGGGCGACGTAGGAGGCCCCGCCACTGCCCCTTTCGGGTCTTCCCTATTCTATCAGAGCCGCTCTCTGCGCTTCCTAGGGGGAGGGTTAAGGGTGACAGTAATAACAGTATCAAACTCCCAGCTGAATCAACTCGTCTGGTATACAAGAATTGTCTCCACCATGAGAAGATTCAAAGTGAGTATACCTAACCTACCAGCTCATACAACTCCGGCATGGTTTTCCTGGTCACGAAATCGTTTGTGTGGAAGTTGTTGTCTTTATCCTGGAGGAAGAAGGGGTTGAACCATTCGTACAGGGAGTGGTACAGCCCGAAGTGGATGTGTGGAGCCTGGGACCTGACAGCAGCAGCGAGATCACCTGAAACAGAAGACAATAAAGGAAGTGTTTTTACTCTTCACCTGAAACAGAAGAAAATAAGGAAGAGTTTTTACTCTTCACTTGAAACAGAAGACAATAAGGAAGTGTTTTTACACTTCACCTGAAACAGAAGACAATAAGGAAGTGTTCTTGCTCTTTTACATGCGTGGAGCTTGGTATTGAAGAGCAGCAGTAAGATCACCTTCAACAGAAGACAATAAGGAACCATAAGAGTAAATAAAGGAGAGTGTCTGGGAATGGGACAGGGAATGGGATAGAGATTGGGAATGGATAGGGAAAGCCAAAACACACAAAACAGAACACCATAATACAGTGCTTACTCTTCGATATACGCAATCTAGCAAAGGACAGTAACCGCGAGATCACCTGAAACAGAACCTCATAAGGAAGTGTTTTTACTCTTTTACATATGTCTTACTTGTTTACATAAGAGAGTCTAGCGAAAGATAGCAGATGTTGAAGATCACTGGTGTTCACTGTTTTAGATAGAGTGAGTCTGGCAATAGTTAGCAGCCGCCAATATCACCTGAAGCAAGAGATCATAGTCAGTGTTTGCTCCCTAGGTCATCTTTTTCATTATACTCTTGACATTAAGTGATTTGATTCAGGTCATGAGTGTTACAGCCTGACGCAGATGTGTGGAGCTTGGAAATGGAGAGCAATGGCAAGATCACCTGAAATAGAGGACCATTATAAAGTTGTTACTATTATTTAGATGTGGTGAGTCTGGGGATGAGTGGTAAAATCCAAGTCACCTGAATCAGACGAAAGTAAATGCCTCATCTGTCCTACAAGGATAGATTAATGTGTGATGTGTCTGTCGTGGATGAGTTATGGAGAGAGAGAGAGAGAGAGAGAGAGAGAGAGAGAGCACTCACCCACAACGTCCCTTATCGGCCCGACATCCACACGGTTCCCTAAAGGAGTCCTGTAGGGTCTAGAACAGTGATTCTCAGCTTATTTTTGTCCGCACCCTCCCTTAGACAGAGCGACTTGGAGGCGTTTTGTCTGCGGCCACCCTTTGCTGGATTAGGGCGTCGGGCTATAGAGAGATAGACCCTCTCTTAGCCCTGATCCTCATATCCACGCCCCCTTCCCTTCTCTCCCTGCCATCATTTGAGTCTAAAATGTTATTCCTGAGTTATCATTGTTCCCCCAGATTCAGGTGAACGTTAGCCCAGGTGAATACACACTGAACTAGCCCCGTTCCTGCAGTTCACTACCCCTCTTTATAGGAGATATCAGGAAGGGGAATTTGAGAGGAGTTTGTATTTTAACTGGCGTGCGGTCCATTATCCAGTATAAAGCTATTTTTGGCCTTTAGCTTTCCCTCGAAACGACCAGGTAACAAAAGGAGAAGAAAAATACGGGAAATTGACCAGGCGACAGGCAGAAAAGAAAAGAAAATCCTATTTCACGGGTACAAAGAAAAATGTGCTTTGAAAGATGGGGAAGAGCGAGAATACGAATATTGAAAATTAATCATTGGTTCTTCGTTACACACACACACACACACACACACACACACACACACACACACACACACACACACACACGCACACACACACACAAGCGCACACACACACTTGTTCATATCTCTGATTTTCCTCTAAGTCCTCGCACCCCCCTTGGAAACTGCTCACACACACCCGAAGGTGGGCCTGCCCCGTAGGTTGAGAATTATATGGTCTTGGGGGCCAGAAGATATCGTCTTCATGGTGTTAACTGGTGAGCACCACACAACACGCCCCAAATGCATTCAGGGTTGGGGATCACTGTTTGTATGAAGGGATATTATCAATTTTATTCTTTTCTTGATAATGCCAGACGATTCTGTTGATCGTAGGAGACCATCACTTTACAATAAGGTATGGTGTGGTGAGCCTATGAAGGATTTACAATGAAGGAGGTTATATCCAACTGAGATTCAGCCATATTAGCCTGAAGCAATAGTTATCGTCACTTAACCCTTTCATGATCCTGACAAATCCATCATTCTAATCCATCTGGAAAGGAGGAAGAAGGGAGCCCGTGAGGGGGAGGGACGAAAGAGAGAAGGGAGGAAGTAAGAATGCGGAAAAGGAGAAAAGGCCGTATACTCACCCACAAGGTCCCTCTTCGGCCCAACATCCATAGCGTTCCAGCCCCATGATCCTTCAGAAGGCCAGAGAGTAAACCCTTCGTGGTGTTTACTGGTCAGCACAACATAACGCGCACCAGACGCATCCAGAATCCGGGCCCACTCCTCAGGATCATAAAACTCAGCAGTGAAATCCCGGGCGAAGTCTTGGTACATGAAATCAGGCCGATAGTTGTTCTTCATGAAATTCACGTACGCCTGGTTCTTGTCATCTGTGGAATGGTAGGATAAAATAACAAGCTGACTTCTTAGGACTGGATTTTAGATCGTACGTCCGTGGAGGTATGACTAAGGTGTTTTTGGACATTGTGAAAAATTAACGTACACCAAAAGGATTGACTTATTTCTGACAGCTTAAGTTTAGAGGCTTGACTTTTAGGATGACCAATGGGTAAACTTCGTATTACTTTTAATGTAATAACCGATGCTGACTAACGTGAAGAAGGAGTGTCTGTAGAGGTTTAAGTATTCTCTCTCTCTCTCTCTCTCTCTCTCTCTCTGTATGTGTGTGTGTGTGTGTGTGTGTGTGTGTGTGTGTGTGTTTGAATAAGGTTCCAAAACTCTCATTTCCCTCACTCTTTACTGTACACAAAACCATAAACTCGTCACCTCGCCAGAACTTCCAGAACCACGCTGAGCCGAAGGACGGGACGGAGAACACGCTCCAGTGGAGGAAGATGCCGACTTTTGCCTCGTCATACCAGCTGGGCAGAGGGCGGGAATCCAGTGACCCCCAGTTCGGTTGATACTCGGCTCTCACAACACACACTGAGGATGAAATAAAAGGCTATAATGTGTACTCACTTTATACATTAGTCCTTATCATTCTGGGTTATGTGCCATTTTAAGAGAAGCTTTGGAGCTCTACTCTGAGTCAGTGAAAATGCATCATTAGTTTACCTGTGGTTTATTGTATGTAAAGTTCGACATATCTTAATGTAGTTCACATTATGAGTCCATCAATATCTCCTACAAGTTTACCACAGAATGAGAGCAAGAAATTCATTACATAAACAGTCATCAGTGAATTTGTGACTTGACCCCTGGACAGACAATTCCACACATGTGTCAGTCAGTACGGGGAGTAACCACCATTTGCAGCCATGCAAGATGTAATCCTGTGCCTCATACTGGACACTAGATCAAGTAGTGTGTACTGTGGAAGCCTCTCCCACTCTTCTTGCATTGCCTGGATCAGATGTCGTCTGTTTTGTGGTTTGGAGTCTCACGACGAAAGGCGCCTCTTAAGATAATTCCACACATGTTCAGGTGGTTCGGGTGAGAAGGCAGGCCATGGCAATGTGCTGACATTCTCAGCCTGTAGAAACTCGCAGCATGTAGACGAGCGTTATCTTGTTGCAACGTTGTTACACCTGGATGGTAGCGTAGAAACGGGATCGCATGGGGCCTGAGAATATTATCAACGTATCTTCGAGCCGTCCAGTTGCCTTCAATGATCACTAGAGGTGTTTTGTACTCGGCTGCAGTGCCTGCCCATGCCATGATGCCGGGTCCATCCCAGCGATTACCTTGTCTCACACAACAGTTTGCATAACGTTCATTACATCGTCTCCAAACACGCAGACGTCCGTCAGAGTGATCCAAACAGAAGCGACATTCATCAGTGAAGAGAACAGCTTTCCACTGTCTTCTGGTCCAGCATTCATGTTGGCTAATCCACTGTAGTCAGTCCCGACGACGGGCGAGTGAGAGATCCAAACCCTTACGTGTCTAAGTGTGATTAGGCCAAACGACTGCAGTCGCTGCTATACGGTGGACTTGCTCTTCCGACGATTATGTCGACCAGAAGTCTCACATGCCGTTTGTGCTGCCGACCGGAATCTGTCCCGGAGATGCAGCATCTGGATGGGGTCATCTTGATCTCCTGTTGTGACATGTACTTTTCCAGGAAGCTGTCGGTCGTCAACTGAGTTTGTTTCATGATGCCTCTGGATGAGCCTGACAATCACTGAATGATGACACTCCATTCTACGGGCTGCCTCACGTTGCATCATGCCACCCTCCTGCATCCCTAAGGCATGATGACGTTCAAGGCATGACGAACGTGGCATGGGGGCAGTTTTTCAAAAACTGGCAGACAGTTTTCCACTTACTGTACACACACCCTAACCTTCGTCCTAGACGTAAAACAACCACGTGTTCCATTTCCACCAGTAGGCAGCGAGTGGAATGGGTTGAGTAGATTAATCTTGTCTCTGAGACGCTGCTTCGTGAACAAAGGGCGAGGCGGTAGCTTAGTCGGTAGAGAGGTGGCTTGCAGTCCTACCGGACCCAGGTTCAAATCCCCGGCGGGGCAGGGTACAGTTTAAGGATTTGAATTTAATAAAAGTAGACTTTACTGATCTACCAGAAGATCCGCCGACATGTCGTAAAAATACCCCCGCTAATACCAATACACCAGTCCTGTATGAGACAGCCCTAGCATGTATTCAATATGGACGGTGGGTGTTAGCGCCGAAGTGGTGACATGTAGAAGTGTATGGTATGTAGGAGGACTGCTGGGTCTTGGGAGCAGGCTGTGAAGCCTATGCCCAGAGTCGGACACACACACAAAAAAAAAAAAAAAAAACGAATCTTTTTGTTCAGATGGGTACTGTATGAGTACATGATCATAGCAAATCAGATCAGTGTTGGAAACAGTCAGCGGCACACGAGTTTATTGCAACTGAATTAGGTGGTGCGTTCTCATTGACTCGCAGTATAAGCTTCACTGCTGTGAGCTGGTAGGCTAAGGGGGTGACTCTATTTATTAACCCTGCACAGTCCTTTCTTTGGAAATTTTAGTCAGTAATGTGTTACAAGCTAACTCACTCATTACTTTCACGAATATAAGGTTTTAGGTGAAGGCCGGTGCTACATGTATCACTCATGCATAGCCTAATCTCTTGAATAGCATTTATGCAGTATGGTTTAATGTGTCCGGATTTCACGGTGTCGCAAAATGTTGAAATTGTAGCTCAGAGTTATAGCCGTCCACTTTTGAAAGTAGGAGGAAGAACGTTAGAAACCAAAGCTACATCAGCGGCATACAAGTAACCCGGAACAAATCCATTGAATAAATGATAGATAGTGGTGGTCCCAAAGCACTGCCTTGGGGTATGTCTGAGTGAACGTTGAAGGACCTGCTCTAACAATCATCTACAAAAACACGATATTTTCGACCTCTCACAAAATGACATAATTGAGTATACCGGATTTCTTACACCTACAGCAGAGGGGATGTGTAGTAATCCATCATGATTTACAGAATCAAAGGCTACAGAAAAGCCCAGATGAACTACTTTGCCTTGGCCTCCCATCCTAGAGCCGGTGCAGTCTGGAGGCCATGAGAGGGCACAAGAAACACACAGTGGTATTGACGCCATTAAGGCAGACTGAGTGGATGGCAGTATATCAGCTTGTTGTATAGTCGGTTTGTTTTCATTTAAGGGAACTGGTCCGTTTTCACAAGTTAAATACTGGATCCGTATTCTCCTCGGTTATGGAAGCTTCGAAACGCCTCTCCCTTACATATTTATTTTTGGATATGGCTGGTTAATATCCTTTTCTAAGTTTCTTCTAGAGTATGGCGATATTGGAAGGATTTATATAACACAAAGGACAGTAAGGTGTAATAAGCAAAATTAATCACTTACAAAAACGTGTTAGGAGAATAAGGGCCTACGCCGTGGTTACGTTAAATTTGATGAGGCTTAGTTGTGAGGTAAGGAAGAGACTCCTTGGTTATTAGCTGAGTTTTCTCTCTGACTACACTTGGTCATCAAATGAGCTGAGAGTTGAGGATTTTTGTTTTATGAGAGTAATTGCGCTCTAGGAACTCAAGAAATCATGTTGACAAAAGGCGTTTGAAAACTTTAGATGAAGTAGGAGTGGGCGATGTGAGTCGATGTTTAAACACTAACGATAACAAATGGCCTTATGAGGCAGAGACTATATTAGCTACTGTCCAACAAGACAGGATAATCCTTTTGATCTTTTGGGGGGTTTTTGAATTATAAAAGCTGAAGATTGTCCTCCGATCCCAACCTGATCACCTTAACCTGTCGTATCACTACAGTAAGGCCTATGGACCCTCCCAAGAAGCTGCGGTTGTGGCACTTTGAAGCTGCGGATTGGGAGGCCCTCAGGCAGTACTTCTTTTATTTATCCTGGAATGATTATTGCTTCCATGCCCGGAAGCCATCTAAGTGTGCCTCGCGCATTACGGAGGTTATTCACTCAGGCATAGATGCATACATTCCTTCCTCTTATCCTGTGACTAATGAAAAAAAAAAAAAAGGTTTAAACATGCATGTTCTAATGCTCTCCACAACAAGGAGAGGGCCAACAAAAAGTACCAGAGCCATCTCACCCCTGACTCTCATCTCCTTTATGTCTCTGCTCGGAACCGTGCTAAGTCAGTTCTTCTCTCTGCTAAGAATTTCATTCGTACTAAATGCTCTGAACTCTCTTACTTAAATTTTTCCCACTCCTTCTGGTACCTTGCCAAAAACGTCTCCAACAACTTTGCTTCATCACCCTTCCCTTCTCTTTTCCGCTCTATATGACCCTGTAGTTGTTTCTTCTACTGAAGAAAAACAGAACTCTTTGCTCAGACTTTCTCCTCCGTTGTTCCTCCATCACTGCCCCGCCTCTGACTTTTCATGACTGGCATTAAAATTTCTTCAGTCAATGTACTTTCCGCCATCACTGGCCTCAATACTAACAAGGCATATGGGCCTGATGGAGTCCCTCCTGTTGTCCTCAAGAACTGTGTTTCTGTGTTTACACCCTGCCTAGGTAAACTCTTTCGCCTGTGTCTCTCAACTTGTACTTTTCCTTCTTGTTGGAAGTTTGCTCTCATTCATCCTGTCCCAAAGAAGGGTGACTATTTCCATCTCTCTAACTATCGCCCAATTGCTTTAACATCTTGTATTTCTAAAGGTTAAAAATTTTTCTTAATAAAAAGAAATAAACACCTTTCCTTTCATGGCCTTCTTTCCGATAGCCAAGATATTTGGGTTCCACCAGGAACGTTTCACTGCCGACTTCTCACTTATCTTTCAGATCTCTGGTCATCCTCCTTTCGGGACTCTGGGGAAAGCTTTGCCACTGCACTTGACATCTCGGAGGCTTTCGATTGAATGAGGCATTAATCATTAATTTCCAAACTGCCCTCTTGCAGTTTCTATCCCATCTGTGCCTTGGTTTCTAGTTTCCTCTCGGGTCGTTCTATTGCTACTGTTGTAGACGGTTACTGATCTCCTCCTAGAGCTATCAGTAGTGGTGTTCCTAAGGGTTCTGTCCTATCACCAACTCTCTTCCTTCTATTTATCAATTACCTTCTAAGCTGCAAATCTAACCCTATCCACTCAAACACTGATGACTCCATCCTTCACTTTCCATTTGCTTCCCGCAGCGTCCATCTCAGCAGTTACATCAACAAAAAAGGGACACACCTAATGTCTGATTCGGGTCATATCTTTGATAGGGGTAAAAGTAATCTGGTTGTTTTTAATGCATCGGAAACTCGATTCTTACATCTTTTGACCCATCACAATCTCCCGTAGGAGTATCCTTTAATTTTTAACAACTTCCAACTCAGTCTTGCGTTATCACTGAACTTGCTTGGTTTTATTCTCTCAGGATTTGTCTTGGAAAGATCGTATTATATCTCTTGTAAACTCTGCCTGCAGGAAATTAGGTATGTTAAGCCGACTCCATGTCTTCTTTGCTCTTACACAGTTGTTGACTCTGCAGTGTTTTTTTTTTTTTCACCCCTGTGTAGAGTACAGCTCTCATGTGGGGAG
Source organism: Coenobita brevimanus (assembly GCF_032717465.1). NCBI lineage: Eukaryota > Metazoa > Arthropoda > Malacostraca > Decapoda > Coenobitidae > Coenobita > Coenobita brevimanus. The sequence continues at coordinate 9,661,807 of NC_136980.1, read as the reverse complement.
GCTCCGTACATACAGTTCTCCTCAACAAGGTTGAGTCAAAGGCTTCTCGTCTCATAAACTCTCCTGTTACTGGCCCCCATCAACCTCTGTCTCTTCGCTGCACTGTTGCACCTTTATCTGTTTTCTATCGCTACTTCAGTGGTCACTGCTCCTCTGAACTGCCTGCTTGAATCCCTCCACCACAATGGAGGGTGCGTAGCATCCTTCTAACGGTAAACTCTCGTCCCTTTTCTGTCCAACTCTCTAATGCAAGAATTAACCGCTACTACCAGTCCTTCATGTATGCGACAGGTCGACTCTGGCATTGTCTTCCTCTGTCGTTCCTACTGCCTATGATCTCCAGTCTTTTGAAGACAGTGTGTCCAAGCATCTCGAAATGAACGGATCATGAAATTGGCCTCTGTTGTTTGGCTTTTATTTTTTTCTTGGAAAGAACGATCTTGTGGGCTTCTGACCTTAGGTTCCTTATTCGTTGCATAAAAAAAAATATGGTGTGGTAGTGTTGGTAGTGTGGTGTGATGGTGTTGGCAGTGTGCAGTGGTAGTCTTGGTAGTATGGCGTGGTAGTGCTGGTAGCATGGTGTGGTAGTATTGGTGATGTGGGTTGGTTATGTTGGCAATGTGGTGTGGTATTACTAATAGTATGGTGTGGTAGTGTTGGTAGTGTGGTGTGGTAGTGTTGGTAGTATGGTGTGGTAGTGCTGGTAGCATGGCGTGGTAGTGTTGGTGGTGTGGGTTGGTTATGTTGGCAATGTGGTGTGGTATTACTAATAGTATGGTGTGGTAGTGTGGTGTGGTATTACTGATAGCATGGTGTGGTAGTGTTGGTAGTGTGGTGTGGTATTACTGATAGCATGGTGTGGTAGTGTTGGTAGTGTGGTGTGGTATTACTGATAGCATGGTGTTGGTAGTGTTGGTAGTGTGGTGTGGTATTACTGATAGCATGGTGTGGTAGTGTTGGTAGTGTGGTGTGGTATTACTGATAGCATGGTGTGGTAGTGTTGGTAGTGTGGTGTGGTATTACTGATAGCATGGTGTGGTAGTGTTGGTAGTGTGGTGTGGTATTACTGATAGCATGGTGTTGGTAGTGTTGGTAGTGTGGTGTGGTATTACTGATAGCATGGTGTGGTAGTGTTGGTAGTGTGGTGTGGTATTACTGATAGCATGGTGTTGGTAGTGTTGGTAGTGTGGTGTGGTATTACTGATAGCATGGTGTTGGTAGTGTTGGTAGTGTGGTGTGGTATTACTGATAGCATGGTGTTGGTAGTGTTGGTAGTGTGGTGTGGTATTACTGATAGCATGGTGTGGTAGTGTTGGTAGTGTGGTGTGGTATTACTGATAGCATGGTGTTGGTAGTGTTGGTAGTGTGGTGTGGTATTACTGATAGCATGGTGTGGTAGTGTTGGTAGTGTGGTGTGGTATTACTGATAGCATGGTGTGGTAGTGTTGGTAGTGTGGTGTGGTAGTGTTGGTAGTGGGGTGTGGTAGTGTTGGTAGAGTGGTAGTGGTGGTAGTGCTGTGTTCTATAATGGTAGTGTTAGATGGTTGTGTGGTAGTTGTGGTAGAGTGGGACGATGATAGTGAGGTTTGGTGGTTGTGTGGTGTTGTAGTGATGCTGATGTAGTGTGGGGTGCGATAGTTGAGTACTGTGGTGTGGTTGTGTGTTGTAGTAATAGTAGCGTGGTTTGGGGATGTGCTGGTTTGGTTGTGTGGTGTGTTGTGGCAGTGGTGGTTGGGAGCTTTGGTAGTGTGGTGTGGTGTGATGTTGCAGTGGTGGTGGTGGTGTGGTGTGCTAGCGTTGTGTGGTAGTGGTGTGTGGTACTGGTGTTTGTGTGGTATGTTGTGTGGTGTGGTAGTGGTGGTAGTGTGGTGTGACTTTGGTGTTGTGGTAGTAATGGCAGTAGTGTGGTGTTGCTGTGGTAGTAGTGGTGGTGGTAAGTGTAGTCAAGGAAGGTGGTGATGCAGTGGTACCGGTGTGATAAAGCAGTGTGTGGTAGTGGATGTAGACTGTAGTGTGCGTCGCCATTTTGATCAAGGTTACATGATATTGCGGTGGGTTAGGTTGGTTGTGGTTGTGGTTGTGGTGGTGGTGGCGCTGGTGGCGGTGGTGGATTGGAGGTAGTGTGTTTGGTGCTGTTGAATGACGTCTGTCTGTCTGGCCGAGCAGACCTATCTACCGCAGGCAAGAAACCACCCCTGCATGGCCGTTCCGTGCAGTGAATCGATGTTACTTTGCGGTAGACAGCGCCTCACAACAGCGAGGTGCGGGGAAGTATTTGAAGGTTTGGTTCCTGGCCGGACGCAGCATTTATATTTCTCCACACAGTTGTCAGGGGCAACATAGTAGTTTCCACACCATCCCGTTATGTGGTTATATGGTTACCACCCAGCGTTGTAATAGTTTCATGAGGTACCGTACAGGAAATCACTTTGTCGCTCACTGGAGAACCACGTGAAGTGAAAAGAATAGCAAGGAAAGGTGACAGGAAGGATGGGAGAAGTAGGGAGAAAGGAGGGAACACGCTTATACACACACACACACACACACACACACACACACACACACACACACACACACACACACACACACACACACACACAATAAAAACGGTAGAGGAAGAAGTACACAACACTATATCAAGTGAGTGGATGATGGTCACCAATGAGTACCACCTAGTTGCTAGTGTGGTAGTTGTATGCTGCTTGCCCTGTATCTGATAGCTTGACACTGATACCCCCCCTCCCCTCCCCACATCCGCCCCACACGCACACACACTCAGTACACAAGCACTTTCATTCTCTACGTTCATCCCAGTCACTAAATAAACAAACTATTATTTTTTTTTTTGGGGGGGGGTTTCAGGTGAGAGGCGTGTGTTTTCCTTTCGTTCATTCCTTCAGACTTTCCTTGTCAGTATTTCTCATCTTCCTTCTCCAGTTCCTGTATAGATTTCCTGTCAGTGTTATTTTCTGCGTGTTTTTTTTCACCTCCTTTTCGGCCATTCCTATAAAATTTCCCAGACAGAATTATTTCCTAAATCGTCTCGTTCATCTCCCCTGCCAGTTTCGGATGATGGGTTTGTCGGGGAAAATATGGCAGAATCTTCTTAATCCTTCTCCTCTTTCTTCTGCTTCTTCATCTTGTTACCTTTCTTCTCCTTCCGCTACTTTCCCACTTTCCCAGCCTCTTCATCCCCTTTTCCTTCTTCGTTTTCAAAATTTCCTCCACCTCTTCTTGTTGATCTCGTATTTCTTCTCTGTTATCCTCTTCTTATGCTCACAATATAGCCATTCCTCGTATAGAATAGTCAGTTAAGGTGCATATAGCCTCCTTCAATCTTTAGTTATCTTTATACTGCCTCGATTCTTCTGTATAATCCTTTTGACGCTAACTCAGCCTGATTATTTTTATCTCTGCAGCTTCTTTCATTGTTCAGCTGCAGGATAAGACAATACTCTGGGTCTACATCCTTTTAGTATCACTTCTTCGTGACTAGTAGCATACCAAGTCGTTAATTTCTTGTTACATCTCAGTATTCAAGATGGAAAGATGGAGATTTTTGGCCAAGTCAGAATAAATGGAAGATAGTGTGCGTGTGAACTTAGGGATGGAGAAAGCACAGTATTTATGGATATTCACAAGGTAGGTTGGTAAGTAGGTAGGTAGGTAGGTCGTTTGATGGCTGGATGGATAGTACAGTAGGTAGATAGGTAAGTAAGTAGGTTGGTAGGTAAATAAGTTGATGGACAGAGTATGACAGATAGGTAGATATAGGTAGGTAGGCAGCCAGGCAGGTTGATAGGCTGGTTGACTGGAGTGTTGGGTAATAAGTTAGATGGATGGTTATGAGGACGGATGATTTATTATTGGCTGGATAGATGGATGGATGAATGAGTGGATGAGCAAATAACCAGAAGGGTAAATTAATGTGCTGGTAAATTGATAGATAGATGGGATAGGTAAATGGTTGGCTGGCTGACTGGTTGCATGGTTGGGTGGATGGATGGATGGAGGGAGGGAAAGAAGGAGGGATGGGTGGATGAAAGGTCGGTAGGCAGGTTATTCAAGTGGTAAAAAGTATTAAGGATTATTAACATCGACAAGGGAATGCAAGCCGGTCTTCACACAATTATAATCACTGACAAACTCCTGTGCAAATTCCCGTAATGATTAAAAAACATACAAGAACATAGGATCCCAAAATGTGTGTGTTTGTATGGTCTGGCCTTCGACTTTATAAAGCCATTTAAAAGGAACTGAATCCAAGAAAAGGAGAAAGGCTTGGAAGGTATTTGTCCAAAGGAACAATGGTGCCAAGGTTGAAGTGAACTGGTGAAGAAATTAAGGAATGACACTTGAATGGAAAAATGGAAGCGAGACGAAAAGAAATTGAGGAGATACAGTCATTCCATTGATAGGGATCATGAATATTTTTAAACCGTAACTAAAATAACGCGTCGGGCCGCAGCAGAAGTAAAATAATGTCGTGATACTGAAAGAGCTATTGGATAATTTGTAAAGATTTCTGAATAAACTCGCATGGAGGTAGAAAGAATGAAAGAAAGGGGGTCATAATTTTGCCCAAGTATAATACACGAGAAAATATTACCCTACTGAGTTGTAAGGTCAAGGGAGGAAAGCAAAGCAGGGAACAAACTGAAGAGATTAGGCGGGAGAGTCTATGAGGAAGGCTGGTGTGATGGAAGAAAATTTGTTAAAAAGTAAAGACGAATTACCTTGGGTTCTCTGTCGATGCCGCTCCTCACAGGATGCGGCTTCGGCCAAGAAAGAAATACAGACGGATAAACAAATACTAATACTGATAGACAGCCCGATAAATACAGATATATAAGTGGATACATAAGCAGACAGTAAATGTAAGCAGAGAGAGAAGGCGGTACACTTTATAAAGTAAATAACATCAGATTTTTCAGTGCAGAGATGGAGGGATCTAGGTGGACAGACAGATTTGTATGAGAGATCCACCACCGTAAGCTTTCCTGATATTCCACTTAACACTTACCTATGAACGTATGAGGCCTCGCTAAACACGGGGAAACTGAAGAACACTGTAAATCAATGAACTAACGCAGTGTAAATGACAGCAGTTCCTAGGCACCGAAACTTAACGCAATTCCTCATTTTCATTTCCATTTATCTCGTGAAGCATTATATAAACTAAGGAACTAACAATAACAAACAGCGTAACGACATAATGACACACACACCGGTAAGATACTGAAGGAATTAGACTAAGAACTGAACATAGGTAAGTGCGGTCGAGTTGACAGTAACAAGCCGACTATGAAATGTAATCTTATATTTACGTGTCACCTTTTGAGCGGTCACAAGCGGTCGGAGCCTGCGGTTTCCTGGGACGTGACTGATGAGAAATATCTTGACCAATGATGACCGGCCAAAAAGGCGGCACGAAAAGGCGTCTATGGAAAAGTCAGAGCCACCTTATCTAATTTATTCTCGTCATCTCCCACTTTTATTTACATTTACCAATAGACTGTGTGACTAAGAAGCCTCGTTAAATATCAGTCAGACCGATGACCAATACACTGACCAATAACACGGCGATATAATGACAACGACACATGAAACACGTGTTAGACAGACCGAGGAAACAGAAAAGGAAATAGTCTGAGTTAGCGATGTACCTCTCAACATTAAAGAAGAAAACGGAGGGTCGAGGGGTCCTAGGCGTATTGATTTTCCGTCCCCTCCCGCTTGGATTTACACTTGCCCAAAAAGCAGCAAGGCTAGAGAGCTTTATTAATCCTGGAGACACCTAAGGAACTCCTGCTCTGACTCTACGGGTAACACACTAACCGAGGAGGCAAGAGATGAGCAGTGAGGAGCGTGTCATCCTGAGCAGAACTGGAGCTGTTGCATGCCGGCCGGTCCTCTCACGTGCCTCTGCTCCCATCCACTGAGCAGACACACACACGCACATACTCATAACCAAAAAAAAAAAAAAAAGGTCGGTTCTTCCTCGCAACAGTTGTCCGGAGTCATATATCATTTACTATTCCTTTTTCTTTACTCTAACTTGGCCTAAACTTGCCCTCTCTCCATCCTAAACGCTGAGCTGTGACAATACCTGAACACTTGAATATGATGCCTGTCACGATGAAGTGCTATGAAAAAGATGTAGAGCTGCAGTATTGTCTTCTCTGCCACTGAGCTGCGTGAAATATTAATTGATGTCCATACAAATGCAAAACAGAGAGAGAGAGAGAGAGAGAATCACATACACCACTGTCTCACTTCAACACATACACACACACTCACATTTCAGAAATTTACAGTGTCTAGCAAACATTACAACTTAATTCTTTGACTATTAGCATACTTCTCATAAATTTCCAACAGCATCTTGAAGGCACGTAACTTCACTTAACATTCAAACCCCCACCTACACCCCAGGAATTATGCACCTACAGTCATGTGCAAAAGCTCGACAGTCCTCTACCGGCATTGTGTCCTATCTTCCATGTTTCTCACTCCACCAGCGACAAAGAGTACCCTTTTTGTTCATACTCTCTTGTGGAAATAGTTCTTATAACAACTCTCACTGTCAGCGTCAAAGGAGAAGTGTCAGCTAACATTTGCTAATAACTATACGTAGACCGTGTGACCTGCGTCGTGCCATGAAGCCTTCAGCGACAATATTCCCTAGAGAGTTGAGGCTTGTACTGTATGGTTTAAAAAAAAAATCTAAATAAAAATAGTAACCAAGGAGATTTTCGTCCTTCTGCGGCTGATTTTCCATAGCTCATAAGACTATACTGTGGCTCCATATCCCTTGCATAGCACTTCCTCGTGACTCGCACAATATTTCATTGTTAATTTCAAAGCATCCAGGATGGAGGGATGGCCATTCTGTGCCAAGCCACAGTGGACAGAGTGTTGTTGGATGGGAGGGGGAGGTGAGCGTTCTTTCCCTGCCACCCAAAAAACGAAAAAGAAAGTAGAAAGAAAGAAAGAAAATGCAGAAGAAAGAAAAACTGGCACAGAAAAAGGAAGAAAGAAAATTGGCTGAGATGCAGAGAAAGAAGAAAGGAGAAAGAAAGAACGGATTGGCACAGAGAAAGATTGAGAACTGACACAGAGAAAGTATTAAAAAAAAAAAAAAAAAGGAAATTGGAAGAGAGAGAGAGAAAGTAATTGACACAGAGAAAGAAAGAAAATTGACAGATAAAGAAAGAAAATAAGACAGAAAATTGACAGAGGAAGAAAGAAGGAAAGAAAGGAAGGAAGGAAAAGGAAAGGTAGGAAGGAAGGAAGGAAGGAAAGGTAGAAAGGAAGGAAAGAAGAAAGGAAGGAAGGAGGGAAGGAAATTGGCCCAGCTGTTGTCCTGTGAGATTCCTTTCACTAACGCATGCTGTTCAACCCGCCTTCACAGCCAAGTCTCTCATGCTGACCCTTAACACAGCTTAGCATCGTCCTCAGTGGCCAGGGCTCGTATTCTCGGCTGTTATGAAAGCTCCCTAACACCCTTTCCTTAGCGATTTATTCTTGGATATAGCTGGTTAATATCCCTGTGTACTTTATTTATGCAGAGTACGTGTATGGCGAAGTTGGAAGGATTTAAGTCGCACAGAACAGGACAGTAAGGTATAATAAACAAAACAAATCGGTTAAGATAAGGTGTTAGGGTGGGCAGGTGGGATGGGGGGATGGGTGGGGGGGTAAGGCAGGTTGTTGGGGATAGTTGGGTGTGCAGAGAGTGAGGTGAGGTGGATGGGTGGGCAGGCAGAGTGGACGGGGTTGGAGGGTTGAAGGACAAATATAGGGCGAATAACTCCATGGTAAGAATAGATCCATATGGTAGAAATACTCGTAGATGTATGGTCAAAATCTGTCTGCTGAATATAGAGGTCCAGGTGGGAATATGGCCCGATGGAAAAAAATAATAATTCCATGGAGAAATAGGTCCATAGGAAACAACATCAACAGGGGAAATATCTCCACCAGAAAAATTAGGTCCATGAGGAAATTAGGTCCATGGGGTTAGAGAGGTCCAAGGGGGAAAGTAGGTGGTTAGGGGTGGACAGGTGGATGGTCCAGTTAAAGGGCAGTTTGTCAGTGGTTTCATGGCATCGTTATATCCTTATCCTGTTTCTGATACGCTCCCACCACGATGCTTTTGCTGATATGATGAAGGTGATGAGCATGAGGAGGAGGAGGAGGATATATCTAGAGAGTTTGTGAAATAACTTGCCCTGCCATGGGTTATCAATCTCCTCTCTTCAAAACACTGGCAAAAACACCTAAAGATGCGGATACACACACACACACACACACACACACACACACACACACACACACACACACACACACACACACACACACACACACACACACACACACTTGCACGGCGGTATTAGGCTCTATTCACACTACAGGGAGGGCCAAGGTGCAGTCACACTCCCCTCACACTGCATGCATGTAATCAGTGCTGCAGGACACGTGGAGTATGGCAGTGGGAGTCTCAGGGGGTGGGGGAGGGCAGTGGTTACAACACCCCTGATATACATGTGTTTTGTTATTAGTGACTTAAATCTACTTAATGTTAGGTTGAACAGGGATCCAAATCTATTAGTGTAAGAGAATCGCATCATCATCATCATCATAATAATAATAATAATAATAATAATAATAATATGATAATAAATTTAGGGGACCACTTCCTCAAAAAATACATTATATATATTCTCTGCAACCAGTTCCAATCCAAATTTCCTTTATACTGATTATTTCACCCAGCAACAACGTAAACACATCTGAATGGTAATGAAGAATGTTATCAGCCTTTTTCTTTATTTTCTCTTTTTTATATACAAGGATTTACAATAAACTGATGAAATTGTGTGACAGTAGAAGGAAAGCATCAGTAAGCATAATAATACTGAGGTTCGTGACTATTGTTTCAAGCTTCTTCTTAGCGATATAATCACCTCAGTTACTAATAATTATAAGCATACAGTAATGAATTAACGCCACAGGATTTTACAGGACACAATCTATCAATGTCGCGGAACAACTTTACTCTGGTTAATGCCAAGGGATTTGATTCCCCATGTGAAACCCCCGTAGTCCGGGAGCTAAATGAACTGCTTGTAATATAGACAGATTCAACCTCTTTCTCGAGGTGTGTGTGTGTGTGTGTGTGTGTGTGTGTGTGTGTGTGTGTGTGTGTGTGTGTGTGTGTGTGTGTGTGTGTTGACTACACTATATAATGCCTACCACTTTTGTGTGTGTGTGTGTGTGTAGACTACACTATATAATGTCTATCACCTTTTAGTGTTTCCACTTCTAACTAAATACTAAAAAAAAAATGTTCTGAGATGTATGGTCGCAATCGATTATTTGTCTGCTATCAGTGAAGCTCCTTGTTGTTTTGTAACATCATGTCGCTCCAGCCACAACAATCGTCGTTCGTTGATTATTAAAGGTTTGCATGATAATTTCTGTTATAAAACAAGACTCAAACAGTTTATGTTGGATAATAACATTATATTGGATGTGATAATTATGTATCCTAGTCATACATATTTAACGTTATTCTCTGCCCTTCACTCATGCCGCCTGTCAGGCTGTCACGTACAGCTGGTAAATGGTTCCCAGCAATCTGATGCTTCACCCTGACTTCAAGGCATTACTGGATTATGAATTATTCTCACGTTGGTGATTTACTACGTGTTTACAAGACTTTAGTTCTCCCAACAAGGAGAGTATGTTTGCACCCCTGTTTGTTTGTTTGTCTGTCTGTTAGCAGGATTACTCAAAAGTTAAAAGAGAGATTTGGAACAAATGTGGTGCGTAGATGCCCATGTCCCAGGGAACAATAGATGAACTTTGAGGACCGATCCGGATCGCATTACAGATTCTGGATCCGCAGAACACATTTTGCGAAACCCTAATCAGTGATGAGAAAACCTAACCCGTTATGAAGAGTGATCTGGGAATTACGTTGCCCTCGTCGGAGAGGTGCCCCTATAGTTAGTCTACGGAAAGATGAAGAATTAAATCAGATAATTTCTTAGCTTTACCGAATCATGTAATTTGTAAGTGTTTAATGGTATCATAGTGCTTCATATATATCTTGTGATCTCAGGCTTCTGCACCAAGCGTCTGGGCTACGAATTCAAAGGTACCCAATCTTCATTCTTTTGACATGAGACACTACAGTATAACAGACACTATAATACAAAAATACCGGTATGCATTATTGTAAATTAGTAATGTCCACTGCTATTGTTTAATATTTCTATTCATATCTAATATAACCTATCATTTACAGTAATAAAGTTTGTGTAGGATTTGAGGAAAACAGCATTATGCACCGTGCCAGCCACCTATGACCGCCAGTCACAGAGATCGTTTCATCCCCTTATTTGGATTTCCAGCGTAAGGGAACACGTAACTGCCCATCTATCACGACTTACCTTGTTGCCATATCTACTGTATTCGCTGGAAGAGTCCCCAGTTGTACATCATCGCAACAGTACAGTATATCAACCTCTGCTAAAACTCATCAGCTTCCCCTCCCTTTATTCCTTCATCAGAAATCTGTGTAGTTGTTACTAGATGCCTATTTCCAAACGTAATCTACACTGACCCTGACACGAATGCCTCCAATCCTAACTATCACATTTTATCCTTACTCTCCCAGGCTACTCCAAAGTACCTTCCCTGAGTCACGTTTCTGTCTGCTCTCTGCGGCCATCCTCGGCTAAGAGGAAGATGTCGCCAGGGTTGCGCACTGAACAAAGTCTAAAATCTATTGTCTGTATTTCGAAGCTCCTCCACACTGCACAGATAAGTTTCACCGTAATTTCTTGTGCAATCAGTCAGTGCTTCGAACTACTGTCTGTATATTTTCGTCTGACACAACTGGATCATTCCTTCAACATGATCACTAATTCTTGGCTGCATGAACGATAAGACTTAATTAGGAGCTAAAATGGTTTCCTTGGTTACTGGTCACATATTCCCTTCAGTCCGACTACATTTGTCCATCAACTGAGCTGAAATGGTCTATGGATCTTTGTCAGGGGATAACACACCAACGATGCCATCTCAGCACTGCACATCAGGGTTTCTTTCAGTATTAAACCCTGCCAGGATGGGCTCGAGAACAGTTTTACCATCTGTTCTCCATGGTAAGAGTGATTTGTTATTGTAGGAGGCACAGGGAGAACGTAGAGTTTCCTTGTGTGTGTGTGTGTGTGTGTGTGTGTGTGTGTGTGTGTGTGTGTGTGTGTGTGTGTGTGTGTGTGTGTGTGTGTGTGTGTGTGTGTGTGTGTGTGTGTGTGTGTGTGTGTGTGTGTGTGTGTGCCTCCTGCTGAAACTAACATCACTTACTGGAGAAAAATTATAAGATACTTCGATTTTGTGTGAAAGACAAGGAAAGTCTAGTTCTTCCTGAAAAAGCAAGCCTAAGTTACGACAGGGAACCGATCGTATATATTTTTTGAGAATCCCACCCCAGCTACAACTTCCTCCGGCCAGGGGTGTGGGTGAGGGGCAAACAGGAAGTAGGGGTGTGGCTCGTGACTGTACTCCTCCGCATTACCCTTCCACCTTGTTCCTGGCTTCCTGTTTGATGCCAGAGTGCTTATGAGAACACACACACACACACACACACACACACACACACACACACACACACACACTAGCAAGAAAAGCAAGATCAGGTAAAGGACAGAGAGAGGCCAGATGGTGACTCCTCCGTTACAGTTGTCTATCCTTCTGTATCTCTAATTCATCTTTCACCCCCTGTTACCCTGCCTTGGTGCACCGTCTGGCCTTGGTACTAAGCTGCACGTCAAGACCGAGAGACCAACTGCCAGTTCTGGGTAAATCTACAGTTAAGGCAAATCTATAATACAGATTACCCACATTCATCCTAATCACCTGTCCCAGTTTGCTTGTTAAAATGGGGTTGGGTATTATCAAGAGACAAGAAAAGGAAAACCAAATCATATTTACTCTATCTTAGCCTGAAATTACCGTCTCTTCAGCTTGAATATGGAGTTGGAACAATAGACTAACACTAGAAAACTATGCCACTCATCAAAAAGCGATATAAGAATTGATGGAGAGATACAGTATTGTCTTAATCATCGAGCCACGTGAAATTAGCTTAAAAGAGAGAAAAATCTGGGTCAGGTTAAGGTAAAAGGACTATAGTGCTGGCAAGCTTGTAGATACTGACAGACAATGATTTTTCTGTGACCTTGACTTTTGACTGGTTGTGCTAATTCCTTCATCCCTGGGTTACTCGGAGTCCTTCCACCAAGTTGGGTGTATATCGGAACAAAACTGTTTGTGTTGACCCTACCATTTGACCCTGACCTTTGACTGATTGTTCTGAGAATCGACTCCCTTCATTCTTCAATTACCGTTAACCCAGCTACCAAGTCTCGCGTAAAGCAGACCAAAATAATGTTCGGTATTTTGTTCACACACAGACACATATGGATCGAATTTTTACCTTGTCCTGTGACTTTCATCTTTGACTGGTTGTTCTCAAAGCCTTCTCTCGTCAATCTTGCTTTACCCTCAACCCTTCCTCCAACTCTGGTCCAAATCAGATGAAAACAAAGTTGACCTTACTATGTGTTCTTGACCTTTGATCTATTGCTTTAAAAACCAAGAAGTCAGCTCAGTGACCGACCCTTAACCGTTTCACCATCTTTGAAATCCGATGAAAATTGTCTGGGAAAATCTCACACTGCACCTCGGTCAGCTAATACTTTCCTACATGCCCAGTCGTGCTAGGGAACATGGTGAGATGTTTGTTTGCATCGTAAAAAATAAATAAATGAAAATAAAAAGGAAAGAGAAAGAATAAGACAAAACAAAAAACTATCAGCAGAAAATCCAGAAAACTAAAAGATTGGTGCAGTCAAGACAACTAATTAACGGCTGTCCCGGCTTGTTATCCGTACCTGATCTATTACTATATGTAATTACTGTTGCCGCTTAAACAGAGAAATGCCTGGAAACTACTTTAAAAGCCTGAATCAGCAAAATAAAGTAAGTCTAGAGTACAATGGGAATGTAAAAAGTGAATTATATATATATATTTTTAGATGAAAGGTAATGAAAAGAAATTATAATTTTAAATGAAAATTGTGCCCCTAAAGATACGAGGTACTGAAAAAGGCGAGTAAAGGCTAGGCTGGTGGGAGAATATTTAGGGGAATTATGGCTGTGAATTCATCTCAGCAAGTGGAAAGACATCAGGGGAGGAGGATATAAGACGGGGAGGAAACAGTACACTGAACATGGAAGCTGAATAGTACAGAAAGTGCCTGAGGATTGAAGGGAGAGTAAAAAAAAAAAAAAAAAAGAGGAGAGTAAAATAAGGAAAGGGTATTATAAAGTTAAGGGTAAGGTAAGGGAATGATGGTATGAATGGAGAAATGATGTGAGGATGAGAGGATGTAATACTTTGGACTTGAAATCTGTATGGAATAGCATGAATGTTGGGAAGAGTGCCTGAGGACTGGAAGAGAACTGTAATTTAGGGTGACGGATAAGAAACGAGAATATGGCAACGACTATGGCAAGAGATGAGAGTTGTGGCAGGCAGAGGACTGGCAGCTCCACCACAACAATGCTCCAGCTCATTCATCCCATCTCATCCAGGATTTTTTTCTTTTTTTTGGCCAAACACAGGACCACACAGGCCAGACAGACTCCCTGCTCTCCTGACATGGCTCTTTGCTACTTTGGATATTTCTAAACTGAAGATGCCGCTGAAGGGTTTTCGAGATTTGAGAACATAAACGAAATAAAAACAAATGCAACCAAGATCTTGTTGGCGAGCCCAAAAACTGACTTTACAAAATGTTTCCAACAAAGGGAGGACTGCTTTGAAGGGGTTAAAGTCTGAAGTCAGTATGCTTGTTTTTACCCTCCACCTGACGAAGTTATCACTGGGATCAGCAACAATAGATGGCGAAGAGAATTCGTTTCCGGGCCAGAACTCAGAAAGTATTCACTATAGAGTCATGAAATTTCACATACAGTAGTTATGTGTCTTACAGTGAACTGGTGCCTTTGATAGGTAGAATGCTGTCTTAAGTTTTTTTTTTTCTTTTCTTTTTTTCAAAATAATTTAAAAGTAAAAAAAAAAAAAACTCAGATTTCAATATGCCCTGCGCAAAGAATTTGAAGGGCCCAATTCATTTTTCTACTAAAACCTTGCAACTATTACACCTAGGAGGCAGAAATTGTACATGATAAATGATTATGAATATCTAATTATGTATGAAGTTTCATGACTGTACCTATTATTTAATCTTAAAAAATGGCTGCCTAAATGAAAAAAGCACGAGTCATGATTTATCAGATCTGCTCATAACATCATTATTGCCATGGATGAACTAATAAATTTTTTAAAGTTTTAATGTTTCTGTGTTATACAGAGGGGGGATGAGGGCCGTTATGAGCTTGGTTAGTGTGCAGGGAGGTGGGGGGGGGGTGTGCTTGGCCGGGGGGGGAGGGGAATGAAATGAAGTTCTCCGTCTTGTTAAAATAATCGGAGCAGATATGATACGCTCTCAACGTAGCTACATGAACGTTCAGAATTTATCATATCTGCTCAGTTTATTTTAAACTAGACGGAGAACTTAAGTTCATACGTAACTTGCTCTTAAATAATGGTTTCCCCTTTAAATTCATGGATTCGTGTATAGGAGAGGCCCTAAATAACATTTTATATAGTCCTAAAGCCACTCTTAGGAATGTACCCAAAGATATAGTATATTTTCCCATTGTTTACACTGGTATATTAAGCTTGATTTTGTGAACCAAACTAACAAAACTGTTTCGTGATGTTTACCTACAGACCAAATTTAGAGTTAGTTTTAGACCAGGAAGTACAACTTAAAGTTTGTTTATTTTTAAAGACAGAATTCTTAGGGAACTTGCCTCTTCAGTAATTTATCAACATACGTGTGATAACTGTAAGGCTACATACATAGGTACAACAAAGAGGCATCTTAGAGCTTGGATATTCCAACATTTAGGTAGATCAGTTAGTTAATGATGTATTTTGTGGGGTGTGGGTGTTTGTGCTTTGTGTTGCTGACTGGAATAATTTTATCATCTCTCTTTTCTTTAATCGTAGCTGTTTTTTTATGGCAATTCTAAAATTACATATTTTAATTGTCAGTAGGCCTGATGACGGAATGAGTTGTTTCCGAAAAGTGGCAATATACTGTAGATGTGGATTCCATTCCTGGTTCATATTGAGACTGCACTTTCCACGCATGAAGTCAGTAGCATATATATATATATATATATATATATATATATATATATATATATATGTGTGTGTGTGTGTGTGTGTGTGTGTGTGTGTACTGTACATATAGAGACAGACAGACAGACAGACGCGAGGAGACCAAAATCCTCCGGGATTTGTTAACAAAAACCGTCATTACCAAACGTACAGCAAATCCATTTTAGTTCCCTTCTAAGTACTCCCCTTGAGACGCTATACACATGCTCAGCGCTTTTCCCATTCCTGGAAACACTTCCTGTTGTCGTCTTTTGTCACCTGGTCCACAGGCTTCTGCATTTTTCTCCTGGATTTCTTCTAAATTGTCAAATCTTCTGCCTTTGCGTTCTAACTCAGTCTTGGCGAACAAGAAACAATCACAGGGAATGAGATCCGGCGACTGCGGGGGGTGCGGATCGACAACGACGTTGTTATTGGCCAAAATTTACCACTGACAACGCCGTGCGTGATGGAGAGTTGTCGTGATGAAATACTCATTTCTAGCTGTGCCACTTCTCTGCATATTCGCGCCTGATGCTTTCCCGTACTCCCCAGCAGTACACGGTGATGTAAAACTGCTGGTTCCCAGCCTGTCCACGGAGAACAAATTCTTCATTTACAATTCCCTCAGTGTAAAAAATATGTATATATATATATATATATATATATATATATATATATATATATATATATATATATATATATATATATATATATATATATATATTGATGTTTGACTTGACCCGACACGCTTTTTTTCGGTCTTGGAGATGCTGGTGTCTTCCTTTGTCTGGACTACTGTTTGGTTTCGGGGTCATACCCGTAAACCCAGGTCTCATCACCCGTAATGGCAACTGAAAGAAATCTGGGTCGTTTCTCAACTGCTCTTTGAAGACCTGACACACGTTCATAGTGGTTTAAACCTGAAGAAGTCACGTGCACGAACAAAGAAGAAACGCCAGAAATACGGACTGACCCTCTCTTCTGGTGTGTGAATCGTTGTTACAGTACTTCAGCAGAGTTACCATTACAGTGGCTAGACCGACAAGCGTATATATAGTTACGTAATAATAATGATCACTGAACGTATTACATGGCTTCCTGGGCAGCAAAAAAGTCGTTTTAACTGAAGGCAACACTACAGTGAATGAGTGGATGGTTGGCGCCTCCATCTACCACCTTATATGAATAGTTACGATTTTTTCATTACTTCTTTTAGAAAGCATGAGCGTTCTACCTAAAGACATGTTCCTCGTAAATATACTGGTATAAATAACATGTTACTAGTTTCATATTAATCAGGCGTGAAACTGACCGCCATCTTGAATGTTGAGCTGTTGCAAAAGGTTAACACCAGAATTTGGTGCTTGTCACACTAGAATATTGTGCTTGTCACACTAGAATATGGTGCTAGTCACACTAGAATATGGTGCTAGTCACACTAGAATATGGTGCATGTCACACTAGAATATGGTGCTAGTCACACTAGAATATGGTGCTAGTCACACTAGAATATGGTGCTAGTCACACTAGAATATGGTGCTGGTCACACTAGAATATGGTGCTGGTCACACTAGAATATGGTGCTAGTCACACTAGAATATGGTGCTGGTCACACTAGAATATGGTGCTGGTCACACTAGAATATGGTGCTGGTCACACTAGAATATGGTGCTGGTCACACTAGAATATGGTGCTGGTCACACTAGAATATGGTGCTGGTCCCAAACCTTTTTCTGTATCCTCCTACTTTCTCTATACTCATTTCGAAGCCAAAGGTGGCTGTTGTGTATATATACGCAACGATTTATCTTGCTCTCGTGTTCCTGAACTCGATTCTTCTGAATTCTCTACACTCTGGCTTCGGCTTTCCTTTCCTTCTCTGACTAAATATATCTGTGCTGTTTACTTACCTCGTAATTCTACTATCAAAAATTCTTCGACTATCTTACTTCTACGATGGAACACATTCTATCCATTTCTCCTTTCTCTGAAATCTCCATTCTAGATTTCAATGTTCACCACCACCTTTGGCTTTCCTCTCCTTTCACTGATCCACCTGGTGAACAAGCCTACATCTTTTCTATCCTTAATGACCTAGAGCAGCTTGTACAGCACCCTACCCGTATCCCAGACCACCTTGGAGAGAGCTCCAACATACTTGACCTCTTCCTTACAACTAATCCTGCTTACACTGTTAATCTTTTCTCTCCATTGGGCTCCTCCGATCACAACCTTATCACCTTAACCTGTCCTACCGCTCCGGTACGGCCTGTGGACCCTCCAGAGAAACGTCGTCTGTGGCACTTTGGAGCTGCAGATTGGGAGGCCCTCAGGCAGTACTTCTTTGATTTTCCATAGAATGATTATTGCTTCCGTGGCCGGGAGCCATCTGAGTGTGCCTTGCGCATTAGGAAGGTTATTCTCTCGGGCATGGAAGCATACATTCCTTTCTCATATCCTTTGACTAATGCAAGAAAGCCTTGGTTTAATAACGCTTGTTCTAATGCTGTCTGCAACAAGGAGAGGGCCTATAAAAGGTATCGGAGCCAACCCACCACTGAATCACATCTTTTATACATTTCTGCCCGGAATCGTGCTAAGTCTGTTCTTCGCTCTGCTAAAAATAATTTCATCCATACTAAATGCTCTCAACACCTACTCAGCTCTTCCTGCTCCTTCTGGCATCTTGCCAAAAACCTTTCTAACAACTTTACCTCATCATCCTTCCCCCTCTTTTCTACTCTGATGGCTCTGTAGCTATTTCTTCTACTGATAAAGCAGATCTCTTCGCTCAGACTTTCCCCTCCAATTCCACCTTAGACGATTCCGGTGCTGTTCCTCCATTACTTCCCCCCTCTGACTTCCTCATGGCTGACATTAACATTTCTTCAGCTGATGTATTTTCTGCCATCACTGGCCTCAGTACTAATACGGCATATGGGGCTGATGGAGTCCCTCCTGTTGTTCTCAAGAACTGTGCTTCTGTGCTTACACCCTGCCTAGGCAAACTCTTTCGCCTTTGTCTATCAATTTGTACTTTTCCTTCTTGCTGGAAGTTTGCTCTCATTCAGCCAGTTCCAAAGAAGGGTGACTGTTCCCAATTCTCTAACTATTGTCCAATTGCTTTAACATCCTGTGTCTCAAAAGTTTTCGAGTCAATTCTTCATAGAAATTTTTAAAGCATCTGTCCTATCACATCCTTCTTTCTGATCGTCAGTATAGGTTCCGTCAGGGACGCTCCACTGGCGATCTTCTCACCTACCTTTCAGACTCCTGGTCATCCTCCTTTCGGGATTTTGGCCAAAGCTTTGCCATTGCACTTGGCATCTCAAAGGCTTTCGATCGAACCTGGCATAAATCTTTAGTTTCCAAACTGCCCTCTTACGGTTTCTATCCTTCTATATGTGCCTTCATCTCTAGCTTCCTTTCTGATCGTTCTATAGCCGCTGTTGTAGACAGTCATCGTTCTTCTCCTAGATCTATCAAGAGTGGTGTTTCTCAGGGCTCTGTCCAATCACCAACTCTCTTCCTTTTATTCATCAATGACCTTCTAAGCTGTACATCTAACCCTATCCACTCATGTGCTGATGACTCCACCCTTCACCTTCCCATTCGGTTCCCGAAACGCCCATCTCAACAGTTACTTCAACAGGCAAGGGATGAGGTTATCTATCTAATGTATGACTTGGCTCATATCTCTGACTGGGGTAAAAATAATTTGGTTGTTTTTAATGCATCAAAGACTCAGTTCTTACACCTATCAACCCGACAAAATCTTCCACAGGTACACCCACTAATATTTAATAATATTCAGCTTAATCCTGCATCATCCTTGAACATGCTTGAGGTTTCATTTACCCGGACTTATCTTGGAAAGATCATATTACATCTCTTGTAAAATCTGCTTCCAAGAGATTGGGTGTGCTAAGCCGACTCCGTTCCTCCTTTACCCCTGCACAACTGTTGACTCTATACAGGGGTTTTATCAGCCCCTGTGTGGAGTATAACTCTCATGTGCGGGGAGGCTCCCCACATACTGCTCTTCTCAATGGGGTGGAGTCAAAGGCTTTTCGTCTCATTAACCCTCCTCCTCTTACTGACTCCCTTCAACCTCCGTCTCTTCGCCGCACTGTTGCATCTTTATCTCTTTTCTATCACTACTTTAATGGTCACTGCTCCTCTTAACTGTCTGCATGCATTCCTCCACCTCTTCGACTGGCACGTAGCACCCGTCTAGCAGCAGACTCTCATCCCTTTTCTGTCCATCTCTCTAATGCAAGAGTTAACCGTTACTCCCAGTCCTTCATTTATGCAACAAGTCAACTCTGGAACTGTCTCCCTCTGTCTGTATATCCTGCTTCCTTAGATCTCCAGTCTTTCAAACGCAGTGTGTCCAGGCATCTCTAAATGATCGGTTCTTGAATTTGGCTCACTCTTGTATTTTGTTTTTCTATTGGAAGGAACAATAATTGCAGGCTCGTGGCCTTTGGTTCCTTCTACCTCGCATAAAAAAAAAGTCACCCTAGAATATAGTGCTTGTTGCACTAGAAAATGGTGCTAGTCACACTAGAATATGGTGCTTGTCACACTAGAATATGGTGCTTGTCACACTAGAATATGATGCTAGTCACACTAGAATATGATGCTAGTCACACTAGAATATGGCGCTAGTCACAGTAGAGTATGGTGCATGTTATACGAGAATATGGTGCTAGTCACGAGAATATGGTGCTAGTCACACTAAAATATGACGCTAGTCACAGTAGAGTATGGTGCATGTCACATTAGTATATGGTGCTAGTCACAAAGAAGTCTCAATGGTTAACACTAGAATATGGTGTTTTTCACACTAGAATTTGGTGCTAGTCACACTATAATATAATGCTAGTCACACTAGAATATGGTGCTTGTCACACTAGAATATGGTGCTAGTCACACTAGAATATGGTGCTTGTCACACTAGAATTTGGTGCTAGTCACAAAGATGTTTCACAAATTTAACACTAGGATGTGGTGCTAGTAACAAGAAACTCTCACAAGGAAGCCTGTAAGACTAGTGGAGAAGAGAGAGAACAGAACTGATGTGGTCAAATAGTGGAAGAATTATATACAATGCTTTACAGTGGCATTACTGTGGTCCAAGAATCAAGTCAGGATCGAAAAATAGTAGACCTAGCCATGCCTGACGGTGCCTTATAGGAAGTAAACAACAGGTAGTACTAATGGGTAATGGGTAGAGTCATGGGAAAATAAAAAAAAAACGAGGCGAGGACACGACTGAGGGGATAGGGAAAAAGGAAAGACTTGGTTGGCAGGGTAAAATGGATGGTAGGATGGCAGGGCAAAGGTGGAAACTGGGCAGAGGGAAGGTGGCAGGGGAGGGAAACACAGGGAAAAAGGCAGAGAGAATGGAAGAGAAAGGTGGGCATGTATGTATCTATATATCTGTATTTACGTATCTTGATAAATATGTAGATAGATAGTCAGACAGATGGATGGATAGATTGATATAGAAAGTACAGAAAGACTGACAGCGCCCGTGCGAAGCTGTCACCCACCTTTACCCTCTTCTCCTGACATCATTATATTATCACCTCATCCCTCCATGACCGTCAAGTGCACGGCAAACAGAAAGCAACGAAGATATATTGAGTCAACTTTATCAGAGCCTATCGCGATTAACCCTTCTAAGCGTGGATCCTAGTTATTTTTTGTTTAAAGACTGTTACCGCACAAATCAATTCATCTGAAAGGAGTCGCTGTACTGTTTTTACTCTACGTTCGGCCAAGTTGTTCGTCCTTTCGCAGCTGACTTCACGTAGGACAGTGGCAGAAAAAGACAATGCTACGGCTCTTCAACCTTTCAGTCGCACTTTTTCGTGACTAGCATCATATTCAAGTGTTTAATCTATTGTTATAGAATTTCACGATGGAGATTTGGCAGTTTTAGGTCAAGTTTGTGTAAAAACAGTTAGATCTCTGCTGGGTTAATACTGTATATGCACTTGGAAAGATTTAGAACTCAGAGTCATAGCACAAGCTCTGAGTCACACCCTGATATGCGGTAATTGCTTTTATCTCTGTTTTGTAATTTTTTAAAGTCACAATCTTGTCGCCTTGCCCCACGACATCCTTCCAGCCCCCTCAGGTAAAGGGTGAAGTCATGGGGGGTTTCGAGGGAGGGTAGGACAGAGAGAAGGCACAGGCAATGAAACAGGTGACGTAGACAGTGGTATGGGGTGGGTCTGGCTATATGACTGATACGGACAAGCCTAAGTTTGTGTGCATGGACCCCACAAACTCAGGGACAGTCGGTGGAGCTAGAATCCACCACTCCTCACTACCCTTACACACCAACCCTTCCTCTCCCAACGGAGAATAGGAAACGGGGTGTCAAGCCTATGCCCAAAGTCAAGCATATAAAAAGGAAAAAAATCACCACCCAGCCAACCTCGCTCCATCCACCTCCCTGGCCTCCGTTTAAGCCCTGTCTGGCCCTGTGCAGTCAAAGAAAAACCATCTTTCCAGCTCCGAGATTTACAACTGGCAAAATGCAATAAAAACCCTATCTTTTTTTAGTGTGTGTTTCAGATGGTTCGAGTTTTCCACTATGTACTCGTCAGATTTTAAGAAGATACTTGTGTCTCTGTTTATACCAGGTAGGACGCATGCCCGTATTCCAGGTGGTATGGGAAGCTTCGTAACCCATCTTCCTCAGCGATTTATATTGCTTATTACTTCAACATCCTCGTGTGTGGTATTTCTATCGCTTTAATATCGACGTCGCTTGCATCAGTAGCGTACAAGAGGATATTGAGATGCAATGTGCAAAATAAACCGCTAAGGAAGAAGTGTTAAGAAATCTCCAAAGCCACTAACAATGCAGCCCTCATCGGCAAAGCCAGCAGGGCAACACAAACAAGCCCTTGACAGTGGAGAGGAAAATAGAAAAGAGCAGAGGAAAAGAAAGGAAAAAAAGAGCAGGAAAAAATATTGTGTGAAGGAAGAGAATGTGAATAGAAATACTGGAATCAAAGAATGCAAAAAAACGTAAAAACAGAGGTACTATGAAGCGAATAAAGAAAGACATACAAAAGAAAATACTGCAACAAAGAAAAAAAATATCAGGACTAAGTCTACGGCAGTATACCTGTACATCTATCTGTCTGTCTATCTATCTATCTATCTATCTATCTATCTATCTATCTATATATATATATATATATATATATATATATATATATATATATATATATATATATATATCGCAAGATTGCATTTTCAAATAATATATCAGTATAAGTATTACTATAGGTCTTTCACCGTAGCGTGGCCCAAATTCTGTCTTTCACCAGCTTATTGCACGTAACTCAGTTGCGGAATAAAACAGTGCCGCGGCTCTATCTTCTTTCCACAGCATACTTCGCGACCTGCCCTGCGCTCCTGTGTTAATCTGTTGTATTCAAGATGAAGAGGTGCCATTTGCAGGTCAAACTGGTGTGAAAAAAAAAAAAGACAAAAATCTACAAATATTTGCATTCAACAATTATATCAGCTTCATAAATCGGCCATGTATGTAATGCTAATAACTACCCATTCCTCCACCCATTAGTCACAGATGCGTAGCTGCCATACACGCATACTAACCAATATCAACCACCCTATATCATATACAGGATGGATCATACATACAGTATCGCTCCTCTTCCCCTGCTCGGCGTGAGTTTCCGTGTGTTGCGGCCACGGCTCAGTCAGGTGCTGTCAGTCTCTACACCACTTATTTCCTACTCCCACTGCCGAACCTATGCCCACACCAGCAAACTGAGCCGTTTCCGCAACACATGGATGTTGAGAGGGGGAGGGATGTTGAGATGAATGGAATGTTGAGAGGGAGTGAGGTGTTGAGAAGAGTGGAGTGCTGAGAGGGGGAGAGGTGTTGAGAAACGTGGGATGTTGAGAGGGGGAGGGGTGTTGAGAAGAGTGGAGTGTTGAGAGGGGGAGGGGTGTTGAGAGGAGTGGAGTGTTGAGAGGGGCAGGGGTGTTGAGAAGCGTGGAGTGTTGAGAGGGGGAGAGGTGTTGAGAAGAGTGGAGTGTTGAGAGGGGCAGGGATGTTGAGAAGCGTGGAGTGTTGAGAGGGGGAGGGATGTTGAGAAGCGTGGAGTGTTGAGAGGGGGAGGGATGTTGAGAAGAGTGGAATGTTGAGAGGGGCAGAGGTGTTGAGAAGAGTGGAGTGTTGAGAGGGGGATGGGGTGTTGAGAAGAGTGGAGTGTTGAAAGAGGGAGGGGTGTTGAGAAAAGTGGAGCGTTGAGAGGGGAGAGAGTCATACACCACTCACCACAACATTACCTTTCACCCACAGATCAAAATGAAAGTCGCCGTGGCTGTGTTGACCCTCACGGTATCACTGCAACTCGGTAAGTTACGTGTGTAGGTAAGTCTGTTAGTACCTACCAGCCACATAGGTAGGTTTCTCAGTACTTACCTGCCATGTAGATAAGTCTCTCAGTACTTACCCACAGCGTAGGCAAGTCTCTCAGAACTTAATCGTCATATGGGTAAGTTTCTCGGTACTTACCTACCATGTAGGTAAATCGCTCAGCACATATCAGCAATGTAGGTAACTCTCAGTACTTACCCACAATGTAGGTAAGTCACTCAGTACTTACCCATAATGTAGGTAAGTCACTCAGTACGTCCTCACCATGTAGGTAAGTCACTCAGTACTTACTCACTATGTAGGTAAGTCACTCAGTATTTACCCACAATGTAGGTAAGTCTCACAGTATTTACTCACCATGTAGGTAAGTCTCTCAGTACCGACCTGGCATGTACAGTCGCATTCATGAGTCCCGATACACATATAGTCGCGTTATCACCTGTTGTGTCCACCACAGGTAGGATGTTGAACTATTTCACTTGCTACCCAGTCAAATTATGTTCCGTGTCTCAGGCAGTAAGTGCAAAGTTCCCTATTCAACAAGCAGTAAGCACTACAATAGACAACACGCCCACATGTGTATCGATACTCATGAACGCGACTGTACATATCTCAGTTCATACCCCTCTTTCTGATAGACTCAGTACATATCAACAATGCAGGTAACTCCCACTACTTACTCACCATGTAGGTAAGTCCCTCCATCTTTACAGATCTTTTAGTCATTTCCCTTTGCACCACTGTATAGGACATTAACACCAGTTACTAGGACACTTAGCACCAGTTGCTAGAACACTTTGCACCAATTAGGCACTTAAAACCTTAAATAAGTAAGCAGGAAGGGACGACAAGTGTGATGAAGGAAAGCAGGTGGAGGTAAAAAATGGATTCGTGTTTTTCTGAGACTGTAATGCCCCCAAACGCTCTTCCTTGTTTTGTTTTTTTTTTTTTTTAGAAGATGAACAAAAGGAAAAACAAATTAGACGAAAAAAAAATCCATACACCAGACTCCAGGTGTCCTCAATTCAATTTAAACTAAAAAATCTGTTACATTTGGGCTTGTACTGTTGTGGGTCGAAATTTTGGGGAGAACGTAATCTGGGAAGCGAATTTCAAAGAAGAGTGGTTCGGGGAATGAAGGATGGATCATTATAGGGATTACACCTTTGAACTCATTTATTTTACTGATTATTATTCTTTAACGTGGCCATAATTTCCATTTACATTATACAAGAGAATATTAACATACCATAAGCTGCGATAAACAGATAGGAGACACTGGAGAGCTCCTTATCTCACAAAGATACGACATATGGAGTATAGTCGGAGGAAGGAAGGAAAGTGAGGGGGGTAGTGAAGATTGCATGAGAGGTGTGTGGAGTAGAAAGAGACAAAGCAGAAAGTGTAAGGAAGGAAACATAAGTGAATGGGAGGCATATAGAGCAGAGAGGTAGGAAGGAGGAGGTGTCAGGAAGAAAGAGCGATGAAGTGAAATCAGACGTATAAAGTACAGTATTGGGAATGGCTGAGTGAAGAAGGCGTATATAGGGGAGACAGAGGGTGGGAAGGAGGGAGTGTGAGGAAGGGAGGGAAGTACAGAACGTGATAATGTACATGAAAGAAGAAAAGAGAGAGTGTGTGAAAGGGAAGTGTAAAGTAAGGCACAGTTATGAATACAAGATAGTGGTAAAGAGGAAAGAGGGAGGAAGGATCATGAGGGAGGGGAAGAAGGGTAGGTGACTAGTACAGCAGGGAAAGTGGTGAGTATGTGAGAACAGTAAATGTTGTTGTTTATCCGCTATAGTTCTGTTACTTTAAGTTGGCCCAGATCTTCGTCCTTTTATAGTTAATTCCCTGTAATCCAGTAGAGAAACAGACAATACTCTACCTCTAAATCATATCCATAGCACTTCTACATGACTAGCATCCTATTCCAGTGCTAATCTGTTGCTACAACACAGCATTCAAGATGGAAAGATGGCAGTCTTAGGCCAAGTTAGAGTAAATACAGTATCGCTTTAAAGTAATCTATTGTTTGTATAAATGACTGGAAGGAGAGAACATATGAAGTCATTAATATTATCCCATTCCGTATGAGCCATATACCTGGTACATCGGAGACTTCATAATCCAGAACACTGAATGTCTGTTTTCGTTCGGCACCATCTAAGTTTACAACAGTATCATTCACTGTCTCCACTGTTTCGTCTGTGCCTGTTTTCAGATTAACGTCAATTCATTGCTTATTATATGTGTTGTTAAATTCTAATATTTGTTTACTTTTTAAACTGTGAAACACTTGCAGAATATCAAAATAATATTTAAAAGTAATACTTTCTTATATAGATTCCCACTGGATTTTTAATTAGTGAGGTCCAACTCTGTTTATATTACTGAGTTGTGTAACAGAATAAAAGAATTGTACACTCCTTGGTATAGTGCCAGTCGTTGTCTCGTCTTCCTTTATTCCAGGAGAGGCCCTGAGGTGCAAGAGTTGTCCAGAAATTCAGCCAGCATGCAGACTGGAGGACACGCGAGACCTACCTTGTACTGGCAGCTGTATGAAAGTGACAGAAGACGGACGTGAGTATTCCTTGCTCATAACTCTCATCAAGACCAAGAATGTTAAGGAAAGCGCGATTGAGTATAGAGGGTTGTGAGAAAGTGTGAGGAAATTTCCCTTCCAGTACACAGTGAACACAATGCACCCCAGCCGATTAACCATAAACACTTGTTATGACTGGAAACCAAATTTGTGTGTGTGTGTGTGTGTGTGTGTGTGTGTGTGTGTGTGTGTGTGTGTGTGTGTGTGTGTGTGTGTGTGTGTGTGTGTGTGTGTGTGTGTGTGTGTGTGTGTGGAGAAACAGGCATGTACGACTCCAGGCCTCTCTCATTTCCACTCTATTCTGTCAGCCCAAGTGGCCCTCCTTCATCAACTCCCCAACTTTATCGCTTCATTTCGTTGCCAGTCAGCCTCGTCTAAGTCTACCATCAGCTTCCTTTTTAACACAATGCAGCTTTTACCTTGTTACTATTCATGCATATCAGACGCCAAAAGCACCGATGTACTCTCTTGTTGTCTACCTTATTATTCATCTGTCTATTGCTGTCTTTGCTAATTTTCTACTCAGGTATCACAAGCATAAAACACCAGTTGTCTGCATTATTTAGAATCATTAATTAGATGTGCAAACTGAATTTATTTGCTAAAAAGATGTCTACTTAGTTGAACTTTATGAACTTATGCACACACACACACACACACACACACACACACACACACACACACACACACACACACACACACACACACACACACACACACACACACACACATCCAGATGCAAACATAACCTATTATCATTCCTTCTAGTTTGGGAAAAGGTAATCATAAAGATGAGGAACATCAAACGAGCGTGTTGTTGGAAGTGTCTCGTAGTTACACCATGAAAATCATTTGCATAAATTGTTGCACATCATATGTAAAATACGTGTCGCTTTGTGTGTGTTTTTTTTTATGTGTCCAACTCTGGGTAAAGGATTCAGGGCCTATCTCAAGGCCCAGAAGTCCTCCTACACAACTCCACATGTCACCACTTTGGCACTAACACCCACCGTCCATAATGAATACATGCTAGGGATGTCTTGCATTAGCATAACAAAAAATTATTGTAGTAAAAGTTCGCCTTTGCTCTTTACATTAATAACCAGACAGTCCTTATGGTTTTGTTTCAGATGTTACCAGTAAATACAAAGATTTTAAGTAACTCGTGTGCATAAGTTTGTGTCTGCCCATCGCATTTGTTCTTTTATTACTCTAATTTGTGTTACGTATCTTTCTTTGTCACCTGCAGACACCAAGACCTTCAGATTCTGCACACCGGTAAAGATGAAAGACGGGTGTATGTACAGCACGTCTGGGGACACACCAGGATATACATGTGTCTGCAACACTGATCTCTGCAACACTGGGCCCAGCACCTCGCCACCATCCTTGTTTGGCCTGATCATCCTTCTGGCGGCAGGTGGCGGCCTCTTCACCTAACCACACCCACAGCATCTGCCTCGCCATCACACCAACACATCAGCATCTGTATTCCCCTTTGCCATCCCAATCCAAATTTCTGAAAATGATCACAAAACATGAGACTTTGGTGGACTTGTGTCTCCTTTTCCAACACCTTTACCCTTCAGTAATTTGTACCGGTTATATTCAGGATATTGAGTTTTTGTTGTGTTTTTTAGCTCTTGTATTTTTCGTTAGCGACGCCGAAGGTCCACCTATTGTGACCGAGTTTGTTTCAGTGGATGTATGTATGTATGATAAAATATTTAATGAATGCCTTTTACTGTTTGGATCATACTTGCTTTGTACTGCACACTGGGTGTAGAAATGGAAAGAATATGAACACATGCTTTGAAGTTTAGATATTCTACGTGATGGGAATGACAGCCTGAGATTTCTATTGCGCCTCTATTCCATTTGGCAGATCGATCAAAGGTCAAGGTCAAAGGGCATGCTCAGATTTCGGCCTCGATTTGAGCCCTTTTGTGCCTTCATTCTTGCCACTTCTATCTGTGCCTTTATGAAGGCACAGATAGAAGGATAGAAACCGTAAGAGGGCAGTTTGGAAATTAAAGATTTATGCCAGACTCGATCGAAAGCCTTAGAGATGTCAAGTACGATGGCAAAGCTTTTGCCAAAGTCCCGAAAGGAGGATGACCAGGAGTCTGAAAGATGGGTGAGAAGGTCGCCAGTGGAGCGTCCCTGACGGAACCCATACTGACGATCGGAAAGAAGGTTGTGAAAGGAAAGATGCTTTAAAATTTTTCTATTAACAATTGACTAGAAAACTTTTGAAATACAGGATGTTAAAGCAATTGGACGATAGTTAGAGGGTTGGGAATGGTCACCCTTCTTTGGAACTGGCTGAATGAGAGCAAACCTCCAGCAAGAAGGAAAGGTACAAGTTGAAAGACAAAGGTGAAAGAGTTTGCCTAGGCAGGTTGTAAGCACAGAAGCACAGTTCTTGAGAACAACAGGAGGGACTCCATCAGGCCCATATGCCTTATTAGTACTGAAGCCTGTGATGGCAGAAAATACATCAGCTGAAGAAATTTTAATGTCAGACATGAGGAAGTCAGAGGGGGGAAGTGATGGAGGAACAGCACCGGAATCGTCTAACGTGGATTTGGAGGAGAAAGTCTGAGCGAAAAGGTCCGCTTTATCGGTAGAAGAAATAGCCACAGAGCCATCAGAGTAGAAAAGAGGAGAGAAGGATGATGAGGTAAAGTTGTTAGAAAGATTTTTGGCAAGATGCCAGAAGGAGCGGGAAGAATCTGAGTCGGAGAGTTGAGAGCATTTAGTATGGATGAAATTATTTTTAGCAGAGCGAAGAACAGACTTAGCACGAATCCGGGCAGAAATGTATAAAAGATGTGATTCAGTGGTGGGTTGGCTCTGGTACCTTTTATAGGCCCTCTCCTTGTTGCGGACAGCATTAGAACAAGTGTAATTAAACCAAGGCTTTCTTGCATTAGTCAAAGGATATGAGAAAGGAATGTTTGCTTCCATGCCCGAAAGAATAACCTTCGTAATGCGCAAGGCACACTCAGATGGCTCCCGGCCATGGAAGCAATAATCATTCCAGGGAAAATCAAAGAAGTGCTGCCTGAGGACCTCCCAGTCCGCAGCTCCAAAGTGCCACAGACGACGTTTCTTTGGAGGGTCCACAGGCCGTACCGGAGCGATAGGAGAGGTTAAGGTGATAAGATTGTGATCGGAGGAGCCCAACGGAGAGGAAAGATTAACAATGTAAGCAGAAGGATTAGTTGTAAGAAAGAGGTCAAGTATGTTGTAGCTCTCACCAAGGCGGTCAGGGATACGGGTAGGATGCTGTACAATCTGCTCTAGGTCATTAAGGATTGGCTTATTATGAACAAAATACCCAGACTAACCATTGTAAACCCTTAATAAGCTACGTCTGGTCTGAGCTCCTTAACCCACTAACCCACCTGGCATCTACATGTCGCTTATATAGTTACCACTGAACTTAGTAATTACATCGCTCTGGCTTATATTGCTTCTCTCATCATGGACGATTGGAACAGAAATTAGTGAGTTAAATGTGATTAAGCAACCTTTCTGGTGCATCATCTACAGATAAAAAGAATAACTCGACAGTCATAAACTCTGTTCACTTTAACTGGGGCGTCAAAGTGCCATATCTCCATACTGAGTGCTGAGCTGTAACAAGAGCTGTAATCTGGATGTTGATGACTGGGTATAGTGTGTGTATTTTTCCTTCGTCAGTGGTAGTTTAGGACAGGGGTTAGTAAGAGTTTGCATCTGAGGTGTGGTTGATGTGTATAGGGTGTGTATGTGTGTGTGTGTGTGTGTGTGTGTGTGTGTGTGTGTGTGTGTGTGTGTGTGTGTGTTTTACCTATTATAAAAATACTGCTCTTTATTAACATTTGATTTTTGTTCCAGCAGTGTTAATTCTTATGCTTTTTTGGTGGTCTGAGGCAGAGACCACACAAGGGTTTCTGTGTGGATGGTTGGGGTTTGTTGTTCTAGGATTTCAGGTAAAACGCAGCCAAAGAAATACCAGGCCATTTTTCGTGTCAGTTTAGTACAGAGACGACAAAATGGTTTATACTGACAGATAGCTGGGGTTTGTTGTTCTAGGGTTTCAGGTAAGACTCGGTTACAAAAATATCTGGCCTTTATCGACGGATGTTTGGTGTTTATCAACACAGAAATCCAAGTAAGTCAATCACAAAAATATTACATTTGCTCGGCCATCATTTTTGTTCCAACGAATACGCTTCTTTTTCTTCTTGCGTGGCGGGTCAGACCACAGGGGTGGAGTAGGAGGCATGTCGGCGTTCCTGCGCAACTTGTCGATGAACCACTTTTTCAGCTTCCACACAGAGTACTCTACATCTTTGGGACGAGTCTTTAGAAAGGCCGTCAGTTCCTCATACACGGTTTGTGCGCTGACTGTGTTTTGTACTTCTTTAAGCCATTCCAGGAAAAGTCTGTACTTCTTACTGCAGTACAGATTAAGCAGACTTCCTGTGAGGGACAGGATGTCTGCTATATCTCGAGCTTTCTCTCTTGCGGCCTGTTCGGGGGACAGTGAGGCGAGATTAACACAGCGACCAAAACCCAGCAGACGTACATTGTTACTTTTGTGTTTTTGACAAATAATAGTTTTACGGGATAGGTTGTGAAATGCGAATCCGCTCTGATGGAGACAATGAATGTGTTTGGTGGCCTTGGTTATAACCCTGACTGCATGAATGTTTGAATATAGACTTAGGAATACACATTTTCCGCCCCAGGAATCCCTGAAGACTAAACACCGGGGTTCTTCATCGATTACCCCCAGAAGATGCGGTACACCTGGGAGCCCACGAAGCCGGCACAGCATCCGAGCCTCGTGCTCCCCACCCCACCGGGTGACCACAACATTCGTTGCCTCCTGACCACAGTACAGCACACACTGATGAATACCGCGATACATCGTATTGGTGTCGACTTTGGTGTGACCCAGAGTGACGCCCAGAAATTGCCATTTACGCCACAACTGCTCCCACCGAAAGCAGCCAACGAAAGAGCAGGGTTGTGTGTCCAATGAGAGCAGCGTACCCGCACTTTCCATTTCCCGATCAATGTTTTCTACCTTTTAGTCCTCATATTCTGCCTCCTGGTCCAATTCTGTTTCCCGGTCCATACTTTCTGCCTCTTGGTACGCATCGTCCATCTCCTGGTCCACTTTTTCTTCCTCCTGATCTCCGTTTTCTGACACACAGATTTCGTTTTCATCCTCATAATCGTCATCTTTATCATGGTCTTACCTTTCCTGCTCATGGTACCTTTCTATCTCACACCTCTCACCTTTCACCTCATGCCCTTTTTCGTCTCTCACCTGTCTTGATACATTTGCACCTGCCTCTGAAGCATCACTCTCCCCCTCGTCTTTTCTGCCAGCGTCATGTGACACTTGATCTGACCAGTCCTCTCTCTCCCTATCTTGCTGCCCTAGTCCTGTGTCCCTCAATTCTACACGGGGTTCAGGCCGGATGTTGGAATGGTTCTCTGCAGCTGACATGAGGAGGAGCCAAACTGGCAATAAAGCACACAGGAAAGCACGAGCCCAGAAGTGTGTCGGAAGCGGTGCCAGCGGTGCACCAGTCCGATCGAGGTGAAACATCTCCCGGAATCTTACAGGGAGCACCAATATTGATCCAAGGACTGGATTGCGTTGAGTGGGAGTGGGAGTGGGGAGCGGTGTGGTCGGAGCAAGATGAGATAAGACTGGGATCCCATGAAACCAGGAAAGCCACGGGTGCTCCTGCTGTGTCTTTCTAACCAGCGTCTCGCGGACAACCTCATGTAACTCCCTCTCCAACCAGACTGCTGTATATATGCACCACAAGACCGCTATCCCCACCAGCAGTGCCCGAAACGCGCCACTTTTGCTGCATCGGCTGCGAGTGTGTGTGGTAGTTTTGGAGGTGCGTAGTGAAATTAGTTGTCGAATCTACCGCTGATACGCCGCCTTGATTTTAGTGAGGCTGACCCCATCACCTACGCTCTCTGGGAAGTTCATTGTGTCGCAAAAACCAAACGAACCACTCATATCAAAAGAACAGAAACCACCTGAGAACAAATGACTAATATATGAATAAATTATCAATAATTCTAATTACAAATCCTTAAAATATTAATAATCAGCTACTAATCGCGCAAATGCAAATCGCTTGAGTTAGAACCAACAAAGTGAATAACACAGATATGAATCAGTGAATCACTGATAATGTAAACTGCAAAACTATTAACTCGAGAAGCATTTATGATTTGCTTTGAGGAATGAAGAGTTACGAGTGACGTGTTTAAATTGTGTGACTTTGTAGGTAAAGTGAAACTGGAGGGAAAAGTGACTGGAAAGCAGGTAGGTAGGTAGGGGGGCAAGTAGGTAGAGTTGCGGGTAGGTGGAAAGATAAAAAGTGGAGGAGAAGGGAGGAAGGCAGAGAAATAGGTAAGTGGGTAGGTATGTAGGTAGGTAGATATAGGATTAGGAAGGTGGGTAAACATATAGACAATAGTAATGATGATGCCTAATGATGATAAAGGTGGACTGAAAGAAAATGTGATGATCATATTGGTGATGGTGGTGATGATGATGATGGTGGTGATGGTAGTAATGATGATAAAGACGGTGATGACTGATAACAAAAATGATAGTAATAACGATAATGGCGATAGTTATAAAGATAGTAATGATGACTGATGATAGTTATAAAGATA